>NC_141756.1:132417908-132730163 GCF_982258835.1 Parasteatoda tepidariorum | reverse complement strand
AAACTAATTCTGAACCGAATTATACCCATTGAAGACATTCTTATCTCCTAGGTAAAGATTTAAAAAAAAAAAAAAGACTGCAACAATTAAGAACAATACTGATGACTTTTAATACATTTAATTAAACTGACTTTTTCACAATAAATACTTTAAATGAAGCGAGAACAAATCAGAAAGAAATTATTTTAGTTCAGTTATTTAAATGAGATTTAATATCCTAATAATGAGATTTAATTTCCCTAATTCAAGGATAGTCCTCAGGGATGTTTCCCAGACTGTCGCCAATTGCCCATTATGCAGGTGACATAAATGAAAGTACCATCACCATATTAGAAAGAATATAAAAAAAATTTTACAAAAAAAAAAAAAACATTTTCGTGATGAGCAGTCTGGTTAATTAAGGTGGTTTTGTAATTACTAGTTAGTTTTGCGATTTCTCTTTGAATATATCATATCTTAGTTTTACACTTATTAAAGTGCTTAAAACATATTCAACAAAAACTTAGTTAGTGAGATTACGCGGGTAAATATATCCAACCACTCAGATTCTCTTTTGCATCTCCTAATTCAATCATACGAATTTCTCGCTCGTCATTTATACTGCAATCGATTGCCCGAGAAAAGCGTGTGAATATTAAAGAGATACATGTAAAATGAACTTCTAACGCATGAGCAAAACGCGTTTACGTGCTACGCATATGTAATCACATGCATGAGCATGACTTGCAATAGCACATGAGCATCACGTGCAGTGAGGATGCTCATTTCGACATAAATGTAATCAAAGTGCAAATTTAGACAAAAATGTAAATTAAAAAAAAAAAAAAATCTTAAATAAATCAGATTCACGTATGCGCAAAAAGTTCTACTTATATGTAGATTTTAAAGTTCAGCACGTATATAACAGAATTTAAAGGGGCTCATATGGAGAGCAATTTATTATTCTTTTAAATTCTCTTAGCATGAGATGTATACTTATTATAAAATGAAAGAATTCATAAACATATATTATTTAATAATAGTTCAAAGAAATACCACTCCATGATCAAATATCAGAGGGAAGAGTTCCCTAAAACATAAAAAGACTAAATTAATTTTTGTTTTGTTTTTTAAATTTTGTTTTTATTTTCAATATATTCTTAGGCCAGCTGTCTCAAAAATACCTGATAATACATATATGATATGAGAAAGATTAAAAATTCTGAAAAAACTGGTATTTAATGTAAGTTATTGCCTATTTGGGTAAAAGGAATTAATCTTCTATTGCTAATAATTATTATTAATCATTTGACGGTCATTTTAACGATTTTTTATATTCTTTTGGTTCTCAAGAGAACTTTGGTATTAATTTCAAGTCATTAGATAGGTGTCGAAATTTCTAAAAATATATGCATAAGCTGAAAAATATGTAATAAACATCTTTAAAAATTTTTTTATCTTGTCAGTGTCACCCTAGATTATTAGCACAGGTGTCACTATAATCGATAGTGACGCAAATATGATATGAGAAGGGTCGAGAAAATTCTTTATCGCCTTCTTTTGAAGTACACTATTGTTTATTTCAGTTATGGACATTGCTCTCCTTTGCTTTCTAATTAATATTAAAGACTGCATCTAAGGGGATCATTTGGCGGACACTTAAATGATTTATGATAATATTTGGGTTCACGCGCAAAGTTTGTTACTAATTTTAAGTTATTGCACAGCTGTCAAAATTTCTAAAAATATATACATATGCGGGAAAATATTAATTAAACCTCTTTAAAAAAAATTTATCTCGTCAGTGTCACCCAAGCACAGGGTGTCGCTAAAATCGATAGTGACGCAAATATGATATGAGAAGGGTGAGGAAAACTCTTTCTTGCCTACTTTTTAAGTACACTATTGTCTATTTCGGTTTTAGACATTTTTCTTCATTGCTTTCTAAATAATATTAAAAACTGCATCTGAGGAGATCATTTGGCGGACACTTAAATGATTTTTGATATTTTTTTGGTTCACGCGAGAAATTTGTTATCAATTTCATGTTATTGTACAGGTGTCAAAATTTCTAAAAATATATACATATACAGGAAAATATTAATTAAACCTCTTTAAAAAAAATTTATCTCGTCAGTGTCACCCAAGCACAGGGCGTCGCTAAAATCGATAGTGACGCAAATATGATATGAGAAGGGTGAGGAAAACTCTTTCTTGCCTACTTTTTAAGTACACTATTGTCTATGTCGGTTTTAGACATTTTTCTCCTTTGCTTTCTGATTAATATTAAAAACTGCATCTGAGGGGATCATTTGGCGGACACTTAAATGATTTTTGATATTTTTTTGGTTCACGTGAGAACATTGTCATTAATTTTAAGTTATTGCACAGGTGTCAAAATTTCTAAAAATATATACATATACAGGAAAATATTAATTAAACCTCTTTAAAAAAAATTTATCTCGTCAGTGTCACCCAAGCACAGGGCGTCGGTAAAATCGATAGTGACGCAAATATGATATGAGAAGGGTGAGGAAAACTCTTTCTTGCCTACTTTTTAAGTACACTATTGTCTATGTCGGTTTTAGACATTTTTCTCCTTTGCTTTCTGATTAATATTAAAAACTGCATCTGAGGGGATCATTTGGCGGACACTTAAATGATTTTTGATATTTTTTTGGTTCACGTGAGAACATTGTCATTAATTTTAAGTTATTGCACAGGTGTCAAAATTTCTAAAAATATATACATATACAGGAAAATATTAATTAAACCTCTTTAAAAAAAATTTATCTCGTCAGTGTCACCCAAGCACAGGGCGTCGCTAAAATCGATAGTGACGCAAATATGATATGAGAAGGGTGAGGAAAACTCTTTCTTGCCTACTTTTTAAGTACACTATTGTCTATGTCGGTTTTAGACATTTTTCTCCTTTGCTTTCTGATTAATATTAAAAACTGCATCTGAGGGGATCATTTGGCGGACACTTAAATGATTTTTGATATTTTTTTGGTTCACGTGAGAACATTGTCATTAATTTTAAGTTATTGCACAGGTGTCAAAATTTCTAAAAATATATACATATACAGGAAAATATTAATTAAACCTCTTTAAAAAAAATTTATCTCGTCAGTGTCACCCAAGCACAGGGCGTCGGTAAAATCGATAGTGACGCAAATATGATATGAGAAGGGTGAGGAAAACTCTTTCTTGCCTACTTTTTAAGTACACTATTGTCTATGTCGGTTTTAGACATTTTTCTCCTTTGCTTTCTGATTAATATTAAAAACTGCATCTGAGGGGATCATTTGGCGGACACTTAAATGATTTTTGATATTTTTTTGGTTCACGTGAGAACATTGTCATTAATTTTAAGTTATTGCACAGGTGTCAAAATTTCTAAAAATATATACTAACTAACTAACTCAGTGGCGCGACAGCCCATTAAGAGGGCCAAGGCCGACTGTGCCCAACTCAGTTTTCTTGACCTTGGGCTCTGGGGTGCAGGAGCATATGTTCCGGTCAGGTGGTCAGCCGAACGCGGAACCCCCAGTGTTAGTTCCCAAGCATGCTTGGTACTCATTTTATCGACCCACTGAAGGGATGAAAGGCTGAGTCGG
Source organism: Parasteatoda tepidariorum (assembly GCF_982258835.1). Lineage (NCBI taxonomy): Eukaryota > Metazoa > Arthropoda > Arachnida > Araneae > Theridiidae > Parasteatoda > Parasteatoda tepidariorum. Next base: position 132,726,564 of record NC_141756.1, on the reverse strand, counting down.
CCTTGCCCGGCCCAAGGATCGAACCAAGGACCTGTGGCACCGCAGCGCGAAGCGCTACCGCTCAGCCACCGGGCGTCTAAAAAAAAATATATACATATACAGGAAAATATTAATTAAACCTCTTTAAAAAAATTTATCTCGTCAGTGTCACCCAAGATTAATAGCACAGGTGTCGCTAAAATCGATAGTGACGCAAATATTATATTAGAAGGGTGAAGAAAATTCTTTCTTGCCTACTTTTTAAGTACACTATTGTCTATTTCAGTTATAGACATTGTTCTCCTTTGCTTTCTAATTAATATTAAAAACTGCATCTGAGGGGATCATTTGGCGGACACTTAAATGATTTTTGATATTTTTTTGGTTCACGCGAGAACATAGTCATTAATTTTAAGTTATTGCACAGGTGTCAAAATTTCTAAAAATATATGCATATACAGGAAAATATTAATTAAACCTCTTTAAAAAAATTTATCTCGTCAGTGTCACCCAAGATTAATAGCATAGGTGTCGCTGAAATCGATAGTGACGCAAATATTATATGAGAAGGGTGAAGAAAATTCTTTCCTGCCTACTTTTTAAGTACACTATTGTCTATTTCAGTTATAGACATTGCTCTCCTTTGCTTTCTAATTAATATTAAAAACTGCATCTGAGGGGATCATTTGGCGGACACTTAAATGATTTTTGATATTTTTTTGGTTCACGCGAGAGCATTGTCATTAATTTTAAGTTATTGCACAGGTGTCAAAATTTCTAAAAATATATACATATACAGGAAAATATTAATTAAACCTCTTTAAAAAAATTTATCTCGTCAGTGTCACCCAAGATAAATAGCACAAGTGTCGCTAAAATCGATAGTGACCAGATATTATATGAGAAGGGTGAAGAAAATTCTTTCTTGCCTACTTTTTAAGTACACTATTGTCTATTTCAGTTATAGACATTGTTCTCCTTTGCTTTCTAATTAATATTAAAAACTGCATCTGAGGGGATCATTTGGCGGACACTTAAATGATTTTTCATATTTTTTTGGTTCAAGCGAGAGCATTGTCATTAATTTTAAGTTATTGCACAGGTGTCAAAATTTCTAAAAATATATACATATACAGGAAAATATTAATTAAACCTCTTTAAAAAAATCTATCTCGTCAGTGTCACCCAAGATTAATAGCATAGGTGTCGCTAAAATCGATAGTGACCAGATATTATATGAGAAGGGTGAAGAAAATTCTTTCTTGCCTACTTTTTAAGTACACTATTGTCTATTTCAGTTATAGACATTGTTCTCCTTTGCTTTCTAATTAATATTAAAAACTGCATCTGAGGGGATCATTTGGCGGACACTTAAATGATTTTTGATATTTTTTTGGTTCACGCGAGAGCATTGTCATTAATTTTAAGTTATTGCACAGGTGTGAAAATTTCTAAAAATATATACATATACAGGAAAATATTAATTAAACCTCTTTAAAAAAATTTATCTCGTCAGTGTCACCCAAGATTAATAGCACAAGTGTCGCTAAAATCGATAGTGACCAGATATTATATGAGAAGGGTGAAGAAAATTCTTTCTTGCCTACTTTTTAAGTACACTATTGTCTATTTCAGTTATAGACATTGTTCTCCTTTGCTTTCTAATTAATATTAAAAACTGCATCTGAGGGGATCATTTGGCGGACATTTAAATAATTTTTGATAATATTTTGGTTCACGCGAGAAATTTGTTATTAATTTTAAGTTACTGCACAGGTGTCAAAATTTCTAAATAAATATTCATATGCTTAAAAATATTTATTAGACATAAATAAAAAAAAATATCTTGTCAGTGTCACCCTAGATTATTAGCACAGGTGTCGCTAAAATCGATAGTGACGCAAATATGATATGGGAAGGGTGAGCAAAATTCTTTCTTGCCTACTTTTTAAGTACACTATTGTCTATTTCAGTTATTGACATTGTTTTTCTTTGCTTTCCAATTATTATTAAAAACTGCATCTGAGGGGATCATTTGGCGGACTCTTAAATGATTTTTGATAATATTTTGGTTCACGCGAGAAATTTGTTATCAATTTTAAGTTATTGCACAGGTGTCAAAATTTCTAAAAATATATTCATATGCTTAAAAATATTTATTAGACATAAATAAAAAAAAATATCTTGTTAGTGTCACCCTATATTATTGGCACAGGTGTCGCTAAAATCGATAGTGACGCAAATATGATATGAGAAGTGTGAAGAAAATTCTTTCTTGCCTACTTTTTAAGTACTCTATTGTCTATTTCAGTTATAGACATTGTTCTCCTTTGCTTTCTAATTAATATTAAAAACTGCATCTGAGGGGATCATTTGGCGGACATTTAAATAATTTTTGATAATATTTTGGTTCACGCGAGAAATTTGTTATTAATTTTAAGTTATTGCACAGGTGTCAAAATTTCTAAAAATATATTCATATGCTTAAAAATATTTATTAGACATAAATAAAAAAAAATATCTTGTCAGTGTCACCCTAGATTATTAGCACAGGTGTCGCTAAAATCGATAGTGACGCAAGTATGATATGGGAAGGGTGAGCAAAATTCTTTCTTGCCTACTTTTTAAGTACACTATTGTCTATTTCAGTTATTGACATTGTTTTTCTTTGCTTTCCAATTAATATTAAAAACTGCATCTGAGGGGATCATTTGGCGGACACTTAAATGATTTTTGATAATATTTTGGTTCACGCGAGAAATTTGTTATTAATTTTAAGTTATTGCACAGGTGTCAAAATTTCTAAATAAATATTCATATGCTTAAAAATATTTATTAGACATAAATAAAAAAAAATATCTTGTCAGTGTCACCCTAGATTATTAGCACAGGTGTCGCTAAAATCGATAGTGACGCAAATATGATATGGGAAGGGTGAGCAAAATTCTTTCTTGCCTACTTTTTAAGTACACTATTGTCTATTTCAGTTATTGACATTGTTTTTCTTTGCTTTCCAATTAATATTAAAAACTGCATCTGAGGGGATCATTTGGCGGACATTTAAATAATTTTTGATAATATTTTGGTTCACGCGAGAAATTTGTTATTAATTTTAAGTTACTGCACAGGTGTCAAAATTTCTAAATAAATATTCATATGCTTAAAAATATTTATTAGACATAAATAAAAAAAAATATCTTGTCAGTGTCACCCTAGATTATTAGCACAGGTGTCGCTAAAATCGATAGTGACGCAAGTATGATATGGGAAGGGTGAGCAAAATTCTTTCTTGCCTACTTTTTAAGTACACTATTGTCTATTTCAGTTATTGACATTGTTTTTCTTTGCTTTCCAATTAATATTAAAAACTGCATCTGAGGGGATCATTTGGCGGACATTTAAATAATTTTTGATAATATTTTGGTTCACGCGAGAAATTTGTTATTAATTTTAAGTTATTGCACAGGTGTCAAAATTTCTAAATAAATATTCATATGCTTAAAAATATTTATTAGACATAAATAAAAAAAAATATCTTGTCAGTGTCACCCTAGATTATTAGCACAGGTGTCGCTAAAATCGATAGTGACGCAAGTATGATATGGGAAGGGTGAGCAAAATTCTTTCTTGCCTACTTTTTAAGTACACTATTGTCTATTTCAGTTATTGACATTGTTTTTCTTTGCTTTCCAATTAATATTAAAAACTGCATCTGAGGGGATCATTTGGCGGACATTTAAATAATTTTTGATAATATTTTGGTTCACGCGAGAAATTTGTTATTAATTTTAAGTTACTGCACAGGTGTCAAAATTTCTAAATAAATATTCATATGCTTAAAAATATTTATTAGACATAAATAAAAAAAAATATCTTGTCAGTGTCACCCTAGATTATTAGCACAGGTGTCGCTAAAATCGATAGTGACGCAAATATGATATGGGAAGGGTGAGCAAAATTCTTTCTTGCCTACTTTTTAAGTACACTATTGTCTATTTCAGTTATAGACATTGTTCTCCTTTGCTTTCCAATTAATATTAAAAACTGCATCTGAGGGGATCATTTGGCGGACTCTTAAATGATTTTTGATAATATTTTGGTTCACGCGAGAAATTTGTTATTAATTTTAAGTTACTGCACAGGTGTCAAAATTTCTAAATAAATATTCATATGCTTAAAAATATTTATTAGACATAAATAAAAAAAAATATCTTGTCAGTGTCACCCTAGATTATTAGCACAGGTGTCGCTAAAATCGATAGTGACGCAAATATGATATGGGAAGGGTGAGCAAAATTCTTTCTTGCCTACTTTTTAAGTACACTATTGTCTATTTCAGTTATTGACATTGTTTTTCTTTGCTTTCCAATTATTATTAAAAACTGCATCTGAGGGGATCATTTGGCGGACTCTTAAATGATTTTTGATAATATTTTGGTTCACGCGAGAAATTTGTTATCAATTTTAAGTTATTGCACAGGTGTCAAAATTTCTAAAAATATATTCATATGCTTAAAAATATTTATTAGACATAAATAAAAAAAAATATCTTGTTAGTGTCACCCTATATTATTGGCACAGGTGTCGCTAAAATCGATAGTGACGCAAATATGATATGAGAAGTGTGAAGAAAATTCTTTCTTGCCTACTTTTTAAGTACTCTATTGTCTATTTCAGTTATAGACATTGTTCTCCTTTGCTTTCTAATTAATATTAAAAACTGCATCTGAGGGGATCATTTGGCGGACATTTAAATAATTTTTGATAATATTTTGGTTCACGCGAGAAATTTGTTATTAATTTTAAGTTATTGCACAGGTGTCAAAATTTCTAAAAATATATTCATATGCTTAAAAATATTTATTAGACATAAATAAAAAAAAATATCTTGTCAGTGTCACCCTAGATTATTAGCACAGGTGTCGCTAAAATCGATAGTGACGCAAGTATGATATGGGAAGGGTGAGCAAAATTCTTTCTTGCCTACTTTTTAAGTACACTATTGTCTATTTCAGTTATTGACATTGTTTTTCTTTGCTTTCCAATTAATATTAAAAACTGCATCTGAGGGGATCATTTGGCGGACACTTAAATGATTTTTGATAATATTTTGGTTCACGCGAGAAATTTGTTATTAATTTTAAGTTATTGCACAGGTGTCAAAATTTCTATAAATATATTCATATGCTTAAAAATATTTATTAGACATAAATAAATAAAAATATCTTGTCAGTGTCACCCTAGATTATTAGCACAGGTGTCGCTAAAATCGATAGTGACGCAAATATGATATGAGAAGGGTGAACAAAATTCTTTCTTGCCTACTTTTTAAGTACACTATTGTCTATTTCAGTTATTGACATTGTTCTCCTTTGCTTTCCAATTAATATTAAAAACTGCATCTGAAGGGATCATTTGGCGGACACTTAAATGATTTTTGATATATTTTTGGTTCACGCGAGAACTTTGTCATTAATTTTAAGTTATTGCTCAGGTGTCAAAATTTCTAAAAATATATACATATGCAGGAAAATATTATTTAAACATCTTTAAAAAAAATTTATCTCGTCAGTGTCAACTTAGATTATTAGCACAGGTGTCGCTAAAATCGATAGTGACACAAATATGATATGAGAAGGGTGAAGAAAATTCTTTCTTGTCTACTTTTTAAGTACACTATTGTCTATTTCAGTTATAGTTGTTGTTCATTTGTGTCGCACTAGATCTGCACAATGGGCTATTGGCGACGGTCTGGGAGACATCCCTGAGGTGATCCGAAGACATGCCATCACAATTTTGATCCTCTGCGGAGAGGATGGCACCCCCGCTTCTGTAGCCCGACGACCTGCACGCGAAGTCAAGCACTTTACGGTAGAACAGTTTAATGAGGACCCATACCGCACACCCTCGGTCCCTACGCAGGCTGATCCAAGTGGTCACCCACCAGCACACTGACCGCAGTCAGTGATGCTTGACTTCGGTGATCTGCTGGGAACCGTGTCTTTACTATCAGTCCACTTGTGTTTTGTCTGTAAAATGGATTGTTTTAAATAATAATCATATAAGGAAAATTTATTTCAACACGATTTAAGCAATATTTTAAATAAGCTGTCTAAGATAACAAATTTGATCTTCCGTCCCTGAGTGCAGGATGAGGGTAAACTTTGAAATCTTAATTATGAACTCCCATTTTTCTTTATTGCGGATTCTCCAAAAAAAACTACTCCTATATTTTTGTTTTACCCTTATCTATAGGTTTATTTATTTTGCTTTATAGATGACGTTGTAGGGGAGAAATTTATATACATCCAATTGCTTAAAATTAATTGTTGAGTTAATTGAACAAGAAGGATATCTATATTTAAAATTTGCTATGTTGTGATCAAATAGATAGTAAGTTGGAAATACTTCACACCGAACTTTTTCAACTGTTAAGTTTTATCAATACATAAAAATCAAACAGCTTTTTTAACTATTCAAAATCGAAATCGGTTTAAAATTTTTAGTGAATATAGTTGACTCCCAGTTTTCTAAGGCACCCAAATTTTCTTTGATTCCAAAACAACTGAACCGATTAAACTTTTTTGTGACATTACGATCGAACTATGAATTTGGCAACGGATTTAAACTCCGAAATGAGGCCTTAAAGATCTCAGGAATTCAAACAGACCAAATCTATAGTTAAATTTAAAACAATGACTATCGTTTAACTAATCAGAAGATTCCATTTCGTTTTTTGGTCATCCCGTTCGAACGGTTTGTCGTAGAATGTACTAGTATCGACAGTGACCTTCCTCGTGCTTCAAACTATCTGCATGCCAAGCTTCATCGATTTCGGTTGGATGGTTTAGGAGTCTATTAAGGTCACCCACACCTACACACAGACTTTCATTTATATATATATATATATTGATAACGTGATAAATAACAATGATTTATTCTAATAAAAAGCTAAAAATTTACTACTTAATAATACTCAATTGCTATTAAATTAGCTGAAGCAAACATATTTTTCGTCGCTCAAAAATTTAAACTATTTATTATAGTTTTCTCTTTATACAAATCTGAATACCGCGTTCTCTTTTGATTAGCTAACATTTCCGAGGATGACGTCACAAACCTACTGAGATGCCTTGACTCTCGGTGGCTATGCTCTAAGCCATGGTCCGTCTACCATTGAAGATATTTTACGTCAGCACTGTGGTCGGTTCAAGTCGGATGCGAAATTCGTATCGACCAGTCATCGTTGGGATTCGAACCCGGTTCACCTCATTAGAAGGAGAACGCTCTACCCCCTGAACAATCACGGCTGTAGGTAAATGATTGGTGAACGTCTTATAAAGCCACTTAGCTTCCTTGAAGCTGGGTATATACTTTAGCTGCGAGCTGTCAATCTCATGACCAGCTAAAGAGGGGTTCGAATCTCAGCGCTGACACCACAATATTTACTCCATTCCTCCAGCACATGAGAAGTTTCTACTGTCTTGCACTTTTCATATACATGGTTAGGTGAAATAATTGTGTCCGAACGTCATACTTACAATAAATACATTGTCATTTACACACACCTGGAACCAAAGCAATCAATCTGGAGCTCTCATATAGCTCTAGGCACCTTTAGTTTTTTTTTTTCTTCCTACTTTCATTCTTTTAAATTTTTCAGGATTAACTTTAAAAAAAAAAATTCTTTCGTGTTTTTAATACTGATTTTTTTAATTTTATTTACAGACAATTTTTGCCTTTCAGAAATATTTTATTTAATTTTGTTTTCAATTGGGTTATGCAGTATTAATTTTCATTCTAATATTTAATAACTATATCATAAGAATCCTAATACTATCTAAAATTCGTTTTCATTTTTGCATTTAAAATACCTTGTTCCATTTTATAAAATAAATTTTAAATGAAATTCTGAAATTCAAAAAAAAGGCATAAATAAATAGTAAAAATGCTGAAGCCTTAGCGGAGGTAGAACTTTGGCTCATTATCTAAGTGCGAAACTGGAGCATCAAAAACTGATCGGCTCCCTGGTCATTCCTATGATGTGGTAGATATAAAAGCATTATCTCATTCTAAAATAAACGGATAATAAACTGTTTTTGCCCCATGTTTTATTTATTCAAAATAAACACATGATGATCCAAAGGAAGATAAGGTACACTTTGGACTAGGTATGAATGAACAACGGGAAGATATCTAAAAAAAAAGTAGCAATAGGTTTTTTTTTAACAGAAAATTGCCATTATTTGCTTCTTATCCTCTGTGTTAATATATCTTCTATGCTTTATTTATACAGAGTAACCTCTCGGTAGTGATCACTCCCACATTAAAATGGTCGTTGATGTAGGTGGGTCGTTCTTAGAAGTTACCTCCATTGACTTCAAAATTGTTATCAGAGGTACATGATTTATCGCAAATGATATTAATTTTTGTCATTTTCTTGGTGCGGCAATGCCACTTCTGTTCGCGTCATGAAAAGACGGATCGATAAATGAAATTTAGTGAATATGAAATTGATCCCAACTGATATAAAAACGTGTAAAAACAAATGTACCAATTTTGTATGATCAAGTTAAGTAAATAAACAACTATGTTTTTTTTTTCTTCTAATTTTATATCATGAAAATTAGTTAGCTTTAAAAGGTGAGAAGAGGTTGATTTATTTGAAATGCTTGTTTCTTCTAAAAAACTTTTTTCCTAATTCAACTTTCCACTCTAAAAGTAAATCACTGAAACTTTCGTGCACTTTGACTGCAACTGTATCGTCAAGAAGAGATCTCTAAATAAGAGTCTCACACAAATATTTTGAATACATTTTAATCTACTTATTTGTTTAGTTAAATTTTCCGTTTTTATATTTTTTTCGTGTTTCCTTATTTGACCTTTTCCACATTTGGTTCAGTTGTTTTCCCGGTAGCTGGAAGAGGTTTTAATGATCTCTCTTAAAGGTTTTCTTCAACACTAAGTCTATGGAAAAAATTCCGTGCCTCCCCAAGGTGCTCGTAAATAGAGGTGGTCTATTCCTGGAGGTTTCACGTAATTACATAACGTGTCTCAAATAAGAAGATTAAAAAAAAAAAATACAATCATTCACTGAATGATTAACAGAACAATCGTGTTTGGCTTTTAAAAAAGTGATTTGATTTCAGTCATTCTGCGAAGTTGACGTAAAGGAGCCTCGTACGGTTAGTAAACAAAACTTATTTTGGCCCATTGTGGGCCCACTAATTGGTCTATAAAAAAATCCTTCAGTACAATTGTTCGATATATTGAATTCTAATTTTGGGCGGAGTTTGAAATTTATAGGTTAATATGGTAGGGAGTTACGGGATGTGATGCGTGCGTGTCTCCTGATATGACTTCTGTCCCTTTTTCAGCCATTATCCACTCTTTAGCAAAGAAAAATATTTCTTTTCACATATAGAAGACTTTATTCGCTTTAAAATATTGAAAAGAAGATAAAAAAATAACATGAATTAAAATAAATAAATAAATAAAAATTATCCGAAATTTATCCGTTTATTAGCTATTATTCGCTATTTTTCAAAGAAAAAATAGTTTGTTTTTTTTATATACAGAACACTTGATTCACGTGAAAATATTAAAAAATATATTAAAAAAAATAATATATAAAAAAACAAAAAATTTAAATGTCGACCGTCGCCGAGTTTCGAAGCCATGGCCCCCGGGACAACAAATCTAACTTGCCTCACAGCTTTTCCAACTGCGCCATGCTTCACATACTTGCCCCGCGAATATTTAGCTTAAAACACCTCCTCCCGGTTAGTAAACAAAACTTATTCTGGCCCATTGTGGGCCCACTAATTGGTCTATTAAAAAATCCTTCGGTTCAATTGTTCAATACATTAAATTCTAATTTTGGGCGGAGTTTGAAATTTATAGGTTAATATTATAGGGAGTTACGGGGTGTGATGTGTGCGTGCCTCCTGATATGACTTCTGTCCCTTTTTCAGCCATTATTCGCTCTTTAACAAAGAAAAATATTTCTTTTCACATATAGAACACTTTATTCGCTTTAAAATATTATATATTTACAATATTTCCGTAATTAAAACTATAAAAAAGAAATTGAAAACTGTAACGGAAAATCTTATCAATTTATATGAAGATCTAATGACTGAATACTCCAGGGACCAGAGCTTTAAATGACGAAAAAAAGGCGATTTTTACTTAGAAATATGTAGCGCTGAAACTCTTAAGAAATGTGAGTTTAATTCATATTGTCATAATTCATGCAGACTTAATACATTTTAGCAGGTCTGAAATCGCAAGATGAAAAAGACTTCATGCAGATTTTTTTTCCTTAAGAATTAAGCCGATTCTGACTTTTCCGATTAATTCCGACTTTTTAAATTCGCCGGCCAGGTGGTTAGCGCGCCTTAATGGGAAGCCAATGACTGCGGGTTCGAATCCCGCTCTGGGCATGTATGTTTCTCTCTATGTGTCGTTGTGTGAATGTGGCCCACCCTAAGAACGGGTTTGTGGCAGTGTGGCGTGGGCAATGTTGCTCGCCTCCGTAACTTTGGTTCACAGGTGCCCACTGGGTAACGTAAAATGAGTGACAATTCCAGCAACTTCTAAGGCAAAAAATAAAGTTCAGTGCCTGCCATTTGAAAAAAAAACTCTTTAAATTTAAGCATTGAATAGAAGAATGTGTGAAAGTTTCCAAATTTCTAATCAGCATTTTTTTTTTTATCATCTAAAATATACAGAGTTCGTAATTAACGAAAAGATCCTTTTTTGAAATGTTTAAAATGGGGATATTATCTGTGACGGTTTCATCTGCTGCCAATTTTCCCGAACAACTTGGCTTAAGCACTCTTCATTAGGCCGGGATAGCCTGGTCGGTAGGGCGCTGGGCCCACGTCCGAGAGTTCGAACTTCGCCGGCCGAAGAAAATGGTGACTGATGCACGTTAAATCTGCCGGGTCACGAAGTCCTCCATGTTCTCATAATAAATTATACCTCTGAGGGTACAGAACTGGCGATTGATCGTTCTCTGCCTTAGGTCAAAATTACGATCTGTGGATGAATGAATGGATGTATGAATGGGTCCGCCCTATAAACGGGTGTGACGTATGGAGTGGCAGAAGTCGAATTCTTGTCCATAGATGGCGCTTTTGGAAAACAAGAACAATCGCACCCTTCTGCCTCAACAGGCATACGAGAGAGAGAATTGAATGATTCCCTTTTTGTATGACACTCCTTATTAACGGGGAATTTGCAATCTAAAACATTAGACCCATTCTTACAATAACTTAACATTTCGGTACTGGTCCCGCAGTGGACTGATCGTTAAGACACGGTTCCCAGCAGATCACCGAAGTTAAGCATCACTGGCTACGGTCAGTGTGCGGGTGGGTGACCACTTGGATCAGTCTGAGTAGGGAGCGAGGGTGTGCGGTATTGGTCCTCGTTAAACTGTGCTACCGTAAAGCGCTCGACTTCGCGCGCAGGTCGTCGGGCTACCGAAGCGGGGGTGCCATCCCCTCCGCAGAGGATCAAAATTGTGATGGCATGTCTTAGGATCATGCTCCGGGATGTTTCCCAGACCGTCGCCAATAGCCCATTGTGCAGCTCTAGTGCGACATAAAAATTAACAACAACAAGTCTGCGGGCGTATAGTCCTCTTCCCCTCAAACGTCTGGCAACAGTTTTTCGGGAGATCTGCTTTCCAGTGGCAGCAAGAAACTGATTTGCCACCTGCTAAGCTGTGGTGCGCCTGTTCCTTTTATGCTGATAGGACGATGTATTTGTCATCTGCAGGCGTCGTACTTCGAACACGACCTTCCCCGTGCCGCCTACTACACATTCCAGTAGTTATAAAATGATTTCCACAGCCGTGAAACAACGCTGTGAGCGACGTCGAACTCCCTGGCAACATCTGTTATTTTTCGCCCTTCTTCGATCTTTCCAATAATTCGGCCACGCTTAAAATCATCAAAGTGATATCGGGAAGACATGCCGAAAATTTCAAGTTCGTCAATTAAATCTTTCCTGTAAAACTTTGACTTGAAACAACAACTCTCCACACGCGTCAAAACCTTTTATCAGCGCTATCACGAGATGAACAGACGTGGAAAAAAAATTTGCATACGCATACCTCATCTTACTATATCCCGCACTTATTCTAATTTTCCACATTTTGCTTCCTTTCATTTTGTGGTTGCTATGGATGATAGTGTTATCCGTCCTTAGCAATTGTCCAGCAGTGTAGTAAAGAAAAACAATGAGGCAAGCATTTACAATAACAACTTTTATTGCACCTTTCTGTACAAGAACAATGAACTGAATTCTTACTTTATTACATTAAAGGGAAATAGAATTTATTGTCAACTACGGTACATGTATTACGACACATCAAAAGAGATAAATGGAACTTTTCATAAATTTTATATCTTCTTAGACTAGAAACACCATAGAATTGACGGGGGAAAAAATTGTACTAAAATGGAACCTTTTGTTTGTATCAATGATTTCATTTAACAATCTGATTGCTCTGTCAGATACATAAAGTCTTGATAATGCATAAATCTTAGAGGATTTAGTAAATATGCATTTTCAATAAGAAATATGATTAATTCAGCTTTTATATTTTACATTGTTAATAAACTGCTCGTGTAAAATATTTTAAAAGCCAATATGCAAAACATACTTAATTTTTTTTTTTTTTGTTTTTTTTTGTAGAGATCAGTAAAGGCGTAATCTTTAGAGCAAATGATTTTTTAAACCTCTGTTTTTTCAAACTTTTTTTATCATCGAGTTTATGAAATTTCAACCTCTGTTTTTTCAAACTTTTTTTATCATCGAGTTTATGAAATTTCAAAAATAAAATTCTTAGACTTTTCCAGAATTCCAGACTATATTTTATCTATATATGGTAGTTTTTCGTCAGAAAAAAAATGTTTTTTTTATTTTATTATTTGATGTTTTAACGTATTTTGAGAGTGGAGAAAAACGCAACTAAATGAAGACATTGTGTAAAACTATCGAATTGCGACATCTTTAAAAGGACTCATTTTAATACATGTTTATAAAAATAATAATAAAATAAAATTATATAATAATAAAATAAAATAAAAATTATTCGCTATTCAATATTTAGTTAAAATTCCCTGCAAAAAAATCAACAGTAACATTTTCTGTCATGTTAAACATAATAAATAACTTTATAAGTCAACTTGATAATTACTAAGGATTTCCTAAGTTTATGAAATGCAACTGAAATTTAGTTTCATAAATTATAACTATTTCAAAAAATTTTGATTATTTTTTAGAACATAAGCTATTATATATTATTCATGAATTGTATAAATTCAAATTATTAACGAAAAACTTTTAACAATGTATAAACTTTACTTTCCAAAAATATTTTGAAAAAGCCATAGTAACTTAAAAAAAGATAATATTAAGGGTAATTTTAATCCAAAAAAAAAAAAAAAAAAAAACATTTCTTGTTTTGAGAATTTTTTTTTGCCTCTGAAGAATCAATTCTCTGTGAAGAAAAATAAATAAATATGAAAAGTTAATGTTTGAAAGGTCAAACCTTCTGAAAGATCAATTTGTTTCTCTTGGTCATTTTAGACTTGAGTTATTACAAATTGACTGTAGATAAATAATTTCTATCAATGACAAGTTTAACTACATTTTTCAAAAAATTATTTTCTTAAAAAGACTTCATAATAACAAGGTCACTTGAAACAGGACTTTAACCAAGACTTCATGAATCCTGTAATATATTAAAGAAGCACTTTCAATAAAAAAAGAGATCAATAAAAAATCTCATGTTTATAAAATAAAGCAAAATTAGACCTTTTTTTTTCAAATGAAAGAAAAAAAACATTAATTTAAATGAGCAAATTGCTCATGAGGTCAGATTATTATTTCTGGATACAATTCTTTAATAAATTTTATATATAAGTTAAAAAATATATTTCAATCAAATAGCAACATTTAAGTTTTTTTCCCATTTCCTTATTTACAAAAGTTGATATAAATTTGTAAAGAAAAAAAATAAATTTAAACACAGGAAAATAAAATTTCAAAAGCTATAATAATTCCATTATAAGTTTAGTTTCTTACTTAATAAATCAAATTTATGACAAAACAAATAAACAAAAATGAGTACAACAAAAATACACAAGACTGAAATTGCAAATAAGTCAGATTTAATTTAAATGCACTCCTCGAAATTGTGCATATTTATAACGGGCAGTACATTGCAAAAATCAGGCATGTAAAATTAAATTCTTTGTGTTATGCATTCAGAAATTCAATATTGAACATTTTAATAAGTAATTTAATTAAAGATTAGTAAGAGACAATAAACAGAAATGCTAAACTAAAACAAACTGAAAAATATTATGAGAAATATATTACTTTTGTAATAATAATATGATTAATAATAATAAAGATTACTAAATAATAATCATTATTATTAATCATATTATATTATTTTCTAAATGATAATTCTTATATAAATGATAACTATTATATAACATAATATAAATGAGTACTATAATAATAAATGATATAATGAATGATTATTTTTAATAAAAGAGTTAACAGGGTTAAGTTTTTTTTTGGAATGAAATGAAATAAAGACATTTTTTGAAATTTTTATAAAACTCAAAATTAATATCCAAAGTAGAATTTTTTTACACGTCACACAAAATACAAGATCACTAGGTATATTTATACATATAAATCGATTATTTAAAAAATATTTTAATTTTCCTTAAATTCTGTTGTGTCAAGTAAGTCATCTGCACCTTTACAGAAACAATTCACAATAACCAATTATAATTTATCCCTATTTGTGAAGTATTTCTACAACAACACTACAGTTTCACATTAACATAGATGATAAAACTTCATTCTTTTTTTCAAATAACTGGTTAAAACATTACAAACATGAAATCTACGTACAAATAAACATGTTAGCATGAAACACTAACACAAATAAAAAAACTGTTAAAATGTAAACTTCTAATTGGGTATGATTGTTTTGAAAATTAACCTTTAATGTACAAAATAAGCTTTATCAAGCTTATAAGCTTATTTTCAGAAATATGTTACATTAACTACAAGATTTAAAAAGCTTTAAACATGCTAGAAAATATTTTGAGACCGTCATATTTTATCTTCAATATTAATGTATATTTGAATTAAAATTTTAGAAAAATTGAGCATAATTCTTTTTTCTTTACTAATTATTTAGACACAAATTATAACAAAAGTAAGCCACAACTTAAATAAAAAGCATTAATAAATATGCAAAATAATAAAAAACATAAGATCACACAATCTTAATAAATGATCACACAACTGAAATAAAATAACTTTTACTTAAAATAAAAAAACTTTTTTTCTTGGCAGTAAATGTTATTAAAAACAGGGTGGCCACTCAAATCAGATTTCAAATTTCCCTGATTTTTCCAGATAAAATTCTTAAAATTTCCAGTTTTTTGTCTCTTTTTTCTTATAAAGTGTAGGATGTGTACAAGAAAAGTGTTTATATTATAAAATATTTTATTTAAAATGTTATTTTGTTAACATATCATCTTGAAAAACTAATTTATTTTGACAATTTGGCAAGATTTTTTATTTATTTTTTAATGTTTTTGTACAAATTTTTGAATTAAAAATCATATATTGACCAACAAAAGAGTAAAATTAAATATTAATATATAGTTAGTTCTTAAAAAAAACCTCTTTTTTTTAAAATTAAAATATGTTATAAAAGGTTAAAATGAAACAGAAAAAATTAGCATTAATGCAACAATTTGTCGACAAACATTGCTGTTAGCGATTGTAAAAAAATGTGTGATTTGTTGGTTTGCTGAGAAAAAATAATTCACAGATTTCTTTGAAAGGGAATACAAAAGCTTTCAGAAAAAGAGTGCAATATAAAATCTATTATTATTAAATTATAACCAACTAATTTTTGGAGATTTTTATAAAGTTAAAAATACAAAAACATTTTGTCAAAATGGAAAAAAATTACCACGAAAGCATCGGAACAAAATTGAGCCATAAATGGATTCAGCCCAATGACAGAATTTAAAAACAGAAGCTAATATCCTAATCCCTTCTTCCACCTCCACCACAATCTTTCCTAAATTGCACAGTCCCATAGCGGTCAAAGGTTTCTACATTCGTGTAGCAACCGTGGGAAAATTTTATGTGGCATTCTAGTTTAAAAGAACTGTAATGGAGCAAATTTTGATGCGAGCAAAGTATCGCTAAGTTGATGATATTTCAACTGTTTGGAGGTACATTTCCGCCTAAAAAAGTGGGTATAATGAATGAAATAATTTAAATTAAGAAAATTAGTAAATAATTTAAATTAGTGAAATTAAAAAACATTATCAAAGAAAAAATTTCCATCTTTTCTTTAAAATTCCCTGATTTTTCCAGTATAGAAAAATTCCCTGATAATTCCAGGTTTTCCAGGTGGGTGGCCACCCTGAAAAATTAAGCATACCTTATATAATAAAATTTTTCTCCAAAAATACTTCATAGTTGGTTAAATACATTGAATACATTTTACACATAAAATAATTAATCTTAAAAAATATTTTATGGGTAAATAGTGCTTGTATTTAGTTTAATTAATGCAATGACACCAAAAATAAATAAAAATAATATATACTTTGTCAATTAAAAATAAATACTAAGACCTGCACTTTTTATGTAAATGTCAAAAATTTAAAAATTAAGCATGTGATAAAGATAACACATAACAAGTTTTTTGCAACTGTTATCAAATTTCTACACACTCTGACAATCTTCATCATTATCTTTAAGAATTAAGTACACAATTTTTTGATACACATTCATTGTAAATATTTCAATAAAATGCCTTAAGATTGTATTAAGGGTAGTAATTGATCAGATTTTAATTGGAATTAATATACAGTAGGGAACCGATTATCCGGAACGATCGGGACCATCGATATTCCGGATAACTGATTTTTCCGGTTTTCTGAATCGCTACAAAAACCCGTTTTTTTTTTTATAGTTAAACCCAACTAAAAAAAAAAAAAGTTGGAAATAATCTTCAAAAGAAGAAAAAACGATGGAGTAATACACTAATGATTATTTCCAAAATGATGGTAAGGTAAACATCTTTCAAATAAGAACGAAAAATCCTAAAATCCTATGAGGAAAAAAAAATTTTTTTTTTATAATGGCGGGAAAACTAATCGAATTTTGTTCCGGTTTTTTGGTTTTCCGGTTTTCTGATTTCCGGATAACGGGTTCTGTACTGTATAATAGTACTTTTTCATTCCTTTTAATGTAATATAAAAAAAAGAAAGTTTAAGTAAATTTTCTTTACCTACTAGAGGATCACTTTAAAAGGTACATTTTACAGGGGTGCCACTCTAAAAAAATTTCAAGACTGAACTTATTTTTTGACCAAATAATACTGTCTATCATTGTTAACCTAACTTTTAGAAATTTATAGCTCACTGACACCAAAATTTACCTTTCCTTCATTATAGCCTACACATTAAATCAATCATTTGATTATTTTTTCTAAATTTTTTTTAACAAGCAAAAGGAAAATAACAGCTAACCTTGTATATTTTTTTACAACTATTACTGAACAAACTGAAACCATTCATATCTCTATTTTTTACTTCACCGTTATTTATTTTTTGTTCTAGCACTATAATTTATTTCTTATTTTTAAAAAAAATAATCTTGATTTAACTTTGGCCAGCATGACAATAGGTTGGGGTAGGGGAAGCAAACTCGAGCAGATTTAGATTAAGCAATAGTACAAATTTAATTACACAATTACCCATTTGTCAAGACTTTAAGAGTAACATTTAGTGAGGCTGACGAAAAGAAGATTAATAAAAGTCCTGACATCATTACCATATCATATGTTTTCATTAAGATATATTTTTTTATTTTGTCAAAAAAAATTTTACATTTCTAATGAAATTTTTTAAAAATTTGATAGAATTTATTAGTCTATTGATTTTTCTCAAAACTGATTTCAGTCCGCAGGACTGAAGAGTGGCATTCATGCATTTTATATTAACTAATTGCTAAATTTTAAAAAATTAGGTATGTTATTAACATTGATTATCATAATAGAATAATATTTAAAACAATTTTTACTTTTTTTTAAACTATTCAACTCCAAAATTTTACTAGTAAATTAGAATCAGAATCAGAATCAGTCATTATTTTAATAAAACTTAGCAACCAAGAAATAAAATTATTTTCATTATTTTTGGGAAAAACAAAATAACTTCTGAAATACAATGGGAAGGCACTTCAAAATGCAATGATAAATAATATTAGAGTAGAACCCTAATTATACAACACCCAGGGGACTAGGGGTGTGTTGGAAAATTGAAATCCTTTTTTGACCTTTTTATGTCAAAGCAATTAATAATGATAATAGAATCCCTTATCAGGCATGGGAGTAGTAAAAAAACTAAAAGTTTGAAAATATCTATCAATTCAAATACTGAAAACACAATAAAAAAGCATGTGAAACTATTTTCACAAAAAACAAATATTTAAATTATTTAGATACTTGCTTAAAGTTTTTTTTAAATAAATCATGATTAACAGAACTGCCAACATGGATAGGAAAAAATCCAGTAGATTTTATGAAATAACATACATTTCATGATAATTGTTGCTTTATGTACTAAATATTTTACACATAGGGAATTTTAGAGATTTTTAACGTCATCAAAATAGAAACACTGCAATATTGCCCAACTAGGATTGACATTAGATGAACTTAAAATGCTATGTATTATGTTTACACACAATTTTGAATAGTAGTAGGCATTTAATTCATCAAAGATAATTAAAAGTCTTTTAATTGAAAAAGGGAGTTCAGAATAAATAAAATAACAGTACATTTTAATAAAAAAAAAACAGCTTTCAATTGATTATTATAAATGAGGCTCGCTTCATAACGTTTCAGTAATACATATTTAAATATTCAAGCAAGTAGCAATCAGTGCAAAAATACTATTTCATTAGGGATTTCTTTTAGGAAACTTACTCAATTTTAGGGAATTTTCTAAAAATGTACAAAAACTAGGAGATGTTTTATTAAACCAGGAGAAACTGGCCAAAATCCAGTAGACTACTGGAAAATCCAGGAGAGTTGGCAGCAGATATGGATTAAGGAGAATAAAATCATATTAGAGTAAAATAGCAAAATAATGTAGGAATATTATTTAAAAAAATCAATAGTTAATATAGCATTTTCTCTCTTCTAAAATTTAGAAACTTTGAATAATCCTATGTCTGTCTTACCCGTGTTTTTTTTTCCTGTCATAAATAAAATAATCCTATGACACAATAGCATGAAAAATAAGTCATTCTCAATTTTTTTTTTTTTTTTTGGTCATTTCCTAGGAGTTTTTCAGAATTATGATCATGGTAGTAATTAAGGAGTTTAATGACTAAAAATAAACAATACAACAGCTAGAATGCAATACAGTTTAACAAGCGTTGAAAGAGGTGTAGGATAACTGAGGTTCTACTGTATTTTGCATATAAATGAAATATATTTGTCAATAATTTATGAGTTTGAAACTTTTAATTAAATAATAAACAAATAGAACAACATGACATGCAAAACACAAATACTAAAAACCAGTTTGCTGAAAAATTGATTCTCAAAGATCAAGAATTTCTCCTGATTATTTAACAATGAATTTTGATAATGTGTTTAAATTGATCATAATTAGGGCTGCAAGTTTGTCGTCAAATTTCACATAAAATTTAGAAATTTCCGAGGAATACAAATATAAGCAAGTAAAAGAGCAGAAAAAAATTGTTCGATTTAATTGAATTTTATGTAACATTAAATTTATTCATATAAACAGAATTTCAAAGAAATATTGCAAATTGTTAAATTATTCTTGATATATTTTTCCGTTCATCAAATATTTGGTTGCTAACATTTCTAAATGCAAAGTTTTTATAAATTTCACAGTCCTGGCCATATAGCCTGTGTAACCCCCTCACTCAGTTAATTGTCATTTCAATTAATTTCTGGCAAAGTAAGAGCTTATTGCACTATTTGGAAGTCATGTTGCTCTTATTTATAATTGAAAAGATAGTAAGACCACCTTACTTAATAAGATTTGGACTACCTCTGAACTATTTTCATGTGAAACTGCTACTGATCTATTTTCCTAAACATTTTATCAATAAAAAATTATCAATTTTAAAGCTGCACAGAAGTAGTAATTGTTGATAGAATTAGTGTTGTTGAATTAGAATAAGGTGAAAAACCTTCTCTGCTTAAACAATTATTGCACAAATCACAGCACTTTAAAACATTTCTGGATTTAAAAATAATAAATCATGGAAATGAGCATGAAAATTCACTCCCTGACAAACTTGAAACCCTAATTATACAACTTCAATGACTTTTTCATAACATAACACATTCGAAAAACGGTTAACAAAAATATGTAAATACAAAGATATATAAACAAGTTGAATTCAGAGAATAAACAAAATCAAAATAGTTACTAAAATCACATTTCAATCTACTAAAATAAAATTTTTCTTAAAAAATAAAATGAGATTCTATAAAAAGACATGATTAGATTAAAACACATAAAAAGATATTCCAAAATAAATTGCAATTTACCTGTCTGTACTGCTTATAAAATATTAAAACAAGAATTTGAATAAAATACAGGGATGTTTCTCATCAATTAATAACTGTATAATATAAATTACAATTTAATAACTACATAGAGCAACTGTTCTCCATAAACACAAATGAGATTTTTTGAAGTAAAACCGTAACAAACTATCATATTTAACTAAATTTTAATTTAAGCAATAACTTCTCAAACACTAAAATTATTAAATTTCAGTTAATTTTAACGAATAAAGGCAAGCAATGTTCAAAGATTGTTAAACAATGAGAATGACAGTAATAATCGGTGATTAATGAATTTATATCTTTTCTAACATCGTACAAAAAAATATTGAGATTATTTAAAGAAATGATAGGAAGTTAAACTGATACTTATATTAACATGCACAAATTTCCAGTTTAAGCTAAAATTTATTTAAAGAAAAAAAAAATTCATCCTAAAATAACTTCAACTAATCAGTTAGTAATTCTAATAAAATTTCGTTTTCTATTTATACATAAAATAAAAGTTAAACGAGAATTTAAACATAGAAAATTCTTCTCTTGCTAGTTAATGTGATTGTATCAGTACTTGAAGGTTTTGATTCCACTAGCATAATATCTACTTTGAAAGAAATATTAATAGTATTTTATCATTTTCAAGTAGTATTAAGAGCAGAAATTGCCAATTATTTTGGAATATCTTTTGAACACTCTTAATGCTATTATTAAAATAGATTTCTCTAGATGGAAAATAAAATTGTCTGGAACTTTCCTTGCTTGAGACAAAATTACAATGTGAAAATACTCCACTCAAAAATTGGATGATACTATCCAATAAATGCTGCACTGATAATCCACAAGAAAGGAAATCATCTCCAAAATGGGGAAAAGGGTGAGGGATGACATAGATCTATTTCTCCACTGCACAATTCTGTACCCTTTAAAAAGAAAACACTTCATATAAAAAATATATTTAAATAATAAATTTGCATGTTAAGGAATGAGTAATGCATGTTTGAATTTAAGTAATATATTTATGCGTTAGGAAGGTCCTTAAGACAGTTCTTATACCGGCCAACATTGGAGAAATAAAATAACCGAGATTTTACTAACCGACCCAATTTTGGGTTAACGACTAGTGATGTTCCATTTTGTACCTAATCCAGAAGACAAGGGAACCCGTGGATCAAGTAGTGGGAGAAATTTGCCTCTAAGGAGGGCTTTCTTATGCAATTAACCCGCTGGATGGAGAGGAAGATCACGAGAGCCTCCCATCAGGGAAGGGGAATCTAATCCTTGATCCGTCTACCACTGAGGATATTTCACGTCAGAACTGTGGTTGGTGCCAGCCGGATGCGGAATGCGTATCGACCAGTCATCACTCGGATTGAAAGCTGGGTTCACCTCATTAGAAGGTGAATGCTCTATCCCTGGAGCCATCACGGCTCAAGTTAAACAATTAACACTCAACATACTGCAGTACTGGCATTAGCACCCTCTGTTGATGAATAAGAGAAGTATTTTTGCTATCAATGGATATTTTATCAAACATGTTTTTTTTAAAAATTCTTCAATAAATATGGGGAAATTCGAGAATATACAGGTAAACAGGAGGTGGTCGTAAAATACAAGAGTCTTCGTTACAAAACCGGAGACTTGGCAGGTATAAGTTCTTTTAAAAAGGGGTATACTTTGTATTATCTATAATAATGAAAGGAAGAGTTTGCCTGTCTGTCTGAGCGTTTGTCTCTCTCATAACTCAAGAATCATTGAATGTATCATCCTGAAATTTGGAAAGTGTCTACAAAGGCAAATTTAGCCCCCAATACTAAAATTCACTCCAAATTTTCAAATACTTTGTTCAGTAGACTACAACAATACTAGGAAGCTTTAATATAGATACCATAGCTGCCAACATGGATAGGAAAAAATCCAATAGATTTTACGAAATATAAATTTCATGATAATTGTTGCATAATCTACTAAATACTTTACGCATAGGGAGTTTTAGAGATTTTTATAGTTATCAAAAGAGAAAGAATGCAATATTATCTAGCTGGGATTGACATTAGAGGAACTTAAAATGCTATGTATTATGTTTACACGCAATATTGAATAGTAAGAGGCATTTAATTCATCAAAGGTAGTTAAAATATTTTTCAATTAATTTAAAAAGAGAGTTCTGAATAAAAATAAACTGAATATTTCAGGTCAAAAACAGTTTTAAACTGATTTTTATATATGAGGCTACCTTTATTATATATAATACTTATTTTAATATTCAAGCAAGCAATAATATGTGCAAAATATCTATTTCAACTGGGATTTTTTACGAAACTTACTCAATTTTAGGGAATTTTCTAAAAGGTAAAAAACCAGGAGAATTTTTATTAAACCAGTAGACCAGGAAAAACTGGAAAAATCCAATAGAGTTGGTAACTATGAGATACTATAAAAAACTGTTTTTTACAGTCTCTCTAAAGGGATAAGACACAGAGAAAATTGTGTGATTGTGGTAAATTTTGACTATAATGAGTTGACCTTGAGCAATGATTCAGAATACAGTTAATCTTTATTTTGACGAGATCAGTCATTAAAAAAATGCTCTGCTTAATCTACTAACACTAAGGATAAAATCTAAGAATAAATTTTAAAAATGGAATAGTTTTTAGCTTCACTAATTTGCACTATAATGAAACACTAGATAAGTTATATTTTACTTGTGAGAATGAATTTAAGAAAAAGGAAAAATGCATGTTAAAATGTAACAATTGAAACAGCACAATTATTTTAACAAAGAAAAAAAAAGATTAAGTGTTTCAAACATATTTATCTAGCCTCAAAATAATTTGCAAACATTCTAAAGCATTTTTTAATGATTTTATGAAATATTTTTGAAACAAAATGCAGTTTACTTACACATGGCAAATTAATAGCTTTAATCGTGTAATGATTAGTAACTTTTACATAGTCTAAATCACATAATTCACATTTCATAATAAAGTGATTAGATGTGACTGCTATTTCGATAATTTTTTATAAGTTTATTGTTCACAATAATCTGACGTCTTAAAATGCAATAACAAAAATTATTCTAGGTTATTTTTAAAAAAAGAAAGGTATTTTTGCATAAATAGTGAACATTTAAAGCACATAACATAGTGCATATAACATCCTCATGTTTGACAATAACTTAGTATTTAAACTATTATATAATAATTTATATAAAAGTGTTAAGGCTTTTTAAATTAAGTAAAATTAAGGATTGAAATAGAAAAAAGTTTAAGCATAAAAAAAAAAAAACTTTGAAAAGTTTATTGCATCAAAATATATAGCCTATTTCAAGAGTCGAAATTCAACTCTTCTTTCAATTGAAGAATTTAGTGTAAGAAAAGTTCTAAGTTACACATTCAATGAAATTGAGATTTTTCAGAGAAAGAGCTTATTTAAGTCTTACCTAACTGTACAACATTATTTTAATTTATAATTTTAATTAGTGATCCTTAAATTTTGAAAATCTCATTGGAAGAAGGCACTAATTGACAATCTAAGAGTTTTTACAGAATTGAAGAAATTCCAAGTGTATTTGGCAACTAACAGTGAACCATTAAAAGTTTATCTTATTGTAGCAAATTAATATGCCAAAAGAATAAAGTCTGTGAACTGAATAGTTAAAACTAATGTTAAGAATTTACAAAAATTTTGTCAATTGGAAGCTGCAGGACAGGAAATAAAGGTAAGGCATAAACTTTACTTCTTAATGTCCATGTAAAGATTTAACATTACTTTCTACGCAAACTCAATAAAATGTCACTTAGAATTTTATTTTGTAATATAATTATAATTTTGATCCAGCTACAAAAAATAATAATTCCCTTTTTTGCATATGACTTCAGAGTTTATCAGGATATTTTTAAAAAATGTTCCCTAATTTTTATAAGACAGCACTTTCATTTTGTGTCACTTGGCATACTTGAATTTGCTATGCATCTTTCTAAATTTAAGTGGAAAAAATCCAAATATCTTGAAACAATTTTTTTTTTATCTTTAAAACATATATTCTCCCTTAAAGCTTGATTTAATAAAATAGTGATGATTTTATTCTCTGAAATTAGCTATTAAAAATCAGCCAATTGCATAATCCAGTTATTTTATCAGTGTTATCCCTGTATATTTAAATATAGATATATATATTTCCTACGGCAGGCACTGAACATTCGTTCTTCACCTTGGAAGAGGCTAGAAGTGTTGCTTATTCAACTTTACCCGGTGGGCACCTGTGAACCTAAGTCACGGAGGCGAGCAGCATTACCCACGCCACACTGCCACTATATATATATATTTCTAAATCATTCAAAAGCTAGTTATAAAATCGGCAGCTTTTAAAAATTATAAGTCATAATCGAATGAATTAAAATCGATGGTCAGTGGGTAGTGTAATTACTGAAAGAATTACAGTAGAGTATCCTTTATAATGGAGAGAAATTTAAAATGCCTTCATAACAACAGTCTTCATAAGTTAAACGAAACTTTGTGCACTTCAGACAGCAAATTGGTCCATTCAGTATACAAGCTGTTTCTAAAAGAAAAAAAATTCCTCCGATAGGAATGGAGAAAAGGAAAGTATCATTTAAAGAGGTTAGAAAATTGACAAAAGTGACAGAAACTTATGAACTCATTACACCACTACATTTCTTGAGACAGAAATCCTATTGACTATAATATCTTAATTTTTTTTAAAACTATTTTTACAGAATATTAAATAGACATTTCATTCACAATTGTATGAAGAAAAAAAACTTTAAAAAATGCAAACATTTCATTCTTTTACAAAATAAAACAAAGAAATAAATATGAAAGGGGGACTTGATGATAGAGATCTTTTAAAAATGATGAAACTTTAAGATACTTACTTGTTGAAGTAATCAGGCAATGTTAAAAGAATTTCATAAACAGCTGCAGCTTTATTTAACTCGTCAATTCTAGGGAAAAAATAATAAGATTGATATCAGATTTATGCATACATAATTTTAAAAAAACATTCTGATTCACTGAATGTAAATTCACAAATTATAGCATAGAAATACATTAAAATTTATCACTGATAAAACTAGTTATCGTTAATCAATCACTAAATAACTAAGTGTTAAAAATATTCAGTTAATTTACAAACTTTTAAATAAACTCATAATTATTACATGCATTTGCAATTTTGTTTGCAAACAACTGTAATGTACCTCTTTATTTCCTAATTTAAATTTCTAATCACATATTTATAATATATGTGTAAATTTATCTACGACAAATCAAAAACATTTTGCTTCATTTACAGATATCTCTAAAATTTGTCTCTGATGAAACATGTTATAATCAGACCCACTCTAAATAAATAGGTGCAACACATATTTAATTAAAGTGCAAAAATTTTACCTAATTATGCTACACATATGCAGTTCAGTCTACAGACAATAAATTGTAACCAAATTTAACTCTATATTATACAAGTGAGAATTTATTTATGGATAATTTAAATATAAATTCTCACACAGATCATTCAGAGATAAATTATGATTTGTCTCTAGAAAGACAAGTAATTCTTATACAAGCTCTGAATAAGCAGGTATTGATCGATAAAATAAATTTAAAAATTAGTTAACAAACATCTATCATCTGTAAATGTGTGAAAAGTTTTATAATATTAATAAACATCCCTATATTTTTTTAAATTTAGTTTTTGCTACTTAGTAAAAGACACTCCACAGAACCTTCTTTTTTAATGAGAAATTGGCTCTGCTGTCTACTACATTAATACAAACACATTTTTATGCTTATAGAGTGAAATTGGAAAATTCTGCTACTGGCCAATTGCAGCATTTTTATCAGTGGCCTCTTTTTAAAACACGTGATCACTCTTGAAAAACTCAAAATGTTTAACTATAAAAAGAACTGTTGATATTAGTGTGAATGGAGAGCTGAGTGTACTGAGTTTGATCCTGGAGGCAGACAAAACAACTGACGTATATATGTAGCAAGGTGCAAGTTAAATCTAGTGAGGCTGAAAGTCCGCTCGTCGGTTGTCAAGAGGAAGTTGGGTGAAAAGGGTACCAGCTCAGAAAATGCCAAAGTCGCCTGATCAGGACAAAATTACGTGCTATTCCTACCATGGGCATTAAAAGATAAAGCCCTGAAAATGGGTGAATGGTCATGGGTGGATGATGGTGATGTTAATAAAGAAAGGCATTTTGAAACATTTCTCAAAATATAGTAAGTAGTACACAATCTATTTTTAAAAATATTTAAAAATTGTGAGAATCAAGCAAAATATAAAGTAATTTTCAGAAAAATATATTCATAATAAATGCACATAGGATGTAGTTTTGATGAATAAAGTTGCAATCGGTAGACAATTTTTCAATTGTCATTTGCTATATTTAGTTGCCTTCTGGCCGGTAGCAACTGTTAATTTTATCGTATACTATTGTAATATTCAAGCTGAATCTCCTTAAAAATAACTAAATTCAAATGTAATTTTTTAACAAGTAAATTACTTCAGAAATGAACATTTAATGCATTTCTTTCGAGTGGTGCAATTAATAATGTTGTCAATGTCGTAACACATTTAATTATGCTATTACATAATTAACCACTGTGTGCCATGACAAAGTTTTTACAGTGGCATATGCAAACTTATCAAAAAATTTAAAAACCTGAAAAAGTCATCTTCAGGAACAATACCAAATTTTACATCATTAGGCTGTCAAATATTTTTGTAGACATTGACAAAATACATTTGTAAACAATTGTGATTGATTGAGAACAATGAAACTAGAACTAATTGCAACTAAGAACTCATCGCAATATAGATAAATTTTGCAGAAAAACTACTAACTCGCAATATAGATAAATTTTGCAGAAAAACTGCTAACTCGAAAGCCATATTAATTCGCCACTGCTAGTTAATAATTATTTAAAATCAAATGTTTCAAGCATAAAGTGCTTTAGGTGTACTAGTGATCATTTGGTTTTTAGGATACACAGCTCAGCTACTGTAGTATATACCCATCTTCAATAAGTTAAATGATTTCATAAAGTGCTTAAAATGTTTCATTAAATGTTTTAAACTTTATTTTAAGGTTAAAAAAAACTTGCACAAAACTGTTTGTTTTTAGAGCTACCACACTTGTCTTAATCAAACACCTAAAATGAAAACTTATAAATACGATATGAAGAAAAAATACTTGCCTCTCGCATGCATAAACACAGTGAAGTCCAAAAAAAAACCATGTCATCCAATTCACACAAAATTGAACATGTCTAAAAAAGTATTCGAAGATAAGCATTTTTAGGTAAAAAAAAAACATTTGCAAACTCATAAAAAATTACCTTACATTAAGTTGAAAAAGTTTCTTAAACTAAAATAAGATAAGAAAGCATTTAAAAACTTTGTATGGCAGACTCTCAATTGTCGGGGATGATCGGGGAATGCCATTTCTCTGATAAAGTTACATACCAAAGGATGTAATTGTATAAAAAATTTTAAAAAATGAATTACACAAAATACAACATTTTTTATGCATTAGGACAATAATAATTTAATTAATTTAAAAAGAAAAGAATACAAATTTGAAAGTAATTTATATTTTCTAGAGCAAACATTTATTCGAGATGCAGAAGAAGTAGCCAATGCAAAAAAAAAAAAAAAAAAAAATGTGTATAACTTTTTCATAACAATTTTTAAACACATTGAAACAAGTCAGTTTTGGTTGGTGAGAGACAATTAAAAATCCACTCTGATCGGTTTGAAAAAGTTCCCCATGAAAAAAAAATTGCGATCGCCGAAACCTGATCACAGGTCACAAATTGGCAAAATGGTGTTGGCATCATTTTTTTTCTAGCTTCAACTCTAACCTTTGGAATCGTTCCATCAGTTTGGGACCCTCTTTATGTTTTATACTCACCTGAATTAGTATTGAAAACGATCCACTTTGAACTGTAGGTTAGAATTTCTGATTCTTAATTAAAATAATAAAAACAAAAACATCATTCGAATTATGAAATTCTCTTTTATTCACAACTCAAGAAGTATTTATGGAATCTCTCTGGTCCCATATCTCAAAATTAAACTCACCAACTTAATGCATTTCAAATTTAAAGGGAAAAAAACAATTGTAAAAAACATCAGCAGTCGCCATAGCAACATGTTCACTATTACTCTTGAACACAGTTGAAAAATGTGATGACGTCCAAATAAGGTGCGCACGCTATCAAACCCAAAACAACACCCACTTTGCCAATGGGTAAAAATAAAAAGTGGGTTCTTTATCCTACATTCCTCATCTTTAAGGTCATCCCTAATAACTACTCATTTGAATAATCAAGATCATGGTTAACTGAGAATTATATTTATTACTTTAAGACAAATGTAATGTAAAATAATGTTTTCAAAATGGTGGTGGCTCAGATAATAGATCACTCGCTTCCTAATGAGGTAACCCAGCCTTGAATCTCAGAATCAGAAATTTAATACGAGTACTGCTTCTAGTATGCACCAACTACGGTACAAACATTAACTATCCACAGTGATGGTAGACCAATCATTTCCTCTCCGTGCAATGCAAACATGGGTTAGTTGCATCAAGAAGTCCTCCACGAAAGCTAATTTGTCCAAATTCTTGATCCAAACCCTTATCTTCTGAATTAGTTTTAAAATTACAACAAAAAAAAATAAAAATAACGGAGTTGAAAATTGAAAGTCATAAACTCAGAATTGGACCTGCTATTCAACACCAGATATAGAATTAAAAAAAATATTCACTTCATTACTATTGTACAGATCTCAGGAGAATTTCTCCAGTCAAGTTTCACAATGTGGATGGTATTATGGCTACAAGAGAAAGTCACTTCCAAGAGGGGTGTGGGATGGATATTGTTAATTTGATCTTGGCACAGAATTGACACCTATGTTTCCCCACTGCACCCCATTGGAAATGTGCTCTCACATGTTACCATAGCAGCAGACTGCTCCAGACTTTTAGTCTGGAAGAGTTATCTTGAAACCTGCACAGTAGCATGAACAGTTTTAAAATAAACATAAATACATCAAGTTCAATGAACCAGTAATAATCATTAAAAGAAATATTAAAAACAAAAATTACCTCTGATTTTAAACTTTCTATAAACAGCTTGCAGTAACTGAAATCATTACTTGACATATAGAGAATGTAATTTTTGAGGAGAGGTTTTGCAGATCCTGAACTATATTTTTCACACTAATTGAAGTAAGGTACTAACCATGAATACAAATGAGCAATGAAGTTTTCTTTTGATGTCTAAAATTAAAAAAATACATAGCATATAAACCATTAAAAATAAATATAAAAATAAAGTAAACTATAGTTTTACTAACTAAGGCAAACAACGTTAAAGAGCACAAAAATATTTTTGTGTTCTTTAACATTGTTTGCCTTAGTTTGTATTTTAGCACAAAGGTCGCCCACTTGTGTTTTTTTTAGTTTTACTGCTGAAAATCAACATGGTTTTACTTCAATCTCGTTACAAACACCCAGAAAAAAAATTTCCTTGACTTTTACTTCATTTCTTCAGACCAATATTCATTAATTTTTATTATTGATGATAAATTTTATAATTGATTTTCCCGTTCTGCCTTATTTGTGCAGATAAATTACAAAGATATTTTAGTTACTCTTGAAGTTTAAAATCTAAAATTTTTTAATCATGAAAAAATATCAAATAATAACAAATAACATGGCACATTAAAAAAACAAAATATATTATAAGCATAAAAAAGTAACAAAGCTATTAAATATTATGTAAAAGTAATAAATATAATGTGACACGAAATTCACGTAAAACATATTTTAATATGTTTTCATACAAAAAAAAAAAAAAAAAAAAAAAAAAAAAAAAGATTTTACATATTAAACTGAATTTAAGAACAAAAATGTGACCACAATTCAGATGCTTTAAAAATCAACATTCAATGAAGTATTAAAACAACCATTTTTTTTCTCAAAAACACTTCAAGCTTTCATAACTAAAATTTATATCAGTTGTTTAAAGTAGATAACAAGAAAAATGTTAAATCATGTAACATTTGATCTATAATTATAAAATAAGAGGCACCTCTCTTAGACATGAGAAACATTAAACTGCTAGCAAAACAAAAAATTCTAAGACAACAAGAAACTTTTTACAGGAGTCTGATATCATATGACCCCTCCTAGGGCTATCAGGATTTTATGTTTCAGATTGGACACAAGTTTCTACAGATTCACTATATTGGACTTGTAGACTCTCCTAACTGCATTTTGAGTGAGAAACATGTTGACATGAATGATCTTTAGAACGGTTCTGCCACCCAGGAAGCTTGCTTTTATTATATTTCAAGAAACACTCCAACCTTGAGTAATCTCTTTTGGCATTCAATTGAAGAACTTATGCTTCATAAGCAAATACAAGGTTGTAATTAAAAAAATAATTAAAAAATTAACTCGAAAGAAATTATGATACACGATTCATAATCTACTTTCACAAGCTACACAAAATAAAAGTTAAAGAAATAAAATATGGGAATAGAATTAACGCTAATGTAAATAATATTGCTTAACATGTGCACAAATTATGATGAATCTAAACAATATGCTAAATAATAACTCCGAAAGATATTATCAGTATGTAACTAACACATTTACATCAACCTTCTTCAATGGAATCTTCATCAAGGTATCCCATTAAAATTTGAGAGGTCTCAAGTTCAGGCTTCACATATTTCTTTTTTGATCTAGTTACACACTTAAAGTAAATATTTACACTTAATTGTCTAAATATAAGATGATTGGGCTTCAATGAGTATGGTAAATCTTTCATAAAAGCATGCATGATTGTAATGCTTTTTCGTAATTATCCCTTGTTAGTGATAGTAAAACTGCCCTATGTTTTATTCTCAGATTTCAATGCTTTATTCTTGTCTTTCACAAAATATTTTGCTCACACCAAATATTTACCATTAAAAAAATTCAATTTTGTAACAATAAAAGTAAAAGACTTAATATCCTTAATTGAAGATGCCACCTTTGGCTACATGTCTGAGGCTGTAGCAAAATAGAAAAGAGAGCTCTTCGAATACCTAACTAAAGCATGAAACTGCTCGGTACGGTATGCTATACCAGAACATCAACTTCGAGGCAGAGCAACATACACTGATTAAGCAAAGCATCAAATGTACTAAGATCCTACTTACTAAGATGGCAAAATGCCAGCGTGTATGTCACCTGAATCGTTTGTTGTTTAGGTACGGTGCCTCCCACTAACCACCATTTTATTCTATTTCGATATGCACTAGCAGATATAACAGCATGAATGATATAACAGAATTTTAAAAGAAATAATTTAACAAAAAGTACAGCTGCTTATCAAAAAAATGCAAAAATGCAGCAACAAACCAAAAATAAAAAGAGAAAACTTCAAAAAATCAGCAGTGGTTAAGGGTAGAAGCGGGTGTAAACCCGTTTCTAGAAGAGTTCCTACTGTTGTAAACCAAAATGTTTTCTCCTCTGCACTGTACCAACCCTAAAGAGACTGGTTTATATTGTGTCTATAGAAGCTAGCCTTCTTCTCCTATGTAGATTATTTGGCTGTAGACTCCTCACCCCTTCTGTGCACACCTTTGAGGGCAGTTACGAGGGAAAAATTTCCCTAAAAATTAAACATTATTGATAATAAAAACATAAGAGTGTATTAAAATGTTTACTTGTATGCTCCTTTGCATTCCAAGTTTCAAAAGTTGAAGAGCATTATCTACAAGTCCAGATCTTGCTTCAATTTGCTGTGCTCTATCAATAAACCATTCTGTAACTACTTCAGATGATAAGGAATAATTTCTGGAAATAAAAATAAAATCACTTTTAAGTTAGTTAGAATTCTATAAAATAAAATTAATTACATCAGAGAAATTAGAAAAAGCTTTAATTTAATCTTTTTTTAATTAAATGTTAATAAAAAATTCACTAAGTTCTCATTATCTGCAGTAATTGTGCTTGTACCTAGTTTAAGAAATCAAAATATTTGGATAATCGAAGCATTTTTTGTCTTGAAAGCACAAAATGATTGCCACTTGTTAAGGCAGATAGGCTAACTTGGCCCCTGGCCTACAGCTTGGTAGAGCCTCCTTAGACAAATGCTATCTTTTAGTCGATGGTCCTTTGAATCAGTAACTAAACTCTTAATTTTTCTTCTTCTAAAGAACTTAGACTAACATTAGTAGCTTCATACAAAAAGCAACAGTATAGTGTGCAAAAAAAAAAAAAAAAATGAACACCTCAATATCTTTTGGCCTAATGATTTTATCTTCATGTACTAAGATGCTAAATTAATAGAATTATTAAGATAACAACTTAGTGCATAAAAGACTATAAAGGTGCTTGTTTCTTTATTTTGCACATTGTATATAACACACTTGTAACAAACAAATTAATAAACATTAAATTTATAAGCAATCCACAATAGGAATTTTCTTGTAATTTTTACTTTTTTTAAAGGACTTAGACCAATATTTGCAGCTTCATTCCTAAAGTAACAATATTAAGAAAGCAAACACTTCAATATTTTTTGACTTAATGATTGGATCTTTATTTACTAAGATGCTATCTTAATTAGATGGCCTTGTAGAGATTATCTTAATGATTTGATTAAGATAGCTCCTTAGAGCCAACCTTTAGATCAAATGTTATTAAAGTACTTGCTTCTTTATATTGCATACCATACATACCACACTATTAACAAACATTTAATCTATAAATTTATGAAGGATCCACAATAGGAACTTACTTGTAAAGAGGTAACAGAGACTCGGAAGGTGAAGTGGTCTCAGGAAAATAACTGAGTATTCCCTTCTGCTCCCATATAAGTGAAAGGCGTTGCTACCGCTTACAAATTAGAGTAAAAAGAAAACTGAATGGTCGCTTCCAGGCCACATCGGGATCAGAATTGTTTGATAAACTTGGGATCAAAATGCTGTTGTGCTGCAACAGCACCACCTAGGATTATCTAGAGAAAAAAAAAACTTTAACAAAGTTAAAAGTTTGACGATGTTCACATTCATTAATTAAAATATAATTAACATCCCCACAGCAGCATCTTGCAAATTTTAGCTGAAAACTTGAAGCACCCTTAATTGATATTTTATTGTATCCTGATTGAATCCTAGGTATTATTCCTCGGTCAGGTAAATCCTAGGTTTATGGTATTCTTATTGAACTATCTAGTCTAAAATATTTACATTCCTAGACATATATTTTCTACCTAAATGAAATTTTTCTTCAAAATTAAAATTTTATTAAACCTAGGATATGCAGGGCAATATAATTTTTAATTCTTGAGGCCCATGCGCATAAAATATTCAGGAGTTGCTAGATGGTCTAGGGCAAAATTAGGAAACTTTGGCAACAGCCAGTTGCAGCATTTTTAACAGTAGAAACTTTTTCAAAAATAGAACATTTTAAATGGTTAAAAATTGTCAATAAATAATAATATCAGGCATTTCTTTTAAAGCATCTCTCAAAATATGGTAAATATTACAATTGTAAAATGAATAAAATTTTCAAAAAACAAGTGTGAAATAAAATAATTTCTTAAGTGTTACAGGGATGAGATTAGCCAAAAGACAAAAAAGCTGAATTTCCACGATATTAAATTTTACGCAAGCACAACCCTTTAATAATAAATTCCAGACAGTTTAAGGTAATAAATAATGTGTTGACATACAATTGTGTACTAATCTATTATTATAAGTGAGTACATTGATACTTAACATTTAGTAAAAATAAAAATTACCAATTGAAAAAATAAAGCTGGAAATTATATTTTTCCTCAGTTCACATAAGAGACAATTATTACTTGAAAAACTACCTGGTTTAGCAAATTAAAACTACTGAGAATATACATTAATATTTCATTTCTTTTAATAAATACTGTTATGTGATTTATAGCAAATATATCAGTAATATTACTTTTTAAATTATATTGGGAAAAAAAACTTTAACAATGGACCGAGTCATTATGTTCATATTATAGTCTAATCTAACTAGAGCCCTCTTAAACATATCAATAACAGTGAAGTAAAAATATATAGTAACTCCTTAACATACAAAAATTGCTATTTTAGTTTGACAAATTACATGACAATCAGCAACTGTTTAGATAATTGTTTTTTATTTGATAAGAATTTTGCATTTTATAGCATAAATAACAGCAATTATGAATAAAATTCTGATGATGAGTTAATTAACTCTTTTTCCAAAAAAAAAATTAAATCCCTTTTTAAGTAATTGCTTTTGTTTGCTATATCTTTTATGTTTGCTATATTTAGTCGTTAGTCCATCTTCAAACATCTTGTGACAAATCCTATTTTTTCTTCTTTGCAAGCACAGAATGTAAGTTTTGAATATATTCCCTTCCAGTTTCTCTGATGTTGTAACACTTACACATACTAATAATCGTCGTTAGATAAACAGTCAACAAACAAAGTATATATCAATATTAAATTTTGACAAAGTGTAATGTCTTTCAGTAGAAAAGGGCTAAATTTTATTGATAAGAGCATTAAAACAATTCAAATTTAAAAGTCAGACAAGAAAAGTTATATCATTCAACTTTGTAGTGCTCGTTAATTTTTTTAAGAATTTTAAATCCTTAGTTTATTTAATTTTAAAATATTGACATTGATTATTCTTGCATTAGGCTCTAGACATGATAACATATTATAACATCAGCATAAATATTAGTATACAAAAGTAGAAATAATTTGTTAAGTAATGTAAACATGTGTTTAATTGCCTTTAAACCACAGAGAGAAAAAAATGCTAAATGAAAACAATAAAATTTCATTTTAATCAAACATTAAATGACACTTAAAAATTTATGAAACTCATTACTTCTTTAGAAATATATAAATTAAGAGACAAAACATTATGAGAAAAAAGTTTAAGAATAAATGTAGAAATAAAAGAAAACTAATGCTACCTCATAAGTAGTTAGCCTGTCAACATAATTTAGAAGTAGTTGCATAGTTGCTTCTGTTCCAGATTAAGTCTGAAAATTAATAACAGATATTTATTATTTTGCTACAAACTGATTATGTGTGAACCCTGTTGTAAAAAGTAATAATAGTTTAGAGATAAAGCAGATTTTTCTAAAATATATATTTATTACAACATATTTCTGCAAGGAAGACTTAATTGTTTAGAAATTGCAGAACATTACTTGAGCAAAATGGATTAATCACTTTTTAACCTATGAGGTCTTCTCATATAATCAATTTATGTTATTTTATAGTAATTCCTAAAAATGTGTGCAAACAATGTTTTACTATGATTACTTCAACACCTTATGAATAATATAACTTAACATAATTTTTTTTTACAGTGTTTTCGTTAAAATGGTTACAAAATTGTATGGATTTCAAAAATATGGTGACATTCATATTCAATGCCAAGATCAAAGAAAAGCCATGATCTCCAATGAAACTGTTGCTGAAAAATTTAGTGTTAAGGAATTCTGAGATTTGTACAGCATTGAATAAAAGAATGGTACAATCCTCTTCTCCCAATAAAGATAGTATTAACTTAACACATAATTTATTTTATATCATATTTATCATATTATATCATATCATTTTATATCATATTTTATTTTATAACTGGCATTGAGCAGTCAATCCAGTTTCAGGTTTACAACTATCAATGCTTGACTACGCTTTCTTGTAAATTTTGAACCTAATCCAGAAAACAAGACAACTCCTGAATCAAACATTGGGACTAACCAACCCTTGTAATGGTGCTCACAATTTTTGCACAGAACTTCCTTTATAACCCAAAATAGAAAAAACTGTGTTTCAGAAGATATCATTTTTAATAATTGTGAAACATTTTCTTGAGAGTGTATTGACAGATATAACTAGTCCATCAAATTGAGAAAAAAAAACTAATTAAAAACAAATTCCTCAAAAAAGACGATATTTTACAAGGTCTAACAAGCAAATATACTACATTAGAGAATAAAAGAAAGATAGTAAGTATGCAAGTACAACGTAATAGCAATCATATGTGTTCACCTTTAAGACAAGTCAAAATAACTAATGCATATTTCTTCGAAACATATTTCACAATTTTAAAAAAAATATATAATTGATATGTTGTGAAACTAAATAAATAACGATAAAAACCAAATTGAAGAGAATTTAATTGTTTCAAAGAATAATTGACTTAATATAGCTTAATTAGTAGATTGTATCGACGCCCGGTGGCTGAGCGGTAGCGCTTCGCGCTGTCGTGCCACAGGTCCTTGGTTCGATCCTTGGGCCGGGCAAGGCCGACTCAGCCTTTCATCCCTTCAGTGGGTCGATAAAATGAGTACCAAGCATGCTTGGGAACTAACACTGGGGGTTCCGCGTTCGGCTGACCACCTGACCGGAACATATGCTCCTGCACCCCAGAGCCCAAGGTCAAGAAAACTGAGATGGGCACAGTCGGCCTTGGCCCTCTTAATGGGCTGTCGCGCCACTGAGTTAGTTAGTTAGTTAGTAGATTGTATCACTACAAGGTTTCAAAATTAAAAAATTAGAACATAAAATGATAATTAATTACCTAAAAAACTTTTTTACTTTCATAATTCCTAACTTCTTCGTTAGTGCCAACAAAGCTAAAAAAAAAAGAAATTAAAGTGTTAATACCAGCGTTTAAATCTTTTACTTGCAATTTTGAAAGCTAAGGAACTAAGTGAACTTGTAGGTGTCTCATATTAAGAGAAGAACATGAAAAGAATATATAATACACTTAATTTATAAGCTACAAAAAATCCAAGTTGTCTAATAAAATCAAAATTAAAAAGTTACCAACATTTCAAAACCATAAATACCCATTTCAAAAACATATAAATGTAAATTTTGAATATTTTCGCTGGATCTAGGAATCTAGAATAAAATTCCCAAGTCTAAAAGAGTTAAAGCTTTCCAGAAAGATCAATGCTTCCTTATTATGAAAAACTCCAGAAATATTTTCTCTCAGAATTTCAAGATATAGTAGCTGTTAGGATATTTTAAAAGATTTTGAGCATAATGATACTTTAAAAAAAAAATTATGTTATTTATGCCCATACAAATTTTATATCAACTATAATGCACAGAAGATTTAGTAGCTTTTGAAATGAGCTTTGGTTCCTTTTGATTTGAGGCACTATGACATAGTATCTGTTTCAGTAGTAGAAAAAATAAAACTAGAAATGTTTTTCCAAGGAAAAAAAAACTATTTTGCAAAAATTTAATGAATATTTTCAAGCAAGGAAGCATTGACTGCAATATAATCAAAACAAAAATAATAAAATTCATAATACAAAACGACAATCAACCTTCAACCACTCACATAAGTACAATGAAGTTAAGATATTTTTATTAAGGGGGACAGCCTTTGGAAGCACTTTGGGTTTATAATTTTGCTTTCCTGAAAAAAAAAGGGGAACAAAGTAACTATCAAAATAAAGTTTCACCTCTAAAAGCATGCTTCAGAGATTTTTGCAACTGCCTTTGCTGTAAGGTAAAAATAAAAAAATAATAAAAAAAATGAAAGCAGATGTAAAATTTTTGTGCAGTGCTCTCCACCTCCTATTATTCACAGAGAATAAATTAAGCATCAGACTTCTAGATGCCAAAGACACCATATAATCATTCATTGTGTCACGATTCTGAAACAAATATATATATATATATATATATATATATATATATATATACTTCAGTAGTTTTTTGTTCATTAAATTTTTCATACTTAGCAATAAAATTTAAAGCTTTCAGAAATTTGAGATACCAACAATAAATTACAAAAAAAAAGTATTTTTGAACACCCTATGCCTGTAAATCAATTAAGAAGCTTTTAATTTGTATTGATTATTTTGGTTATTATGCTAAATATATAAGGAGATAAAAAACTTATTTCTTTGACCTATGTTTTTTTGCTGTAACTTTAAAAATATTCAACACAATTAAACAAAATTTTGAGATATTTCAGACTATTTACAAAAATATTGATTTAATATTTTAAAAAACTTATTAAATATTGATTAAATGTTTCAAAATAAATGAAAATATCCTGATTTGAATATCTCCAAAATTTAAAAAGTTTCAAGCAATTATCTAAGTAGTTTTTGTACTTTTTAAAAGAAAGCTCAAAACGTTAAGGGTTTGTCTACAAGTTTCAATTTCGTAATATGAAACAAGATTTATTAAAAATGACACAGGAAAAAACAGCCAAGACTACAAAATAAAATTTGTGAAAAACCTTAATCTTTTTGAGATTTCTTTTAAAAAGTACAAAAATTACTTAGAAAATTGCTTAAAACGTTTTAAATTTTTAAGTTATTGAAATACTCTTTCCCATAGTAGCTAAATACGATTCCCTACAAAATTATTAAAAAAATTTTTTACATTTTTTCTGCACTTGCACAGTATAAATAAAATTACTTTAAATACTCATATTTCATGCAGTTTCTGCCTAATTTATTTCAAATTTTAAAACTATAATTTTGTAATTAATTTTAAAATGTTCCAAAAATTTTGCTTATTTTTATCGAATAATTCTAAAAATAATAATGTAAAACAAAAACATATATTTTTTATAAAAATGTCCATATTTCCAGAAATATTTAAGCTAAGTTTACGAAAATTTGTGTTGCTATTTCAAATAACAATCAAAGTAATTTATACAAGTTACAAGCTTATTTCTTGATTATCTGTCATAGGGTGTCATAGGGTGTAATTTATTGTTGGTCCCTCAAATCTCTGAAAGCATTAACCTTTATTGCTAAGTAAGAAAAATCACATGAACTAAACACCTCTAAATTGAATAAATAATTTTCTAAGCATTTACTGAGAAATTTTAAAAAATGTCAAAAATTGAAAGTGTTTCTACCATTATTTTAGGGTAATGTATATATATTAACCAACTAAATCTAATTACTTTTTTTAAATCTAGGAAAATATTTAAAAAAAGGGAGTTCATTTATTTTCACATTGAGGTTAATAAAAACAGTTACAAAAGGAGATGCTTGATTATAACAAAAAATCAGTTATCTTGACTCAAATTATATGACATACTCTATAATTGTTGAAAGATTTCATTGAAAACCAATTTAATCTTTATTATGGTTTTCTATAATCAGCTATATCACTGATTCATAACTTCTCAAGCATGATATGTGCTATTTGTAATTCATGTCAAAATGAAATGCAATGTGGATAATGTAAATACAAATCACAATGAATTCCTAAATTTCCTAGAATAAAAATCATGATGTGTAATTTGAAAACAATGTGAATGCAAAGCACATCGTATAATTCATAAATTGAAGGAATAAGACTAACTCTGGTTATTAGTAACTTACATGAACAGATGAGTTGTTTTTAAATATATAGAGAAATTACAAAGAAGATAGATTGGTAGAAATAAAATGAGTTTCCTTCTGTTATCAGCTGACATGTGACTAATGCAATGTTATGGTGATGGGAGGTCAGAACAAAATAATCCTTCTATTTGATAAGCTAAAAATCTCTCTACATTTAAAGAAATATAAATGATTTAGCTTTCTGATTAAACTAATTCAAGAAAATTCATATTGAAGGTAGACCGTATACTAGTTATGCTAACTTACGAAAATGGAAAAAAGGAATTTTCTGCTAATTTTTCAAAATTACTTAAATGAGTTTGAGAACCCCCCCCCCCCCCCCGAAAAAAAAAGAAATGAATAAATGAAGTAAATATTAAGATTAGTTGTTCTTTAAATATTGTGAAATTTTTTTTAAAAAAGGCAAAGATAATTTAGTTTTCAGACAAAAGAGTACATGGCTGTAGGAAATTATAATTTTTATGTGATTAGTTTTGTGATAAGTTTTGATTGTGATATGATTTGATATGACAAGATAAGTTTTTTATGATCAAGATAAGTTTTTCTTTAGAAAATAACAATTAAATTAAATTTAATAACTATATGACCAATTTGAAATTTTTAAAAAGGAAGAAAAATGCAATGCATATCTTCAGACATATTAATACGTGACTTTAAAAACTTTTTATTATACTGCTCAGAGATTTTCTTAACTAAATTAAATGGCACAGAAAAAAAATTCAACTGAAACAAGTGATTCTAAAATTAGGGAGTGGAGTACTGCAAATAAATTAAATGTCACATGACTTTCAGTCGCAAATTTTTTTTTTAACAGGAAACAAATTGATTAAGAAACAAGAATTTGACAAGAAAGTTTCTGCAAAATTATTTCGTTAATGAACATAGAACATTGAAAGTCTCAATCATAGAGCCTTTGGGTATTGAAATTCTTGCATTACTTTCTAATTGAGTAACATTTGGTGGAAGAAAGTTTGGAAAAGCTAATGGGTCCTCCATTGAAATTTAAGCAAAAGTAACTATAAAAACAGAGTGTTTGTCTTTAAGAAAAGAATTATTTTGGGGGTAATTATTCCCTCTCACAAAAATTTGTGAACTGAAAGATACATTAGATATAGAGCTTTGATCACTATTTTTCAAAATTTTTAATTATATTATTAACAGTTTTAAAAAAGAAAGTTATACATACAATCCGTAGAGCACTCACGTAATCAGCATCACTTAACCAAAGTGCACATTCAAAGTTAGCTTCAATGTCATCAATCTAGGGAATAAATTCTCCTTCAAAAAAGATAAAAGATTCTGCAGAAATAGATGTCTTATCAAACACCTCTAAAAACAATACAACACAAGATTAGAAGACACCAGTAAATGAATAAAGGCAATAATTATTAAATACAGTCATTACTGCGACCAATACATCGATTTCATAGACACAATGTTATTTTAACGTGTGTTAGAAAATCTGAATTGAACTGTATGAAATTTTTGTTTCATTTTTTATAAGAAAATCACATCAAATATAGGTGTTAAAAATTTTCGCTGTTTCAAACATTTGGTTTAAAATTAAGGAAAACATGAAAGTGCTCAGTAGTAGTAAAAATCATATTTTCAAATACAACAAAAATATCACATGTTTTCATATACACGCAACATTTTGGTACATTTTCAATATGAAAGCTAACCTTACTTTTGATAAATATTGAATTGTTCATTCCAATATAACATGAAATCACACTAAGAAAATCACATCAAAAACAAGAGTTAAGCATTTTTGCTCTTTCAAAACAAACATTTTTCCATAGACGAAAATTCAATAGATAGCAAAAGTTTCATGGGAGTCCACCTATTCTTTTGAGGTTAGTGCTCAAAGAACATAGAGCATCTTGAATTCCACATGAAAGTACGAAAGAACCATCATTTCTTAACCCAGACGTAATCTATGGTACAAAGGATGGTGGAATATCAGTTACTCTTCATTATTAAAAATTAAAAACGTGTAACACATTATTATGTGGAGTTTTCTGCTTGCAATACATTAATAACATTAGTACATTTCTTTCATGAATCATATATTTCTTGTTTAAAAATTGCACTTAATCTTTTTAAAAAGTGTTGTAATGAATAACTTATTTTGGAGATAAATCATGTATTCTTCTTGACTTTATTTTTGTTCAGATTTAAGAGCTTTCTGGACATATGTTATGCAGCGGAAATATATTATTATCAGCATAATATCATATGTTTAGTAGATAAATTAAAAATTTAGAATTGAGTAGATAGAAGAAGAATATTTTTGTCAAAATAAGTTCTGCATTTATGAGTTCATATTTGCTGTAAGTCTATATATTTACGATGCAGCGACTTCTTGTTCAGAAGTGCAATTTCATTTAGACCATGCGGGACATTTTGAGTGTCAATTTTATAGTTATGTACCTATATATTCGACCTGAAGCAGCAGCTTAGAATAGAAGGCACAAAAATTTGTGAGTCAAAAAATCAGAACCTGTTAGGTGGGAAAAAGCTTACATTTAGACAATAATACATTGTCTTAAACAAATCTCACATAACAAATGCATTGTATGACACAA
The DNA here is from genome assembly GCF_982258835.1 of Parasteatoda tepidariorum. Taxonomy (NCBI): domain Eukaryota; kingdom Metazoa; phylum Arthropoda; class Arachnida; order Araneae; family Theridiidae; genus Parasteatoda; species Parasteatoda tepidariorum. The sequence continues at coordinate 132,683,859 of NC_141756.1, read as the reverse complement.
AATATGACATCACATAGGAAAATGGTAACACTAGCACCAATTGGAAATCAGATGTAACAGTGGGAGATGACAAATCATTTTCATGATACAATACTGATAGTCTGAGCAATTAAAGGCTCATATATGCATTAAAAAAATTTTATGCTGGTAAAACAAATAAATTATTCACTTCTTATAAATTCTCATTGTAAATTTTTTTTTAAATTCCATGCTGTTGTTGTCGTGTGCCATTAGGGCACTCAGTGATGTGATTGTTTTTCAGTGGGCCATCTACGGCCAAGAATTCGACTTCTGCCACACCCATGCATCACACCTGCTTATAAGGCGGATCCATTCATTTATCCACTTATAAAAGTATATTCAAAGTATGATATTATGAAGTTGTTCAAAGAACTAAATCAAATTTGTAAGAAAAATATTTTTTCATGAATTTTTCAATATTAAGTAAAAACAAACATACCTTAGAATGCAATGAATAAGGGTTGGATCTCTTATTCCCATTTGGGAACTCCTGATAAAGGAAAAAAAAATTAAAAAGTATTTGATACACTTGAAAGAAAAAAATAGATAAATAAAATTAATAATGCACAATAATATTTATCTGAAACATAATCTTAAAAAATGAACATGATTTAAAGAGGAATTCAATATTTTCCAAGCAAACATTTTTTACATAAGCTTTCATTGAATCAACTAGAAAATTGTTAAAAAAAAAAATACTGTTCAAAAATATTTTTATATTTAAAAATAAATAAGCAAACAAAAAATGTATGAATGATGGAAAAAACTGGCATGTCAAAATTCAAAGCTATGAGATTCCTATAAAAATATATTCTTACAATTAAACTTACTTAAAACTTATTATTACTCAAAAATTATTTTTTAATACAAATTAATTGAGAGATCAAAGTATTTTTAAAGTATTAAACTCGATACTTTTTTGAGTAAGAACAATATAAAAAAGTTTACTCAATAACTGTTTTATATAACTGCTTGTTACAAGTGGCCATCGATAACATTTATAAAAAAAAAAAAATTTCTTAAAAATAATTTATGCCAAAAAATTAATTTTCACGTACCATGAATGAAAAACCATTTTTGAATAGTAGATTAAAAAAACAACAATTATAACAAATTCATAGGAAGGCAAAAAGTTGGAAAAAATTAAAAGTTGGAAAATTAAAATTTTCACTAACTTCAAACTATTAATAAAAAAAATTGAAAATTGTTACTAATCAGTATGAGACGAATGTGATGGTCTCACCTATAATTATTTTTATTTGTTTTTGAATTTGAATTTTTGAAATCATATCTATCATAATAAACAAGACTTTGAAAACAAAATTGTTGCAATCCAAATATTAGAGAAAAATTACAAATTATATCAGTAAATGATGCAGAATACAGCTGGAAAAATATTTTTTCTGGTATGCTTATTTTCTTAGTATTTTTTATTTAAGACAGTTCAGGAGCTAAATTGAGAAAGCTATAAGCCACTTTTGGCTCACCAGCCATAGGTGAATTCTTTACATTATTTTATTCATACTTTTTCCTTTAATCTTCTGTTAAACTTTTAGAAACTTCCATATCATTCCAGTGGACACTAATGATAATCTTTTAATGCTGTATTGACTCCCCATGGACTACAAAGCAACTTCAGGAAAAAGGGAGGTCACTTTAAATTTTTAAATTCTTATAATCTCATTGATAAGTAAAGTTTAAAACAGTCAAACTTGAAGGTGAAATAAAAATGCTTGTTCTTGTGTCCACAAACAATTATCCCTGTTCTTTGTGGTGTTCCTTGTTTCAATGCATTACATTTTGTAGAATTGTGTTCTAAAAAGAAAAAAAAAGTGACTTAAAGGGTGAAAGATAAAGAAAAGATTTATTTTAAAACATTTAACATTAAGGTACTAATGTTTATTATTAGAAAAAAAAATGCAATTTAAAAAAAAATAATTATAATAATAATCAATATTTAAGGAACTATTTTGTATGGGAAGTTAACTTACTAAAAATTCTAACACTTATTTACTTTTAACAATATTTGATCACTTTACATAAACCAGAAAATGAGTTAAACTAACTTCATCATTCTCTAAATTAATTTTTTAAAAAGTACACCAGATCATTAAGAAGCATCTTGAAAAAAAAGACAGCAATCCATAAAAAAATTTATTTCCTTACAATAAAAAAAGTCCCAACAAAAGGCTGAGACATTAAAAAAAAACTAATACAGAAATTTAATTTTTAAAAAAGCTCCCAGTTCCCGGTCTTTTAAATGTCATTGTTTGATAATTAAATAATTGAAATAAAGAAGTCTCACCGCAAAAAGTATAAATCATTTACCAAATAAAATAATAACAATAAAGTTAAGAAATTTTTTTTTAAAAACATGTAACTTATTTCTTAAGCAACAACCTATTGATAGGACCTTCACTTTCTGGTTAATTTGATTTATCACCATTTTTGATGCAAAAAATTAAATGAATATTATAAAAAGAAAGCTTTTGATAAAGCTAAGAAAAAAAGGTAGGTCAGGGTAGATTCTTCTTTTATCTTTTTGAGAAAACTATTTTAACTGGTGAAAGTTTGAATTTCTATTTTTTTTCTTATAGCAACAGATGAAAATGCAATTGCTTACTTATGCCTCTGAGAAATGTTTATTTATAATTTAATGTGCATGACTGAGTACACTTCAAACTTAAAGATAATTTTGGAGAATGAAAAACCAGAAAATATATTTGAATACATAAAATTTTTCAATAGTTTCTAAATAATGTAAGTCCAAAATAAAACAAACTTATTTATCAAAGATGACTTGAATTAATCAACAACAACTCAAAAAAATGGTAGGTTCTTCTTCTTGCCTAAAAAAGTGTAACTCATTGTTCGTTCATTAGAAAACGGAACTAATTTCAACACAATCGAGCTACCAGGTCTAACCTCACTATCAGATCTTACCCTTTTCCTCCCAACATAAATTTAATTAAAAATGTCACAACTTAAAATTTGCTTCACTGCATTTGAATGAAAGGAAAAGCCTTTTCAATAAAAACAAGAGGTGGATATTTCCGTATCATGATCTGTCGCGCCAACTACAATTGACAAGGTGACAAACAGATTTGAAACTAGCAATTTAAAAAACAAAACAAAAAACATGTGGATGTTTGTCCAGGGATTGCTACGAGTTATACTTTACGAGTTGATCCCTTTTTGTGATGTTTTTATAAGTTTGTCGCAAGCCACTGCTGGAAGTTCCCAAGACTTGACGATTATTCTGCCACAGATTACAGCACGAAAATCTACTCAACAAGAGAGCAAATTTATTCTGTTTATTAGTTACATTCTGAATCCCCACTTGTACTTCAGATACTTCTTTTTTTATGAATTGCAAGCTCTTCTTAAAAAAAAAAATAGTTCACCAAACATCAAATTTAATTATCTTTTACCATAATACAATAACCAAATTAAGTGATATTGATTTTTTTATGCAAATAAAGGGATAATGAGAAACCACAACACTGAGGAATAATATGAGCAATTGCTGGAAAATCTTTTTAAACAAAAGAAAAAAATTTATTAAAATTTGAAATAATACAGGGTAAAAGAAAAGAAAAAAATCAAGGAAATTTTACTACTTTGAAAAATAGCTGATTGGTAAAACAAAGGATTGGTAAAAGGTTGAACTGCTAGAAACAAACAAATAGAGTAAAATAAAGCTGTAAGAATAGTTTCAACTACTATAGATATTAAAATTAATTTGATATTGCAATATACTTCTTAGAAATTTTATATGACTCCATTTGGATCAAAAATTAGTAAACATAAAATAAACCACAAGATTATATTTTTCACAAGAATAAAGCTCAAAAATTCTAAAATAGGCAAGATCAAGAATAGACAGGAGTTCAAGATTTGCTGTGATATAAATCTACTTATAACATAGACATACAAAAAGAAATGAATAGTTTTAATTTCAAATAAAAAGCAGACGAGTTGTAGAATGTTTAATCTTACAACATTTGGCGGCGAAAATTCTTCGACCCATGTTCAAAATTATCTTTTCGGCACTGAAACAAATCTTCGTGTTTCCGCTTTTGTGAAGTCCATAATAAAGTGGAGTTATTATAATCAATGCAGTTTTAAGATTTCGCTTTTGCCATAAAAGCTGTCTTTACCGCAATTTAAGTTGTTTGTTTCACTTATTTTTTGCATGCTTGTGAATTCAATTACATTTGTGTTTGTTGAGCTTTATGCTGCAAAATTATGAGCTTATGGCTTTATAACGCATTGCAGAGATTTTAACTGTAGTACTATGTAAGCTATAATTTAATGTTTTATTTTTTTTCGATCACAGCCAGTGGAGATACAGGCCTGTTATTTAGCCTGTTTACACATTTGAGCAAGTCAATAATTAAAATATTTGCAACACATTGTAAAGTACAAATAATGTTATTATAATGTGTTGTGAAAGAGTCAAATATCTTAAATCTCATCAAAATCAAAACAGAAAGGGGAAAAAAGACAAGACAGTTTTCTGTAATGCATAGCTTTAGTGTTTTGATTGCGAATAAAAACATTATTCAGTGCTAATATGCTGGAATTGAGGATTTCTCAATAATATGTTATCTCAGTAATAACGACCTCACTTTTGTATTTGATTTTTAATTAAGAATCACAATTAGGAACATAACAGGAACAAGACGATTAGATATGGAAATTAAATAGAACAATGTCAATGTTAGTTTTTGCAAAGTTAAACATAAAACTGCAAGTTCCCTGGAAACATCATGCTTATTTTGCTGCTAACGACTATTGGTACTCAAAACAGCAATAAGTTGATCTATATATTTCTTACTATATAGTAAGAAATATATAGATATGTTTATTATCGTCTTTTGATTTTTGAAAGAAGTTTATCAGCATAAGTTATGGAGGGATTAACAGAATAAAAAAAGTTTCTATTACAGATTTTTCAGTTTAAATTTTTTATTATTTTTACAATACAAATAATGAAATAGATATGAGGAGACAAATATATGGTAATTTCAATACTAGGCATGCATTTTCTATATATATATGTATATGTAATATAGAATTTCTCATGCGAGTCATTCTATATTAACTGATAAGCTTAAAACATATGTTTCTTATCAAGTTTAAGATGTAAAAGTCGGTCTCTCACAAAGAGCCATAAAAAGTCAAGATGAACCAGATAAAAAATTATTTTCTGAAGTTAATGGGCAATAATTCGTCAATGAAGATAGTCCCAGAAAGTTCCCACCGTCAGAGTGGCGAGATACTTTTAGCAAATCAAAACCTTCAAATTTTATAAATTGAATGACGTTTCATTGAGATAAGAAGATCCTTGCAACCACGCCCTCTCAGAATCTCACTTTAAAAGCTCAGGACAGGCAAAATTGCATGTCTTTTTCATATTTTCAATGGCTAGATAAAGCTTGGCTAAATCCAAACAATCCCTGCAAAGGGGGAAACCTGATGCAAATATCCCAGGCATAATGTTTGCAATACTCCATCTAACGGAATAAAATGCCTTTTTAACAGAAGCCGCCTAAGTCTCTTCAATTATCTAGCCTTTAAAGACATAACATTACATATATATATATATAGGTATATACATATATATAGGTATATATATATATATATTCATAAATACTTAAACTATTATAATTGCGCTACTAGATTGTTAAAAAAAATCTTTACGTTTCTGTGGTTAGTTTTTACATTATTAAAGAGGTTTAAATTAGTGTTAATTATTTTTTAAATCCATTTTACTCATAAATTTTGAAAGCATTTTATTATCTGTGCATAAGTGTTTATTATTTTTCATTTAGGTTTTAATTCCAGTTTTTACACTGGGTCATGCTCAAGAGATGTGTATTCTTCTTGAAACTTACTAAGAGAAGATGAATCTTAAAATACCCATCTATTTTGCTGTTGGTCTAACTGTCAAAGTAAATATATAGATATAAAAAAAACCCTACATTATTGATTTTAAAATGTAAATAAAAATTCTTCACTTTAATATTCTTTTTTCATTTAGGCTACCACCTTTTGTAAGATGTTCATAATTTGGACCAACAAAAAAATCAAGAAAGTATTTGTGCACCGTAATATGTTTGATTTCAAACATATCAAGTTAGTTGATTTAAGCAAATAAAATATTTTGTCTTTTCTTTCATTAAAAATATTTTAATTTTATCATTGTGAGTATCTAATTTTAGTATTTTTAAATTTTATCGAGTGTAGCACTTTAAGTATTCATTTTTTTACAATAATATTTAGTGTTTTTTTTTATTTAATGTAAATATCTCAATATATTTGGTGATTTGCTTTATAATAACTCCTCTTATAATTTCACATAGTTCCAATTTTAAAATTTTATTAATAATTTAAAATTTTTTCTCCCTTCTTTATATTTCTTTGTTGGGCTGATTGTATTCCGTACGTTAAAATTTTTTATGTAAATAAATATATGTGGTATACTTAATTTACAGAAATGCCTACATATTTCTACTAAAAACAATTAAAGCGCTTTTAATCAAATTTCTTAATTAAATTGAATTTTTTGAAGTACCTGTACAACTCAAAACCACTTTATTTCAAATATTTTGCTTTCCTCGAGATATTCGACGTAAACAGGTCCGCCTGTATAAACTTTCAGAAATGCAGTAAATGCCAAAGAGCTTTGTCAATATTTTCCTACTCAAGAGTGCTTTGAACAAATAGCTTTGTTCTATCTGTGACACTTGTAAATACTTGTATCATTGAGAATGAAATCAATTCTTGATTAAAAAATGATAGTTACAGTAGGGAAATACAACGATAGTTACATTTATAATAAGGCAAGTTTTTAAGTGACTTGAAAAAAAGATGAGGTTTTAGGTCGGTTAAAATATCTACTGATTGTCTCAAAATCTATGATAGATTATCTGCCAGATTTTGGAATCTATGTACTTAAACTATTTAATTTTAACTTGAATTAAGGAATTTAAAAAATCTTTTTTGGTTGCATTTTTAAACATTTACTTACTTTTTTTGGGTTAATAATTTGAATTGCATAAATCTTTTTCAGTCCTTTGACCGTGCTTATATAGATAATCCTGGTACTATGGTTGTTTTTGAAACTGCAGGAATGTTGCACTCTGGATTATCTGTTCAAATATTCAAAATGAAAATAACATGGTTAGTGCTTTATTTGTTTATTTATTTTTGTTTATAAATATTAGTAAACATAATCTCAATGGTCATATATATCAGAATCATTTTTCTTAATCATTAAAGTTCAAGTATAACTCTTCATTCCATGTAACATGTTTTTATTTGTTGTGGTTCTACAAGGTTCATTTGTAAAATGAAGAAACTATAGTGAAATAAATTAATTATCAGAATATTATTAAATATTCATATTAATTTTATACTTATGAAAAAAGGCTAACAAATAATAGCAGAATGCACCGGAGTATATTTTCTACTAGCAGGCCATATTTTAATCACCACTCAATATATTTAGTTGCCTTGTGATCAGGGGTGACTATTAATTTTGTCCTAAACTCTCAAGGCACAAAAAATAAAAAAGTTAAAAGAAAAAGAAAATTGGAATTTCAAAATTGTTGCAATTTTTGAAATGAATAGTATGTACTAAAATTATTCACAGGTGTTTGTTTTTTTAAATTTCTGTAGCATTTAATTATTTTGTTCTTAATGCTTTAACTCATTTAAATGAAAATGTTATATTCAGGGTTGCCATAGGCGACTAAAATGCAACTATTTGCAACTATTTTTGGCATGAGGCAACTATGGCAACTTTTTTTGCCTGAAAAGGCTAAAAAAGCAACTATTTACAGGAAAAGGAAACTATTGGGAGACTTTTCTGTACTCCTAGCGATATATATGTATATGTATATATATTTTTAAGCAAAAATTGAGTGGAAAACCTGCACCGCACAAGATAGTTTTTGAACACACTGAAAGTTTTTTTTCTTAAAAAATAAAAAAGTAAAAAATTTTCAATTGCAAATTTGAGTCTTCACTTTTTAATTCATTCAATCTGCATAGATTCCATTGTAAGTCTATTTCATTTCTCGATCGCCGCTACGAAATTCCGCGCAATTTAAAAAAACAATTTTTAATACAATGTTACGATGCTTGAATTTCGAATTTGAGTAATCACTTTTCATGAGTGTATATATATATATATATATTTACGTTTATATAAAAATGATCATATTTGCTACCAACTTGAATAAATGAATCATTGTATATGACAATTAAGTCATTAACAAAATTTTAGTCATATTTTTGATGAATTTTTCTTCTTATTTATGCAACTTTTTTCCTAGGTTTTGGCTACTATTTTCATGCTTTATGCTACTAAAAGCAATTATTTTGTTCATTCTCTTGTGGCAACCCTGTATATTGCAACATATGTAAATATAATACAGTGGGTGATCGTTAACGAACATAATCCTTTCCAGGACTATGTTCGCTATCCGAATTGTTCGTTAACCGATCATAGATTCACCATAGACTTCTATGTGAAATCGATTCATTCGTTCTGGAGTCCCTAAAAATTAAATTTTAAAAAATGTATAATTTCTTAGTAAGTTTTTAAAAAAATAATACATACATATTACTTTTACATTACATACACATTTTAAAAAATAATGCATTGCATATTAATCAGTCCTTTTCATATCTTTCTTATGGGGCGTTGAAGAACATGTCCAATGTTGATTGTCTTTCTCTCTTTTTCAGGATTGATTTTAGTCATAATAATAATTATTGAATGACCTTTAAATTCATTGTTAATTCAAGTTTCATTTAGTGATTATCAATACTGAGCATGCTTTAAACATTTCTCCTTTCAGTGATCTTATTTTGCGTCCAAAATGATAAGAAGTGTTTAATATTAATTTTTTTCAGGCCGAGAAGTGTTCTTTAGAATTCGTTTTGTTCATTATCCGAATATGTGTTCGTTGTCCGAACACAAAAAATCTCTCCTGAAAGTGTTCGTTATCCGAACACAAAAATCTTTCCTGAAAGTGTTCGTTAACCGATTTGTTCATTAACCGATCTGTTCGTTAACCTATCACCCACTGTATATTTTACTTCAGCCAATATACTCCTTTTATAATGAAACAACCTTCTTTTTCAAATACATTTGGCCAGAAAAAATATTTGTTTAAGTGTAACTTTTCAACTAAAAGTCAACAGAATTTCCTTAAATGATTTTAAATATAAAAACTTAAGTTGATAAACAATAATTTGTATGGGTTATAACAGGTTAGATTATAAAAAAGATTATTTTTTTATACTCTTAGCTGTCACAACTACTACCAAAAAAAAAATGTGTTGCATGGAATGCTAGTGATGAATAATAACGTGAGTTTCAATTTTATTTCACTATTTTCATTTTACATTTTTATTGATCTGAAATTTTTATACTCCCTTCTTTTTTGTCAGTTCTAAAATTTTCTCCAATTTTTGAAAGTTACAAATCAGAAAAGAGATATATATTTTTAGATCAAGCAATTTTCCCATATAATTCATTATTTCAAGAATCAATCTCCAATTCACGTATTGATTTGTTATGGGAACGTGGAGGACTTTGTGACACGACAGATTTAATGTGCACCAATTAATATTTGCTACACGGATTGACACTTCGGCTGACAGAGATTCAACCTTCTGGACATGGGCCCAATACCCTACCAACTAGGTTATCCCAGCCGAGATAAATTTTGTTTTTACTTGTGTTAATGCTTAAATATGTAAAAAGTTTTTCTTTTCCAATGCCCACCTGTGTTAACATCCGTCAATTCAGGCATTTACAGCGCGATTTTGTTGGCCTCTCTTTCAATGGCTTCTCTTTCATATTAGGTGGGCCAACATCGCTACCACAGTGAGGACAGATAGTACAGAGAAGGAAGGAACATCCATGCCTTGCCCGGGATTCGAACCCAGAACCTTTCTGAGGCAAGGACAGTTTCCTGCCCCCTTACACAGGCCGATCGGCATTTGTGAAAAGTTGTAGTGTAATATTTTTTGATGAGGTTGCCTGGGTTTAGGCTATTTTTTTTAATAGATTATAATCAATAGTACTATTGTTATGTGCTAAATTTTTAACTTCTCATTATGCGATTAGCTAATCAAGTATGTAATTAATTTAAACATGAAGTTTTAGCATTTTAATTTTTAGTTCAACTATTTTTCTTTCTCAAATACATACGTGCCAAGTCTCCAGTTTTTTAACGAAGACACCTGTATTTTACATCTATCTCTTGTTTACTGGTATATTCTCAAATTTCTCTGTATTGGTTTGAGAAATTTAAAAAAAAAATTTTTTTTTGGCGATAAAATATCTGCCAAAAAATATGTCACAAATACTTCTTTTATTCCTCAACAGATGGTGCTATTGCAAATACTGCTGTATGTTGAGTGTTAATAGTTTAAGTAATTAAATGGTTTAAAAAAATCTTCTTTAGATTAAGATTTATATGCATATTTTTGACTTCATACACACACACACACACTAAATGTAAGAGCTTATGTAATTTCCAGTTTTGAATTTCTCTTTTTGCTTGATGGATCAAAATTTTACTTATAGCCTAAAAAATGTTGCTAGTAAAATCTCCGTTATTTTATTTCTTCAATGTTGGCAGGTATGCTATCCTATGTACTTAGATTTTATAACTTGGTAATTATATTATTATTGTTAATATCTGAGATTCATAAATACCTGAGTATTTATGAATTTTATTGAAAATTTAATGATCAATTTCGTTTTGGTGTTACAAAATTATATATATATTTAAGGTACAATTATGCTTTACTTACATTATCAATCATTATTAACTTTGAAGAAAAACTCATTCGTTTGAACTTATGAATTATTGAAATCACTGAGTGTGGCTATGGTTTAATCATTCTGATGTTTACATTTTTATTCATAATTCCTAATATATTTGGTTTCTGATCTCAGATATATATTTTTAAAATGTAAAATATTTTTCAGATTTTAAGTATTTATTTTAGAAAATTTATCATACAAAACTTCCACTGCTTATGAATATTATTCATCCCTTCTCGACTCCATATTTAGCTGTGCTGTGATGATATCTGAACAATAATGATTAATAATTTAAATTGGTGGTAAATTTTTGAGTTTTTGTATAATTATTAGTATTTGATTAAAAAGTATAGAGCTTAATATTAAATAGATTTTCAATAGAGTGAAAATATATGCTAATGCTAGCATGCGTGTCAAGTTTAATTGTTTGTTACGCTTCCCTTTTTAAAAAAAACCTCTTCCTATGAACTACTTTTTTTTCTGTGTTTAAAAGATGTTTAATTAATTGCTTAACTCTAAACCAAGATTTACATATATTATTTATTACATGAAATATAATAAATAAATAAAATATATAAGTTTTACTATACCTAATGTTTTGAGAACTGAAATTTCAGTTGTTGCAACCTCACAGCAGTTATAAAAATAGCTTGTTATTCAGAAAAAAATAGCTTTATTTCATTTGACGACAGAGTCTTTTAAAAATACCCTAAAACTTAATCAGGGTTGATTGTGCTTCGGAAAAATTCCGGATATTTCTCAAACTGTGATTCGGAAGTTTCCAGAGATCAAAGGTTCAGATGTTTCAAAAAATCATTGATCACAAAAGTTTTCGGAAAATCAAATTTTCAAAGGTGGAACTTAAAAACGCAGTTTACTTTATTTGTTTGTAAGGAGAGCTACTTTATAAGCTTATATTCAAGATTAATATTCATTTTTTATCAGTAAATAGTTATTATAATCATAAACTCAAGAAAGAAAGACATATTTGTAAATTATTGTAGCGATTTTAAAAAATAAAATGATACAAAATGCAAAGGTATTAAAAATACTTAAGTACATTTTTAATGAATTTCCATTTAACATTAAATAAAATATTAAAATTCAAAATTATTACACAAAAAACGGCCAAAATTTTAGCATCTAAAATTGTGTATACAATTCAATGTACTAAATTTAAATTAAGATTGTAAAATAAATAAAAACTACATTGTATTATTCTATTTTCATTTCTGTCATTAGGAATCTCAAGTTGTCATTACAATTTTTATACAAATTTTAAGATGTATGCGCTTAAGATGTATTTTCATATGTTTACAAATTTTAAGATGAATGGTAATAGTATGGTTTAAGATGCATGGACATTTTTTTTATTTTACCCTGCAGCATAGCTGCCAACTCTACTGGATCTATCAGCAGACTACTGGATTTTGCCATTTTCTTCTGGCTTTTCTCCTGATTTTTGTACATTTTAGATCTATAATTGAGTTTTCAAAAAATCCCCATTAAAATAGAGATTTTACTCAATTTATTGCTGGGTTGAATATTTTAAAAAGTATTACTAATACATAATGAAATGGACCTCGCAGGAATCAGTTTAAAGCTTTTCTTTTTCTTTGCTCTAAAAATTTGTTTCTTTTTTTCAGAACTCCCTTTTTAAATTAAATCTTTTAACTATCAATAATTATTTACTTGTCTACTACTATTTAAAATTATGAGTTAACATAAAAAAATTTCGAATTCATTTAATGCCAATCATAAAGAAAAAATATTGCAGACCATTTATAGACATTATGATAATAAAGTTTTTGTATTTTGATGACAATAAAAATCCCTAAAATTCTCTATATGTAAAATATTTAGTATATTATGCAGCAGTTACGTGAAATTTATAATATTTCTTATCCATCTTGATTGCTGTTCTGCCGGAAACAAAATATTGTTACTGTTGTAAAAACTTTTATATATTTTGTACAAAGACTTATCTAATATAAACTAATCAAGAACAAAATTTTCAATAATGTTAAAATCAACTCATAAAGGGTCAGGATGGCAATGGCAGCAATAAAAATGGTTCAACTTACTTTATTCAATATACCTAAGCAGGATTGCTAAATATTTTCATACAAATATTCTTTTTTCATTCTAAATCAGCTGCTACTAAGAATAAGTGTTATATGAGTTACTAGTGGCCATGAAACTGTTGAAAAGGCTAGGAAGTTAAACTCAGTGCAAAAATATTTTTAAAATGCAGTGAAACATAAGGAAAAGACTTAAACTTTTTAATATTTGTGGTAATCATATTTTTTTTTTTCCTTCATGATCAATTTTTATTTTTATTTAAAGAATGGATAGAGCATGAAAGACCTTTTAGTATTTATATTTATCCTGATTAAAGGAAGGTAGCATGTAGCTCTGTAAAGTGCATGCAAATGACGAATAAATACAAACAGAAATTAGATTAAAATACTTCTTTCTGTGTCTTCTGTTAACAGGACATTAAATAGCACAATTCTAGAAAAGCCGTTCCCAAATTTTTTTTGGCTATGGAGCCCTAAATGATAAAATAGTCCGGTAATAATTAGGGTAAAAAACTTTATTTTTATTTTAAACTTTTAATATTTATAAGGAGAAATAAATTTTATTCATCGTTTTATATTTAATAATCTTAATTTAGGTTTTACTCGTATGTTTAACAGTTGAATATACACTGTCTTAGAGATGAATCTAGTATAATTGAAAATTTGTTTTTATATTGCTATTAAAAACTGTTTTTAAATGTTGAAAATAGTTAATAGGGAAACATATTTCTTTATTAAAAAAAATTCTGTTATTTTATTTTGATTTGAAAAGCGCAATGTTAAATACTATTGCAAATTCTTATAAATGCATGTTTTTTTCATACTTTTATAAAATTGTTGTTAGAAAAATTATATATTTTTTTAAAAATTTTCATTTCCCATTTTTTGGCATATTACTTTAAATATAATTGTAGATTTCAAAAACTGTTCAAAAAGTTTCAACTGTCAGAACTCTTTCACGGAACCCCTAACATCATTTGGAAACCGTTGTTCTAGAGTGTGATCCATATATATATATTTGAATTTGCAAACTATTTTTAATATATTTTAAGATATTTTAATTGAACTCCAGCCAACTGAATCCATGAATTGTATCATTAAGAATGAGCCATAATTACGTTATTAAATAATATTAATTAATTAAAATAACTTTCATCTTTAATCGAAACAAAGGTATAATATCTCACTTTAATTCAATAGCCATCGTTGTACATGAAAATACTCATTTTTATTTTATTTTATTTATTTATTTATTTTAAACGATTGACTGTGAACAATTTTGGTTATGGATAACTTGAGCTGAGATCCTAAAGTATTTGTACTCAGTTAAAACTTTTCATAGTACTGCCCTGATATCTTGTGTCCGGTCATTCTAGACTAGCTCTCTGTCAATTTACATAAAGGAAAGTCTGGGATTTCAATATTGAACAAAATTAGTCATGAAATGTCATGATTTTAACTATTTAAAAGAAAAAAATCATGGAAAGTTCATAAATTTAGGTGGCCAAAAAATCGTATTTTTTAAAACGGTATCCCCCTTCCCCAATTTCACAGATTTCCTATGCTTCGAATACCCACTCACAGTCAGATTTCAATAAGATATAAAATGTTTTTTTTTTCCTTTCCTGTTCTTTATTAAATTATGGTGTTCTTTCAAAAAATGAAAGAAAGAACAACATTTCTAGAAGGAATTATCTTTTAAACTCCAGTGATTCAGAAGGGCTTAAGGGTTTTGAACTATAATTTCTTTGTAATAAAAAATAATTAGGAAAGAATAAAATTATTACTTGAGAGTGGTTATAAATGAAATATTTTTTGACTCTTGCGCTGTGATACTGAGATTTTTTGGTTTAGGTATTGTTACAGAAATCTACTTATTAAATTTTAGACCTATTAAAATTTTTTTAAATGATTTAAGTCTTAAAGAAATATTCAATACTAATAGGTAGTAGATTTGGAGTAGACTGGAGGGTAAATTTAGTGTTTTCAATGTAAAGTTTAACTTTTTCTCTCTTATAATTTTAGCTTCGTCTGAGCTGCTGGATAATGCAAATGGAAAATGACATTCTGGTAGAATACAAGGGCCCGTAAGTTCAATCCTGACAGAAAACAAAACAACTGATGTGTATATGCTGTTAGATTCTCTTTAAATCTGCCGGAGCTGAAAGTCCTCTTGTTGTTGTGCAGAAGTTTGAAGAAAGGCATATCTCTGTGTGATTCATCCCTGCTGTGTGTTTGTGTGGTTACTGTTGCTGACAATTTTATAAAATCTTTCAATAAAGCAGATTCATCAGTTTATTGCTCTGAAATATAGTTGCACATAAACAAAAAATTGCAATTAAAGAGAAAATAACTGCATGAAATAAATTACTGTAAAGTTTTGGAATTCTTTTTATTGGAAAATAATAATAAAA
The DNA here is from genome assembly GCF_982258835.1 of Parasteatoda tepidariorum. Classification (NCBI taxonomy): domain Eukaryota; kingdom Metazoa; phylum Arthropoda; class Arachnida; order Araneae; family Theridiidae; genus Parasteatoda; species Parasteatoda tepidariorum. Next base: position 132,668,488 of record NC_141756.1, on the reverse strand, counting down.
ATGATAACATGTAGTCCAACTGTTGCTTTTTGCAATAAAAATTATTTTATTTAATGACTAATATAGTCTTAAGTGTTCTAATATGTGTTTTTCTTATATTAAACAATGACGGTAAGAATATATTGCTTTTATAGTTGAGTGAAGTTTATATTGTGTTTTGTTTTAAATGAAAATAATTAAATTGTGAAATAATGTTTGTCATGATTTTGTTTGATTAATTTTTTTATTCTTAACTACTGCATTGGATAATTTATACAGCAACTTTATAATAAATCTTCAAAATTTTTGAAAATGGGGTAGGCAGATATGTGTTCATTAATAAAACTTAATAAGATACAATGTTGGAAATTTTTTTATAGTCATGATAGTAATGTTTAAGTATTTTGAAATTAGATGAAGTTAAAATTCGGTTTCTTTAAAATTTGCAACATATCGGAAGCAATTTTATTTTAACATCATTGTTAAACATTAACTCTAGCTTATGAGCATTTATACTACTAGCATTGTATTTTTAATTTAATTTTGAATTATTTAGTTCAAATTTAAGATAAGAAGTGAATATTTTTATGATGTTTAAAATAATGATAATAGTAAAAATTTCTTTGGCTTAATATTTAAAATTTAGCTGAACATTTATTTACATTATTGTTAAAATAAAAGCAATGGAATTGTTTCAAACAAAAATCTGAATTTTTTTTTAATTTGAATTTTCAAACAAAAATCTGAATTTTTTTATAGCAACGTTCGCAAAAGAGTAATGGATTGTAGTCAAATTTAGATCATTCATGCTGAAAGCAACTTTTAAAAAATAATGTAAAAAATTTTATTATATTTTCGTCTCATTCTTGTATGCAAGTATATGTTAGTGCAAATTTAATTTAGATAAAACATAATATTTACTGACAGTTTTGAAATTAAAATGTAATGTGAATTTTTTGCAAAGATTGTTGGTTTAGTTAACACCTTTAAATAATTATCGAATTGATGAAAATTTCTGAAGTGCCCATAAAAGTTATTTTTACATTATAAAAAAATATTAACAATTTTCATAGTATTAGTTGCTTTCCTGGTTTCTCTCCGTGGAAAAATTTCTAGGTTGCGCTTGGGGTTTTGTTTCAGGTGTTTTGTTAAATAAAATTTCAGATACTGAAAGAATAAAACTACGTAAGTATTTCTACATTTAATTTCTGTAAAAGAAGAAGGGGCAGAAAATGTGTAAATTTGTTGAAGTAAGTAATTTGAATATTTTTAAATTTTGTTCTTTATTGTGTCAATTATTACAAGAAATGACCACTTAAAAATTGAACAATTTTATTTTAATATTATAAGAAGAAAAAAATTTTAAGTTTAAATTTCCACTCAGTTCAAATGTAAATATATAACGTTATAATTATGTAGTGTGGTTTTTATTACATAATTTCAGAATATAAATAATTAATGTTAATTGTGAGATTAAAAATGGCTTAAGTTACAGCTTTTATAAACAAGTTTTACAAGCTAACAAATTCAATTAAAATTTTGGTAAGAAAGGCTCATTTCTAAAAAAAAAAATTAAGAATACATTTTTAAATTAATGATTTTTAAATTATTAATGATACAAAATTCATCAAAAAACCCATTGTATGAAGAAAAGGAAAAAAATAGCAATAAAAGCTGCAATATAGTATTTCTTAATTAAATTTGAAATATTTAAAAAAATCAGCTGAACATAAGATATACTTTGGAGTAAGAAGGAGGAAAATGGATGGTCAGCAGAATTCACTAATATTATTTTATTTATCATTTCTGTATCGCTAAGAAAATAATTCATGGTATGACATTATAAAACTATTGTTCTATGCTTTACTGCTTCACGGCAATACAGAAAATTAAGTAAAATTATTTCTCCCAATTATTCTACTACCCAAGGGTGCCGGCAGCGGGGTGCAAGAGGGTGCGCTTGCACCCCCTACCTTTTTTTTTTTTTTTAAACACTTAAAGAGATACAGAAGAACAATTTTGTTATAAAACTGTTTTATTAAAAATATTTTTATTGAAAAAAAAATAATTAAGTAATTATTGATACGTAACAGTTAAAATTTTTTTTAATCAAACAAGAATTGAAATCGTCTTCTTTGCTGTCCAAACCTGTTTATAACTTTTTCAACGAATTCTGAGTCATCTTTGATTCCTTTCTTATGCACACTGAACATGCACAAACTTGGCAGATATCTAAGCTATATTTTAAAATTTCATTTAATGAAATATAAATAATATTATATTTTCTATTAGTTATTTAGTTTAACAAAGGTGTATAACACAAAGTGACTTATCACAACTGTAAAACTTCATCAACACAATAAATACCAATGTTAAGCGTGCACAAACAAACACGTTAGTATACGAAACTACTGTTTGTAGTTATTTGTGTTTCAAACTCAGTAGCTAAGCCAATCAATTTTTGTTGCAACACCTCCAACAAAAACTGTCATTGTATTTCCTTTTGCATCCAATACTTGAAAATGTTTGAATACGATATCGGTATTTTTTCAAATACTTGTTTCTCAAACTCTTCAGAGAATTTTCCCTCCATCCATTTCTTAAATATAAAAGGGACTTCCATGTAATACGGTCTAGTCAGAACTGCAGAAACATTTTACTTTTTTTTTCTCCGATAAAAACGAATGAAAGGCGTCAAAACTTTAACAAGAAAGCAGTATATAAAAATTAATAAATAAAGTGAAATACTGTTGGATTCTTAGGGCCTCAGCGCCCATTGAGGCATTTTATCATGATTAATAAAAGTTATGTTTCAAATAGAACTATAAGTTAGAAATCACTGATGTTATTTTTAAAATAGGTGAAAAACTGAATCGCTTTTAGTAAAATAATTTGAAACAATGACTAACGCTTTACGAATCAGAAAATACCATTTCGTTTTTCCTACATCCCTATTTAATGAATTAATTAATATTTGAAAAAAAATTTACTAACGTCCAGTGTCCTGAACTACAATTTTAAGAAAATGTATTTTCACTTAAATGGATGAATAAAAATTATTTTATGAATGATTGATCATTTGAACGAGATATATAGGGAGAGATATATATAGGGAGATAGTAGGAATTGAATAAAAGGGTAAATATGTCTATTATTTTTCAGTCTCTTTATTGAAAGTTTCATATTAAATACGCGGATCTGCCTGCGTCACCTGTTTATATGAATTATAACAGAGGATTCCGAACTATAAATAGGAGTGTGTATTTTCATAGACGGTCCCTTGAGTGGTGGGCGTGGTTTCGATAGACAACATGGATAGGGAGAGCCTGACAGCTGATTATAGAGCAAGAATTTCAGCTCCGAAATGGAGACAAGATCTGCTACACCCCCTTTCCTAACTGTAAAAGTTTCATGCGAAGTAATGCACAAAAAGCGAACAAATTGCCACTCTCTCTTCCACCAATTATCGGGGAATATTCCGTCGCCTTTTAAACTCTAAAATCTCTTCTCTAACCTTTCATTCAAAATCGATATCATTAGAGAACACTAATTATAGATTAGAATGAAAATTTTAATAGTTGGCTTCCCTGCGTCACATAATCTCTCTTTAAAGACAAAAATTTGTTCACAAAGGGTGGATGATGAAAAAAAAACACTGAATAAAAATTCTACTGTGAATTGATGCATTTTTTATCAGAATACTTTTATATATTTCACTAGTTGTCACAAACGACCAGCTGGTTGGTCTTTTTAAATAAAGAACTATTTACATTTCCTAGGTCAAATTATTAGAAGTCCTACAATATTTTTTAATCCTAATATTTCTTAATTTTCAGAAAAAAAATTTACACTATTTATGGGGAAAAAATTTCAAATTATCGATGGATTAGAAAAAAAAAAAAAAAAAACGAGAAATCAAGTTTCTTTTAACATTGAGTGTATAGGAAATTTGAAGGGAATTTTTTTTTCTTCGAGATATCGAAAAAATTCGGGAAATCGAGGTTCGAGTTAGAGAGGTTCGACTGTATAATAATTAGATCCATTTATTAGACGTACTGTAGTTTCTTAATGATGACATGTTTTGCACGAGTTTATAGGCAATACTTTTATATTTAAACATGCATGTAATGATTTTTTATTCAAGAGATTTTTTATATACTTCCTATTTCGTATTTATTTTTAAGGTATAGCATTGCAATGTTAACCAATAGATACACTAACGTAAACAAGAGCAAACCGCGTTAAAATAATAGAGCTGTTCAATATCACTTTGATAATTACGATTTTACATAGAATCTTGTAATGCGTCTAATAATTTGACTGTGAAGCATCTCGAGATTTAAAAACGTACATTCGAAAATGATAAGTGACAAGTCATTTATTTTTGTCATTTACTTGCACCCACTTTCTGATTTTGAGGTAATTTAGGGGATTTTTCAGATACGACAAAAATCAGATACATAATACAAAAAAAATGAATATCGTGTGGAATTTGTTTTTAAAATGTTGTGTATAATATAACCTAGCTTAAAAAAATAATAATAAGTAAATAGCGCTTTTGAAAAAATAAAAGTATACTCATATTGCGCAAATGACTGTGAATTCAAATTTTTGTCACTTACATGTACGCACTTTCAGATTTTTAAGGTATTTGAGAACATTTTTCAGATGCGACAAAAATCAGATACATAATACAAAAAAATGAATATCGTGTGGAATTTGTTTTTAAAATGTTGTGTATAATATAACCTAGCTTAAAAAAATAATAATAAGTAAATAGCGCTTTTGAAAAAATAAAAGTATACTCATATTGCGCAAATGACTGTGAATTCAAATTTTTGTCACTTACATGTACGCACTTTCAGATTTTTAAGGTATTTGAGAACATTTTTCAGATGCGACAAAAATCAGATACATAATACAAAAAAATGAATATCGTGTGGAATTTGTTTTTAAAATGTTGTGTATAACGTAAGCTAACTTAAAAAAAAAAATTAATAAATTACGCTTTTGATGAAAACAAATTAACAACTTTATTAACATCAAGCCTATTTGTTATTATTAATTAGCGTTGTGTTAGCCAATTAAAGCGCCAATGAACTTCATTTATAAAAGTTTCTTCTTCTAAAACGAAACGAATTGCTAATAAATTTCTTTAAGTTAAAATATTACACTGATCTGAAACTGTGAAGAACAGCATTTTAAAGCAAAATATAAATTAAAATAATTTATTCATGTTTCTCAATTCTTTTTTTGTTATATCGACTTTTCATATTTCTTTACGTTATATTAGTGAGAATTTATGCTTCCCGCAGGCGTGTGTTACGGAGTGTTTAGGCGTGCATAGGTAGGTAATCGACCATTGTAATAGATTTTGTTGTAAACTTTTGCTCACACAGTTTTCATGATTTAATACAGACGAAATTTTTAAATCCATTAATTAGAGCTCGAGACGTAGTGGCTCAGGGGATAGCGCACTCTCCTCCCAATGAGATGAGCCGGGTTCAAATCCCGGAAATGGCTGGTTGGTCCGAATACCGCACCCGGCACGCACCGACTACAGGGCAGACGTTAAATATCCTCAGTAGTAGACGGATTATGGGTTAGAGTTCCCTTGCCGTCAGACTAATTGTGTTAGGATTTCGGCGTTTTCCTCACCATGCAACGCAAATGCTGGTTAGTTCCATCAAAATGTCCAGTACGAAGGCAAATTCCCAATACTTGATAGAGGAGTTTTCTTGTCTTCAGAATTGGGATCAAAATTACGAGGATACGAAGTTAAATATTGTTACTCGTAAACCCAAAATCGGATCGGCTGTTCAACGACGGCCATAAAATGTAATAAAATTAGAGCCGCTGTGGCTCATTTGATAGAGCACTCGCCTTCAAATGAAGAAACTCAGGTTCGAATCCAAGCGACTGCTGATTACTATGAATTCTACGCATCGATTATAGTGCTGACGAAAAAATATCATCAGTAGAGGACGGTTCATGGATTAGAATGCGTTGCCGTCGGGTTAACTAAGCGTCGTCTTCGTGGTTTTCCTCTCAAAGTAATGCAAATATGAGTACTGTTAGTACTGCAAAGTACTGTTAGTTCCCGCCTCCAAAACGTCCTCCACTAAGGCTGGTTTCTTCCTATTCTTGATCCACGAGTTCCCTTGTCTTCTCGGTTGGGTTAAAAATTACAAGATTCCTCAGTTGAACATTGATAGTCATCAGCTGAAAATTGTTTACGATATTCAACACAGGTTATAAAATAAAATAAAAGTGATTAATTTTATAAAATAAAAATTAATCGACTGATCTGTTGTTTCTTGATTTGAATTCTTCCATTTTTATCCTTTATTCATTAAATTTTTATTCATTTATCTACTTGTGTGTTTATTTATTTATGTATTTTTGATTGATCTACTCATTCCTTTAACTTTTGAAATTTGCTTTAAAGGGGAAGCAAAACAGCAGAATCCTATAAGAAAAAGGGATTTTTTAAAAAACAATAGTGATACACTTATCTTAAAGAGTTTTTTTTATGTTACTGTCGACATTTTAATCTTTGCTTCATCATGTTGCAAATTAAAAAAAAATTAGAAAATGAACACTTGTATGATGCAATGTTTAAAACTTATTTCTTAAAGTACCCATAAAACTTGTTGTTGTCATAGGGAGAAAAAACAAACAACACCCACCCATGTTAGATACTGTTTTGAATTTTTTAAAACTACAAAATCGTAGTTTCCGTTTCACTTAGAATTTTTTAAAAAATAATTTTTTTTCTTCACATAATGGCCGTGTTCTGAAATTGTTTTAAAATAAATTTTCACTTGTTCGAATTATGTTTCTTACACTGAAATAGTTGCACTAAAAGTATCTTGAGTGACTTAATTTTTAATCATAAAATATAAATTTAATTGAGATATTAGAAAAAAAGGCAGCTTTTTGAAATTTTGTATTTTGTTATTACTAACTGCATAATGTATTAAATATTTATTTGCCTTAAAATTGTTAATCATTAATAAATTTATCAATAAAAAAACAATAAACAACTATTCTTCGCAAAGGATTACTCTTTAAAATATCAGAGTCACAGAAATGTTCGCTTAAAAGTTCACTTAAATGTTTCGCTTAAGTGTAAATGTTCGTAAATGTCTAAAAACACATCAGTTAAAATCAAGGGGCCTGAAATTATTTCTAATCATTTTTATAAACAATAAAATAACTTTATCAAATTCGTTGAATAGCAATCTTCAGTTAATATTTAAGTTGTAAAAAATAAATATTTAACTCTATAATTATTTCCAGAATGCCATAAATGAAACAAACATTTTGAAACAAAGTAGTTAAAGTATTTATAGCAATATTTGATTATTCATTGTCTTGAAGACATTCTTTTGTTTGTCTACACGCAATCTTGTGTTTCATATAATGAATACAAATTTTCAGCCGTAATCAAAAGGAGTGACTCACAAAGCTGAGTTTTTTTCATGCTTTGTATTATTATTATTAAGAAAATGAATTTACGAAAACAATTATTAAAGAAAAATCAATATTCACCACTATGTATATTGAAAAAATAAAAAGAGTTCACATAGTGCAATAAAGGTGCTTAAGTAGGAATCGACTTTAAATTTTTTTTAAATTTATTTTACTTGTTTTCTATACAAAAAATGAACTCCATTCTGTCCGATGTTCTTTCGTCATTTTGGTTCGAATTTCAGAATTGCGAATATAAAATATTACCTTTCCAAACCAAATTGTATTCAAAAGCGATTTGAGTTTACCTTTCTTTGTAATTACTTATCTTTCATATTCTTTCATCTGAAGTGGGGATGTTTTTCTCTCCGGAAGTACATACTCTTAGAACAAAAATGATAATCTAAGAAATATCGGTCAAATGGCAATTACACTAAAACGACAACAGTGTAACGAATACCGGGAAGACAAGTGATCATCGGACGCTTTACCTTAATAAAACATCAATGTAAGGGCGATGAACCCTACAATAAAAACAAGTAATAATAATAAAGTCAATTCTTCTTAGTTCAACAAAGAAATATTTTATTTAAGTTACTTTTTACTAAATAATTTAAAAAAAATTTCTCCCATATAAAACTAAAATTAATGAATCAATTAGTATGTGAAAAAACAAAACTATATAAACATCAAATGTCATCCAGTACAACTTTAAAAAAGAATGTATTTGAATAAATAGTATTTTATTAACGATTGAAAATGTGAACAAGATATACAAATATATAGGGATAGTATGATGAACTAATAGTTGGAATTTTTAAAAAAAAAAAAAAACGCCACGTGGTGTATCAGACAACTTATCAAAGTATCAATTGGGTGAAGTGGACCACACGTGCTACCACGTCATGTTCTTCATTGAATTCATCTGACACAGCGACTATAAAATAATTAAATATTTATATGTGCTCAATATACTATTTTTGTTCAATAAGTTAGAAATTATCACAGATGTTTGTTTTAAAATTTATGAAAAACTGAATATAAGTAAAATTCATAGTAAAATTTAAAACAATGACTAACACTTACGTAGGATAAAAAATTCTCCCATTTCTTGATCCTGGAGTTCCCTTGTCTTCTAGACCGGGTTCAAAACTATAAGGTTACGTAGTTGAGCATTATTAGTCGTAAACCCAAAAATTGGGTCAGCTGTTAAACACTATGTACGATTATGTATGGTTACGTGGCAGCTTGCAATAGAAGAACTGCATACTTGCTGTTTTGGTATCTTGCTCATGGGTTTGTATCTTCTTAAGTTTTTTGTTTTGTTTTAAAGGAGGAAAGAGTAAAAAATATAAAATGAAAATCAGGTCGCAATAAATTCCATTTAGGTAAATTAATTTAAATGGACCAAAAATCTATGTGTATTTCTTCCGCTGCCCTATCAGGGAAGAAAAAAAAGGTGCAGCAACACATATAATAGGAAAGAAACGAAGGAGGGAGGGAATTTTTGGAATTAATAGGAAAGTGTGTATCTTTTTTTTTTTTCACCAGCGAAGCAATCAATTTTTGCTGCAACACCTCCTCCAAAAAAATCCGTCATTGTATTTCCTTTTGCATCCAATACTTGAAAATGTTTGAATACAACATCGGTATTTTTTCAAATACTTGTTTCTCAAACACTTCAGAGATTTTTCCCTCCATCCATTTCTTAAATATAAAAGGGACTTCCATGTAACAGAATAAATACGGTCTAGTCAGAACTGCAGAAACATTTTAATTTTTTTTCTCCGATAAAAACAAATGAAAGGCGTCAAAACTTTAACAAGAAAGCAGTATATAAAAAATTAATAATTAAAATGAAATACAGTTGGATTCTTAGGGTCTCAGCGCCCATTGAGGCATTTTATCATGATTAATAAAAGTTATGTATTAACGAAGTATGTATTAGACATTTTTTATTTCAATCAAATTTAAAAATATATATATATATTTTCTTTTGTAACAATTAAATTTCTGACAAAATGTATAAATAATACTTGATAATAATATGATACTCTAAATAAAATCTATCATACCACTAATATTAAAAAGGTTTATATTATTATTTTATCACACAAAAAACATGGATGAAATGCAAAGAAAAACTGAATTACCTCTTATTGAATGACCAGTGAATCAAAAGTGAATTAATTAAAAGAAACATCTATAAAAATAAATCATTCTTTACAGAACAAGTCTTTATTCTTTGTTAACAATAGATACCTTAACTGCACATTCAATCAGTATGAAATTACTTAAAAACTGCAAAGAATAAACAATTGAATGACCAGCGAATGAAAAGTGAACTACTTAAGAACAGAAACATCTATAAAAATAAATTATTCTTTGCAGAACAAGTCTTTATTCTTTATATACAAGTAGATACCATAACTGCACATTCAATCAGTATAAAGTTACTTGAATTTAAATAAATGTGTATAAAAGTGAATGAGTATAAAATTGAAAATTTCATGAAATTGTGCTATCTGTTTTTCAAACGGAAAAGAGTTTGATAGTTGCATTTGCAAAGAAACCAACCTTAATAGCCCCGCAGTGAACTGATTGTAAAGACTGTACTGATTCCCTGTAGAATATCAAATTCAAGCATCACTGGCTGCGGTCAGTAAGCGAGTGCGTGACCACTTTGATCAGCCTGCGTAGGGACACGCTATCTGTCCTCGTTAAACTGTTCTCCTGTAAAGTGTTCGACCTCGCGCGCAGGCCGTCGGGCTACCTAAAGAGGGGAGCAATCCCCTCTGCAGAGGATCAAAATTGCAATGGCATGTTTTCGGATCATCCTCAGGTATGTTTCCCAGACCGTCGCCAATAGCCCATTGTGCTGATCTAGCACGACGTAAATGAACTACAACAAGAACAGCCGAGGGGAATAATATATTTTTTGACATAACAAGGTTTTTGAGTTATCGAGAGTACTGTATTTCTGAGTATATAATGAGTAAAGGGGCATTATTAAAATATTGAGACCTCCCTGGGCGAGCGGTGCGCTCTCATGGCCACCAAACGCTCTGTTAAGTGTGAATGTGGCGGGTTCGAATCCCGCCTTAGCCCAGGATGTATTCTTTGTGATGTTTTTCCCTGTATTGTGCTATCAGTCCTACTTGACAAAATTTGCAAATGTATGCGTACCATTAAACCAATTATTAAACGATTGTTCGATGTTTCACTGCGTCACAACAGTACACAAAATTAAGCAAAATTATATCGCCAAATTATTCTTTGGCATCTAAATCTTCCCCTTTGCTTATTCCAAAAATAAAATACTACGTAAGATAATGACCTAAAATATGAAATCTAATATTTTATAGCATCAAAACCGATGCGAACTGACATTACGGCGATCGCTATATAATATTGGTATGTATAGAATCTATCATTATACAATGCTGAGAAAACAGCGATCTTTTATATCTTTCTGATATTAGAAAGTTGTGCAAAATAATGTTAGATTATACTGGTTTTCTAATGTTATCTGTCACATGTGTTACTTGGGAAGTTCAACAATCGTAAGACCCTTTCAATTTGGATTGTTGCTTCTTTGACTTCCCTAGACAATTTTGACTAAACTTGTTAATCCGATATCATCAATGTTTTACTCCTTTCGTAGTTTAAATTTCGTAGATTTCTTTATGTAAATTAGAAATGGGATGTTTTGATTACTGAATTGCTATTTTGTAAGAAAACAAAATCCAAGGAATTTAAGGGAGGACCCCACACTGAAATAGGAAAATATTAACGTTTTTCTTAATTTTTTTTTAAGTAATAGAGACAATGCAGAGACTCCTTGTTTTTTTCAATGTTATTTAGCTACAATTTAAGTCTATTTTAAATTTTTTTCTTTTACAAAATAATAAAAAATAAGTTGGTGGCTGCTCCGTGTGTGGCTGGTCATCAAAAAGTAGCACCTCACTGGCCTCCTGGATTTAGAAGTCCTGAAACATAGGAAAACGATTTTGTTTAGATTTTCTGAAACATAAGGACATTCTCTAAAATGTAGCACATCGGTTTTTTGATATTCGCAAAATTAACAAAATGGGGGTGACTTAAAAATTCATTAAAAAAATATTCATTAAAATTCTAATATAAAATTGAAATATAAAAATATCAAAAAAATCCTAAGCTACTTTCTAAAGAATATATTTTTACGTAATTTAAAATAAAGAACATCTTATTTCGTTGTATAGATCATGAGAAAAACGTTAGGCCAGGTCAAAAAACAGCGTTTTGAGAAAAACGCGTGTATAGTTTTGACTTATGGTAAGGGGAAAACATTTAATTTCATATATATAGTGGTCGATAAATGAAATGCCTACAAAAGGTTTCTATATACTGTCAACAAAATGGATGAGACGCAAAAAGAATGTCACCCCACCTAATCCGGTCGAACGTGCCTTTCTACCTGCTTAGCGACGACTCTCTATTTTACGGTATAACTTCCAAACAAAGTTAGGTACCGAGAAATCGCTTTAGACAGTCATTAGGAAGGGTACAAAGATTCGAAAAATGCAATAAAATTTTTTTTCGAATTTTTTAAATATTCAGGGTAAAGTTTATTCCCCTTAAATTTTTAGATTAAATTCTTAGAGTAATTACAAAATAGTTCATTGACTTAACATGCATTTCGAAGAAGAAAAAAAACTTTCAATTCAAATTTATGTTTTCCAAGAGCTTTTTTAAAGTATATACAATTTTAGAAATTCATTTCAAATACAGATTCAAACCTGTCAACAAAATACTGCAGATTCACAGTAAATAATTTTCTAGCATGTTTCATGTTTTGTCGCATGAAGGGTTCAAAAAGCTCAGAATTTACGAAATCTTTCGTGGCATCAAGTTTAATCCGTTTACAGTTCAAATTAGTGTGTGGTTGAAGTATAAATATTCTGGCTCAACATTGAACCAACTTTTCTGAAAGTGCATAAATTAAGAGAATGGTAAATTAAAAATCCTCCTGTATTAAATTAAAGTTACATGTAACACTTGTTATTAACACGTTGAAAAGCCACGCTAATTTTACATAACTTGCCCATCTGACCACGGTAAATAACTACAAACTAAATTCGCAAATATTAAACGGATTTTGCTATTTATTTAGAAGTTTATCATGACATATCTGACGAAAGTGGTGAATTATATAAGCCTACGAATTGTTTAAAAATAGTGGTGGATAAAATCTACTAAATTGAATTTATTAAACCAAGAATCACGATAATTAAGTAAATTTTGAATAAATTTTCTGCAATTCCATAAAAGAGTGTAAATTTTATAGTTCTACATATGTTATACGCTGTCAGCCAAATGTTTTTCGCGCACTATGTGATAGGCCAGTGTCAGTAAGCGGTGGCAGACGCAGCCTAAATGTAATTTCAGTGTCAGCCACGGGTGGTTGACGTGAACTAAGTGTAATTTCAGTGTCAGCCACCGGTGACTGACGCGGCCTAAATGGAAAATCCAGTGTCAGCCACCGATGGTATTAACTTTTATATAGCCAACGTATTAACTTTAAATAACTTAATTTTATAATTTTTTGCAAAATTTTGATTGTCCTAAAAATAAGATATGGGGTAAATGAGCAAAAGTAAATTTAGCAATTTATGACCTTCCATACTTTCCAGATTTCCTTTACCATCATAAATTTTGAGAGCAATAAATGGCTAAGAAAACCCAATGAAAAGTTGCTTATACTCGTTAGCTTATTTAAGTAAAGAAATCTGATAAGAACATAGTTTAAAACGAATTTCGCAGTTCGTATTAAGATTAGCCGAGTAAATCAATAGTATTGCTTATTAACGAGAAAAATCCGATCAATAGTCAAGATTAGCAGTTTCATATTTGCTCAGTGTACATAGCAACTATTATTTCGAATTGGAAAATAAGTTTAGACTAAGAGGACAAAAGTAAAAGACTAAAAACTACAGAAGAAAGATTTTTAAATGCTTTATTAAGAAAAACCATTAATTGCTGGCAGAGTTCAGTGCGTTGTGGAAAATGCTTGGCAAGCATAAGTCATCTTTGAACTAATCAGAACTTTTATTAAGAAAGAAAAATTTTAACTCAACATTCAATACATACAGTCATGAAAATCAAAAGAAACAAAACTCCAAATTCAATCTTGATTTGTTATGTATATACAAAATAACAGTTGCATAGTGAGGGTACTTACACACTCAAAATTTATACTACGCGAATTCTATCGTTAAATTATTTTTAAATGTTCGAACTCCCTCCCCTTCAGAGGTTTTTCGAACTCGTGATCTCTTACTCTTACTCGAACCTTGTTCATTGAAATTCATAGTCTGACATTCATTACAAATCAATACATCCAAGATTAATTTGTAGTTCCCTCATTTTAAATGAGCATCAAAACCAAGAGAACATTCTGTCACAAATCGAAATAAACCGCTCACAAATTCCAGCATACAAGTTATAATATTCAAGACTACTACAATGCTCAAAAAAATTCTATTGACAGAGTTCAAACTAAAATACTCATTTGTAAAAACTAGAGCCCGGATTTTGATGACCCGAAAAATCTCAACTAATGCCCTTAAAAAGTGCAAAAAATGCCCTCTAAAAATGCCAAAATTGCGCTAAAAAGGCCTTATGACATGATTTAAATAAAAAAAAAATATTGAACTAAAACTATGTTTTACTCTTTTAAATTATTATGAGTCATTTCAAAAAATATAAAGCAATGCAATATTTGTTCTACGTTCATTAAAGTTTGAAAAATGTGTTTTATAACCTAAAATAACAAAAAAAAGGAAAATGTATTTACTCCAAAACATTTTCATTTTGTATCGAAACTTTAATGAATATAACAACTTCCATCTCATAATATTACTAAATATCAGAATTACATTGGACTATTAAATGATTTTTGATAATTTGAAATGTAAACGAGCGTCTCTTGTCTGAAAGTAAATTTTTATACCTGGAGAAGCTTCTTTCAACGTCTACTGATGTTATTGGTGTGTACTTGAAAAAGACGATCTCACTTTGACACTCACTTGACAATTCTTCTTCAATTTGAAAAGATGTTGCTTCACCTGTTAATATCCTAGAGATTTTCTTCATTGTTTGGAAGCCAGTGTTCTTCTTCAAAACTTTGTTCAATTTAGCTGCTACACTTTGTACTATCTTTGTACTATCTTTCCCCTTGCTTTTTGCAACACTTGACTCAGTACGTCAATATAATTTATTGCATCGCAAAGCTCCAATTCTTGTTTCTCCAAGCTTGTAATTGTCAAGGGCTCAATAGCAAAGTTAGACTTGCTAAATGAAAAGTTTCCTTCGATTTTATCAGAGGCCAATACGTTTTGCCCTATCGTAATTGATGCAGCATCTTCTGAATTAAGACAAATTATAAGACAAATCTTGCATTTCATGTAATAAAAATGCCTCAAAAAATAATAAAATTGGAAAAGATTAACAAAAAGATTTAAAAAATGCTTTAAACTGCAAAATACGCCACAAAATTTAAAAATAAAATGCCCTATAAATCTAAAAAGAATGCTCTAAAGGACAAAAAATTTCCAAAAATGCAATAAAATGCAAATGTCCGGGCCTTAGTAAATACTAATTTAGTGTTACATGCAATTTTGATGAAATTTAGCATTACTACATATACCTGATCATTAAGGGGAAACTTTATTACGGTTCACTAATTTACAAGAACTAAAATTTAAAGTTCGTTCAAAAACTAAAATTCGGGGAATAGAAAAAAAAAATCAACCAAATCAACCAATTCAAATCGACCAGGTCATCATCATCTCTGGGATTTGAATTCGAGTCACCTAACCAAGAGGCAAGCGCTCTATCCCTTGAACATACGCTTTACTAATTAAAGCCACTGAGTACGACTGAGGATATTGTACGTTAGAACTGGAGTCTGGGAGAGCCGTAAGCCTGATTCAAATCAACCAGGTCATTATCATCTCTGGTATTTGAATTCGAGTCACCTAACCAAGAGGCAAGTGCTCTATCCCTTGAACATACTTTACTAATTAAAGCCACTGAGTACGACTGAGGATATTTTACGTTAGAACTGGAGTCTGGGAGAGCCGTAAGCCTAATTCAAATCGACCAGGTCATCATCATCTCTGGTATTTGAATTCGAGTCACCTAACCAAGAGGCAAGTGCTCTATCCCTTGAACATACTTTACTAATTAAAGCCACTGAGTACGACTGAGGATATTTTACGTTAGAACTGGAGTCTGGGAGAGCCGTAAGCATAATTCAAATCGACCAGGTCATCATCATCTCTGGTATTTCAATTCGAGGCACCTAACCAAGAAGCAAGTGCTCTATCCCTTGAACATACTTTACTAATTAAAGCCACTGAGTACGACTGAGGATAGTTTACGTTAGAACTGGAGTCTGGGAGAGCCGTAAGCCTAATTCAAATCGACCAGGTCATCATCATCTCTGGTATTTTAAATTCGAGTAACCTAACAAAGAAGCAAGTGCTTTATCCCTTGAACATACTTTACTAATTAAAGCCACTGAGTACGACTGAGGATAGTTTACGTTAGAACTGGAGTCTGGGAGAGCCGTAAGCCTAATTAAAATCGACCAGGTCATCATCATCTCTGGTATTTTAAATTCGAGTAACCTAACAAAGAAGCAAGTGCTTTATCCCTTGAACATACTTTACTAATTAAAGCCACTGAGTACGACTGAGGATAGTTTACGTTAGAACTGGAGTCTGGGAGAGCCGTAAGCCTAATTCAAATCGACCAGGTCATCATCATCTCTGGTATTTTAAATTCGAGTAACCTAACAAAGAAGCAAGTGCTTTATCCCTTGAACATACTTTACTAATTAAAGCCACTGAGTACGACTGAGGATAGTTTACGTTAGAACTGGAGTCTGGGAGAGCCGTAAGCCTAATTAAAATCGACCAGGTCATCATCATCTCTGGTATTTCAATTCGAGGCACCTAACCAAGAAGCAAGTGCTCTATCCCTTGAACATACTTTACTAATTAAAGCCACTGAGTACGACTGAGGATAGTTTACGTTAGAACTGGAGTCTGGGAGAGCCGTAAGCCTAATTAAAATCGACCAGGTCATCATCATCTCTGGTATTTTAAATTCGAGTAACCTAACAAAGAAGCAAGTGCTTTATCCCTTGAACATACTTTACTAATTAAAGCCACTGAGTACGACTGAGGATAGTTTACGTTAGAACTGGAGTCTGGGAGAGCCGTAAGCCTAATTCAAATCGACCAGGTCATCATCATCTCTGGTATTTTAAATTCGAGTAACCTAACAAAGAAGCAAGTGCTTTATCCCTTGAACATACTTTACTAATTAAAGCCACTGAGTACGACTGAGGATAGTTTACGTTAGAACTGGAGTCTGGGAGAGCCGTAAGCCTAATTAAAATCGACCAGGTCATCATCATCTCTGGTATTTCAATTCGAGGCACCTAACCAAGAAGCAAGTGCTCTATCCCTTGAACATACTTTACTAATTAAAGCCACTGAGTACGACTGAGGATAGTTTACGTTAGAACTGGAGTCTGGGAGAGCCGTAAGCCTAATTCAAATCGACCAGGTCATCATCATCTCTGGTATTTTAAATTCGAGTAACCTAACAAAGAAGCAAGTGCTTTATCCCTTGAACATACTTTACTAATTAAAGCCACTGAGTACGACTGAGGATAGTTTACGTTAGAACTGGAGTCTGGGAGAGCCGTAAGCCTAATTCAAATCGACCAGGTCATCATCATCTCTGGTATTTTAAATTCGAGTAACCTAACAAAGAAGCAAGTGCTTTATCCCTTGAACATACTTTACTAATTAAAGCCACTGAGTACGACTGAGGATAGTTTACGTTAGAACTGGAGTCTGGGAGAGCCGTAAGCCTAATTAAAATCGACCAGGTCATCATCATCTCTGGTATTTTAAATTCGAGTCACCTAACCAAGAAGCAAGTGCTCTATCCCTTGAACATACTTTACTAATTAAAGCCACTGAGTACGACTGAGGATATTTTACGTTAGAACTGGAGTCTGGGAGAGCCATAAGCCTAATTCAAATCGACCAGGTCATCATCATCTCTGGTATTTTAAATTCGAATCACCTAACCAAGAAGCAAGTGCTCTATCCCTTGAACATACTTTACTAATTAAAGCCACTGAGTACGACTGAGGAGAGTTTACGTTAGAACTGGAGTCTGGGAGAGCCGTAAGATTAATTCAAATCGACCAGGTCATCATCTCTGGTATTTGAATTCGAGGCACCTAACCAAGAAGCAAGTGCTCTATCCCTTGAACATACGCTTTACTAATTAAAGCCACTGAGTACGACTGAGGATATTTTACGTTAGAACTGGATTCTGGGAGAACCGCAAGCCTAATTAAAATCGACCAGGTCATCATCATCTCTGGGATTTGAATTCGAGTAACCTAACCAAGAGGCAAGTGCTTTATCCCTTGAACATACGCTTTACTAATTAAAGCCACTGAGTACGACTGAGGATATTTTACGTTAGAACTGGATTCTGGGAGAACCGCAAGCCTAATTCAAATCGACCTGCGAGAGAAGTCGATCACTTTACGGTAACGAGGACCAATACTGCACAACCTATGTCCCTTCGCAGACAGATGCAAGTGATCACCCATCCACACACTGACCGCAGTCAGTGATGCATCACTTCAGTAATCTAGTGGGTGGGTTCCGTGTCCTAACTATCAGTCCATTTCGTTTTTAGTTTGATAGTTTAGCATGTTAGTTTGTTTTAGTTTATTATGTTGCTTAGTTTCGTTACGTTTGATACTTAAATATTTAAATGAAAGTGTACAGAGCAAAGCATAACTAAAGAAGAATAAACTGTGCACAAACTTACATGTTTATATGGTTGATTTAAAAAGTAAGTTTTAAACATTTGGCATTTTGAAAGTCAATGCATTAGAGGTTTGTGTTCTTAATATAAAGAACGGCTTATATAAGCTTATCAAGTTGAAGCACAATGTAGAAAAAAATATCGCAAGGATACTTCCTTACTTGATTTCGGATTCGAACTTGCTAACCTCCATGCTATAGAGCATTCTACTCAATGTAAAATAAAAAAAAATTAAACGCCTAACTTTAATATAAATAGTTCTAATTCCATCATAAAGTGTTCTGCACTTTCTACTTTAGGAAGGCAAAGCTTTGAAGCTTTTAAATGTACTCTAGTTAAAAGTTTTCAAAAGTAAGAACAACTTAAAATATTCAATACTATTTTACTGATTTAGTGGGCAATAGAATGGAATCTACGATTTAGGTCCCCAAATTTGTGCCCCGATGTCCTTTTAAAATCGTAACTTTCTCAATTCAATAACAAACATGTGGAACAGGGGTGGGAGAAACTTGAAATGCAACAAAATGGGTTGCTGGTTCGTTTCTCCGTGATCACTGAAGATATGTGATTCAAGGAAGCATCTCCTGATCTCATATATTCTTCCGATCAGCTTCTTTAGTTTGTACAATCTGTTCTTGAAATTTGACGAAGACTCACTAGTCTTTTGAGCATCGATGCATGCATCTACTCCGGTGACGCATTTGTCCCGCAGTGGGCTGGTAGTTAAGACACGGTTCCCCAGCAGATCACCAAAGTCAAGCATCTCTTTTTGCGGTCAGTGTGAAGGTGGGTGACCACTTGGATTACTCTGGGTAAGGACCGAGACTGTGCGGTGTTGGTCTTCGTTAAACTGTTTTACCGTAAAGTGCTCGACTTCGCATGCAGGTTGTCGAGATACCAAAGCAGGGATGCCATCCCCTCTGCAAAAGATCAAAATTGTGATGGCATGTCTTCGGATCATCCTCAGGGATGTATCCCAGACTGTCTCCAATATCCAATTGTTCAGCTCTAGTGAGACGTGAATGAACTACTAATACTACTATTACTCAATATTTTACTATGGATTTACCATTAACTAATAAAAATCCTTTTTTTCTTGCGTTTCCCACATTTGCGATGAATTTTTATTTATTTTAAATATTGCTACTCCATCAGTTTTCGCAATAGTGCAAGTGTCTATCTCGCGTGAAAATGTTTGGAAGCTACATACAAGAAGAAGTGCATGAAAGAGAGTAAACAATTGGGATGCATTGTGATTTTCTACAGACTGCTCTTAAGAAGTGCCCAGTAGAACTGCTTTCTGTGAAGGCCACTGGCATCGAGATTTCGTCTGATTGGTTGCTGGTATTAAAGTGAAAGTTTGTTTCACGGTCATCATTTTCATCGTGACGCAGGGGTTTAAAGCGAATAGCACAGATCTCTCTTCATCATCCCGACTACAACTCAACTCCACTTATTTTCACCGTTATCAATTCAAAATATCATTTTGCCGCCTACTTTGTAAAGTGCTATTTTTCTTAGTGTCGTGTGTTCAGTGGGAGGATTTCAGACTATCTCTGCTGGATCAGGACAGTACAGCCTCTTAATAAGCAGATATCTACAGTTTTGTCTTTCTCCCCTCGGAAGTCTTGACTATTATTAGTGTTTACTATTATCCTTATCAGCTTGTATTATTAGTAACAATTTCATTATTTAAGTTTAAAGGTTTCTGTTAGTTTAACTCTCGTTCTACTTTCTCTGTTGTTCCATTATGGGAGGATTATTAAAAAGAATACATCAAGAAATTCAAGTAAGTACTTATTTTAATTGCATTATTTAGAATATTTGGTTAATATTTTTGCAATGTTAATAACTGATTCTATTAATATATTAATATATTTGCAAAGTGAACATGGCTTCTGATCCACGCTCATTAGAATTTTAATTACAAGGTGTATTTATATATTTTTTTATTACTAAATATTTAACGGGAATTCATGGATTCTGAATCTACGCTAAAGTGTATTTCTTTAAAAGTGATTCTATAAATATATTTGCAAAGTGCACCTGCTAAGTGTACTAAAGTGTATTTGGGCAATTATATGGGAAGGTGTGATTTTGCACTTCCAATTTTTTAATTTTTCAACTTTGCACAAAGGGTGCTGTTTGGCATTTTTTAACAAGATAATATATGTATTTTTCAAAAAATACTCAAATCCATGAAACATCTTCAATTATTTTGGCAAATATGAGGTTTAAATAAGTAAATTTGTCAGAAAGTGTCATTACCATCCTATGTTGAAAATGATGTAAAAATTCCAAAAATACAGTTTTTGTAAATTTGTTGAAGGTTTATAATCGAACATTAGCAATAATCTAAATAAAAAAACAAAATAAATCATTTTAGATTTTATTTTTTTTTTTATAAAATTTTAAAAGGTTAGCGTATTCTAATTTTTTTGGAATTATAGAGTGCTTACTGTTTATTTTTGACCTGCAAAGTTTTTTTTTAGCCTAATTATGTTTTCAACTTAAATTACCATTAAATCTAAGTACCTTAAAAGCATATATTTAAATATTCAAACATAAATTAAGGACAGCAAATTCTTTGGTAAGGATGGTAATGATTGAGGAAGGATGGTAATCACAGTGAAATGGAAGGAAGGATGGTACATACTATGTTTGGAATATATTTTAATAAGCAAAAAATAGAATTAATACAGAATGCTGGTTGTGTGAAAAATATTTTTTACACATTAATTTTTATTAAATACACATTCAGAAATTCTAAGAAATACAAATTGTTAGAAAGTGACTCTAGTAATATATTTGCAAAGTGCACCTGCTAAGTGTACTAAAGTGTATCTCCTTTAAATTGATTCCTTTAATATATTTGCAAAGTGTACCTGCTAAGTGCACTAAAGTGTATTTCCTTAAAAGGGATTCCATTAATATATTTGCAAAGTGCACCTGTTAAGTTTACTAAAGTGTATTTCCTTAAAAGTGATTCCATTAATATATGTGCAAAGTGTTCCTGCTAAGTGTTCTAAAGTGTATTTCTTTGAAAGTGATTCCATTAGTATATTTGCAAAGTGCTCCTGCTAATTGTCCTAAAGTGTATTTCTTTGAAAGTGATTCCATTAATATATTTGCAAAGTTGTCCTGCTAAGTGTTCTAAAGTGCATTCTTTGAAAGTGGTTCCATTAATATATTTTCAAAGTGCCCCTGCTAAGTGTCCTAAAGTGCAATTCCTTAAAAGTGAATCTATTAATATTTTTGCAAACTGCACCTGCTAAGCGTACTAAAGTGTATTTGGGCAATTATCTGGGAAGGTGTGATTTTGCACTTCCAATTTTTTAATTTTTCAACTTTCCACAAAGGGTGCAGTTTGGCATTTTTTAACAAGATAATATATGTATTTTTCAAAAAATACTAATATCCATGAAACATCTTCATTTATTTTGGCAAAAATGAGGTTTAAATTAGTAAATTTGTAGGAAAGTGTCATTACCATCCTATGTTGAAAATGATGTAAAAATTCCAGAAATACAGTTTTATTAAATTTGTTGAAGGTTTATAATCGAATATTAGCAATAATCTAAATAAAAAAACAAAATAAATCATTTTAGATTCTATTTTTTTTTAATAAAATTTTAAAAGGTTAGCGTATTCTAATTTTTTTGGTATTATAGAGTGCTTACTGTTTATTTTTGACCTGCAAAGTTTTTTTTTTTAGCCTAATTATGTTTTCAACTTAAATTACCATTAAATCTAAGTACCTTAAAATCATATATGGTACATACTATGTTTGGAATATATTTTAATAAGCAAAAAATAGAATTAATACGCAAAAAATATTTTTTACACATTAATTTTTGTTAAATACACATTCAGAAACTCTAAGAAATACAAATTGTTAGAAAGTGATTCTAGTAATATATTTGAAAAGTGCACCCGCTAAGTGTCCTTAAGTGTATTTCCTTAAAAGTGATTAAATTAATAAATATGCAAAGTGCTCCTAAGTGTCCTAAAGTATATTTCCTTAAAATTGATTCCATAAATATATTTACATAGTGCACCTGCTAAGTGTCCTAAAGTGTATTTCCTTAAAAGTGATTCCATCAATATATTTGCAAAGTGCTCCTGCTGAGTGTCCTAAAGTTTATTTCTTTGAAAGTGATTCCATTAATATATTTGCAAAGTGCTCCTGCTAAGTGTAATAAAGTGCATTCTTTGAAAGTGATTCAATTAATATATTTACAAAGTGCTCCTGCTAAGTGTCTTAATATGTATTTCCATAAAAGTGATTCCATTGATTTATTTGCAGAGAGCTCCTCCTAAGTGTCCTAAAGTGCATTTCCTTCAAAGTGATTCCATTAATATATTTGCAAAGTGCACCTACTAAGTGTCCTAAAGTGTATTTCCTTAAAAGTGATTCCATTAATATATTTGCAAAGTGCACCCGCTAAGTATCCTAAAGTGTATTTCTTTAAAAGTGATTCCATCAATATATTTGCAAAGTGCTCCTGCTAAGTGTCCTAAAGTGTGTTTCTTTGAAAGTGATTCCATTAATATATTTGTAATGTGCACCTGCTAAGTGTCCTAAAGTGTATTTCCTTCAAAGTCATTCCATCAATATATTTGCAAAGTGCTCTTGCTAAGTGTCCTAAAGTGTATTTCTTTAAAAGTGATTCCATTAATATATTAGCAAAGTGCTCCTGCTAAGTGTCCTAAAGTGTATTTCCTTAAAAGTGATTCCATTAATATATTTGCAAAGTGCACGAGCTAAGTGTCCTAAAGAGCATTTCCTTAAAAGTGATTCAATTAATATATCTGCAAAGTGCTCCTGCTAAGTGTCCTAAAGTGCAATTCCTTAATAGTGATTCCATTAATATATTTCTAAAGTGCACCTGCTAAGTGTCCAAAAGAGTATTTCCTTAAAAGTGATTCCAATGATTTATTTGCAAAGTGCTCCTCCTAAGTGTCCTAAAGTGCATTTCCTTAAAAGTGATTCCATTAATATATTTGCAAAGTGCTCCTGCTAAGTGTCCTAATGTGTATTTCCTTAAAAGTGATTCCATTAATAAAATTGCAAAGTGCTCTTGGAAAGTGTCCTAAAGTGTATTTCCTTGAAAGAGATTCCATTAATATATTTGCAAAGTGCACCCGCAAAGTGTCCTTAAGTGTATTTCCTAAAAAGTGATTCCATTAATAAATATGGAAAGTAATCCTTCTAAGTGTCCTAAAGTGTATTTCCTTAAAATTGATTCCATAAATATATTTGCATAGTGCACCTGCTAAGTGTCCTAAAGTGTATTTCCTTAAAAGTGATTCCATCAATATATTTGCAAAGTGCTCCTGCTGAGTGTCCTAAAGTTTATTTCTTTGAAAGTGATTCCATTAATATATTTGCAAAGTGCTCCTGCTAAGTGTTATAAAGTGCATTCTTTGAAAGTGATTCAATTAATATATTTACAAAGTGCTCCTGCTAAGTGTCCTAATGTGTATTTCCATAAAAGTGATTCCATTGATATATATGCAGAGAGCTCCTCCTAAGTGTCCTAAAGTGCATTTCCCTCAAAGTGATTATATTAATATATTTGCAAAGTGCACCTACTAAGTGTCCTAAAGTGTATTTCCTTCAAAGTGATTCCATCAATATATTTGCAAAGTGCTCTTGCTAAGTGTCCTAAAGTGTATTTCCTTGAAAGTATTTCCTTTAATATATTTGCAAAGTGCTCTAAGTGTCCTAAAGCGCTTTTCTTTGAAAGTGATTCCATTAATATATTTGCAAAGTGCTCTATCTAAGTGTCCTAAAGTGTATTTCTTTGAAGGTGATTCCATTAATATATTTGCAAAGTGCTCTATCTAAATGTCCTAAAGTGTATTTCCTTGAAAGTATTTCCTTTAATATATTAGCAAAATTGTAAATGCTAAGCATACTAAAGTGTATTTCTTTGAAAGTGATTTCATTAATATATTTGCAAAGTGCTCTATCTAAGTGTCCTAGAGTGTATTTCTTTGAAAGTGATTCCTTTAATATATTTGCAAAGTGCTCTATCTAATTGTCCTAAAGTGTATTTCTTTGAAAGTGATTTCATTAATATATTTGCAGAGTGCTCTATCTAAGAGTCCTAAAGTGTATTTCCTTAAAAGTGATTCCACTAATATATTTGCATAGTGCTCCTGCTAAGTGTCCTAAAGTGTATTTCCTTTAAAATGATTCCATTAATATATTTGCAAAGTGCTCCTGCTAAGTGTCCTAAAGTGTATTTCCTTAAAAGTTATTCCATAAATATATTTGCAAAGTGCACCCGCTAAGTGTCCTAAAGTGTATTTCCTTAAAAGTGATATTCCATTAATATATTTGCAAAGTGCTCCTGCTAAGTGTTCTAATGAGCATTCTTTCAAAGTGATTCCATTAATATATTTGCAAAGTGTTCTATCTAAGTGTCCTAAAGTGTATTTCTTTGAATGTGATTCCATTAATATACTTGCAAAGTGCTCCTGCTAAGTGTCCTAAAGAGTGTTTCTTTGAAAGTGACTCCATTAATATATTTGCAAAGTGCTCTATCTAAGTGTCCTAAAGTGTATTTCTTTGAAAGTGATTCCATTTGCATATTTGCAAAGTGCACCTGCTAAGTGTCCTAAAGAGTATTTCCTGAAAAGTGATTCCATTAATATATTTGCAAAGTGCTCCTGCTAAGTGTCCTAAAGTGTGTTTCTTTGAAAGTGATTCCATTAATATATTTTCAAAGTGCACCTGCTAAGCGTCCTAAAGTGTGTTTCTTTGAAAGTGATTCCATTAATATATTTGCAAAGTGCACCTGCTAAGCGTCCTAAAGTGTGTTTCTTTGAAAGTGATTCCATTAATATATTTGCAAAGTGCTCCTGCTAAGTGTCCTAAAGTGTGTTTCTTTGAAAGTGATTCCATTAATATATTTGCAAAGTGCACCTGCTAAGTGTCCTAAAGCGTGTTTCTTTGAAAGTGATTCAATTAATATATTTGCAAAGAGCTCCTGCTAAGTGTCCTAAAGTGTATTTCTTTAAAAGTGATTCCATTAATATATTTGCAAAGTGCTGCTGCTAAGTGTTATAAAGTGTATTTCCATAAAAGTGATTCCATAAATATATTTGCAAAGTGCTCCTGCTAAGTGTCCTAAAGTGTATTTCCTTGAAAGTGATTCAATTAATATATTTGCAAAGTGCACCTGCTAAATGACCTAAAGTGTATTTCTTTGAAAATGATTCCATTAATATATTTGCAAAGTGCTCTTTCTAAGTGTCCTAAAGTGTTTTTCTTTGAAAGTGATTCCATTAATATATTTGTAAACTGCTCTATCTAAGTGTCCTAAAGTGTAGTTCCTTAAAAGTGATTCCATTAATATATTTGCAAAGTGCTCTATCTAAGTGTCCTGAAATGTATTTCTTTGAAAGTGATTCCATTAATATATTTGTAAAGTGCACCTGCTAAATGACCAAAAGTGTATTTCTTTGAAAGTGATTCCTTTAATGTATTTGCAAAGTGCTCTATCTAAGTGTCCTAAAGTGTTTTTTTTTAAAGTGATTCCATTAATATATTTGCAAAGTGCTCTATCTAAGTGTCCTAAAGTGTATTTCCTTAAAAGTGATTCCGATAATATATCTGTAAAGTGCTCCTGCTAAGTGTCCTAAAGTGTATTTGTTTGAAAGTGATTCTATTAATATATTTGCAAAGTGCTCCTGCTAAGTGTCCTAATGTGTATTTCTTTGAAAGTGATTCCATTAATATATTTGCAAAGTGCTCTATCTAAGTGTCCTAAAGAGTTTTTCTAAAATGATTCCATTAATATATTTGCAAAGTGCTCTATCTAAGTGTTCTAAAGTGTATTTCTTTGAAAGTGATTCCATTAATATATTTGCAAAGTGCTCTATCTAAGTGTCCTAAAGTGTGTTTCTTTGAAAGTGATTCCATTAATATATTTGCAAAGTGCTCTATCTAAGTGTCCTAAAGTGTATTTCTTTGAAAGTGATTCCATTAATATATTTGCAAAGTGCTCTAGCTAAGTGTCCTAAAGTGTGTTTCTTTGAAAGTGATTCCATTAATATATTTGCAAAGTGCACCTGCCAAGCGTCCTAAAGTGTGTTTCTTTGAAAGTGATTCCATTAATATATTTGCAAAGTGCACCTGCTTAGTGTCCTAAAGTGTGTTTCTTTGAAAGTGATTCCATTAATATATTTGCAAAGTGCACCTGCTAAGTGTCCTAAAGTGTGTTTCTTTGAAAGTGATTCCCTTAATATATTTGCAAAGTGCACCTGCTAAGTGTCCTAAAGTGTGTTTCTTTGAAAGTGATTCCATTAATATATTTGCAAAGTGCACCTGCTAAGCGTCCTAAAGTGTGTTTCTCTGAAAGTGATTTCCTTAATATATTTGCAAAGTGCACCTGCTAAGTGTCCTAAAGTGTGTTTCTTTGAAAGTGATTCCATTAATATATTTGCAAAGTGCTCCTGCTAAGTGTCCTAAAGTGTGTTTCTTTGAAAGTGATTCCATTAATATATTTGCAAAGTGCACCTGCTAAGTGTCCTAAAGTGTGTTTCTTTGAAAGTGATTCCCTTAATATATTTGCAAAGTGCACCTGCTAAGTGTCCTAAAGTGTGTTTCTTTGAAAGTGATTCCATTAATATATTTGCAAAGTGCTCCTGCTAAGTGTCCTAAAGTGTGTTTCTTTGAAAGTGATTCCATTAATATATTTGCAAAGTGCACCTGCTAAGCGTCCTAAAGTGTGTTTCTTTGAAAGTGATTCCATTAATATATTTGCAAAGTGCACCTGCTAAGCGTCCTAAAGTGTGTTTCTTTGAAAGTGATTCCATTAATATATTTGCAAAGTGCACCTGCTAAGCGTCCTAAAGTGTGTTTCTTTGAAAGTGATTCCATTAATATATTTGCAAAGTGCACCTGCTAAGTGTCCTAAAGTGTGTTTCTTTGAAAGTGATTCCATTAATATATTTGCAAAGTGCTCTATCTAAGTGTCCTAAAATATATTTCTTTGAAAGTGATTCCATTAATATATTTGCAAAGTGCTCTAGCTAAGTGTCCTAAAGTGTATTTCCTTGAAAGTATTTCCTTTAATATATTAGCAAAGTGTAAATGCTAAGTATACTAAAGTGTATTTCTTTGAAAGTAATTCCATTAATATATTTGCAAAGTGTACCTGCGAAATGACCTAAAGTGTATTTCTTTGAAAGTAATTCCATTAATATATTTGCAAAGTGCTCTATCTAAATGTCCTAAAGTGTATTTCCTTGAAAGTATTTCCTTTAATATATTAGCAAAGTGTAAATGCTAAGTATACTAAAGTGTATTTCTTTGAAAGTGATTCCATTGATATATTTGCAAAGTGCTCTGTCTAAGTTTCCTAAAGTGTTTTTCTTTGAAAGTGATTCCATTAATATATTTGAAAAGTGCTCTTTCTAAGTGTCTTAAAGTGTATTTCTTTGAAAGTGATTCCATTAATATATTTGCAAAGTGCTCTATCTAAGTGTCCTAAAGAGTTTTTCTAAAATGATTCCATTAATATATTTGCAAAGTGCTCTATCTAAGTGTTCTAAAGTGAATTTCTTTGAAAGTGATTCCATTAATATATTTGCAAAGTGCTCTATCTAAGTGTCCTAAAGTGTATTTCTTTGAAAGTGATTCCATTAATATATTTGCAAAGTGCTCTAGCTAAGTGTCCTAAAGTGTGTTTCTTTGAAAGTGATTCCATTAATATATTTGCAAAGTGCACCTGCTAAGCGTCCTAAAGTGTGTTTCTTTGAAAGTGATTCCATTAATATATTTGCAAAGTGCACCTGCTTAGTGTCCTAAAGTGTGTTTCTTTGAAAGTGATTCCATTAATATATTTGCAAAGTGCACCTGCTAAGTGTCCTAAAGTGTGTTTCTTTGAAAGTGATTCCCTTAATATATTTGCAAAGTGCACCTGCTAAGTGTCCTAAAGTGTGTTTCTCTGAAAGTGATTTCCTTAATATATTTGCAAAGTGCACCTGCTAAGTGTCCTAAAGTGTGTTTCTTTGAAAGTGATTCCATTAATATATTTGCAAAGTGCTCCTGCTAAGTGTCCTAAAGTGTGTTTCTTTGAAAGTGATTCCATTAATATATTTGCAAAGTGCACCTGCTAAGTGTCCTAAAGTGTGTTTCTTTGAAAGTGATTCCCTTAATATATTTGCAAAGTGCACCTGCTAAGTGTCCTAAAGTGTGTTTCTTTGAAAGTGATTCCATTAATATATTTGCAAAGTGCTCCTGCTAAGTGTCCTAAAGTGTGTTTCTTTGAAAGTGATTCCATTAATATATTTGCAAAGTGCACCTGCTAAGCGTCCTAAAGTGTGTTTCTTTGAAAGTGATTCCCTTAATATATTTGCAAAGTGCACCTGCTAAGTGTCCTAAAGTGTGTTTCTTTGAAAGTGATTCCATTAATATATTTGCAAAGTGCACCTGCTAAGCGTCCTAAAGTGTGTTTCATTGAAAGTGATTCCATTAATATATTTGCAAAGTGCTCCTGCTAAGCGTCCTAAAGTGTGTTTCTTTGAAAGTGATTCCCTTAATATATTTGCAAAGGGCACCTGCTAAGTGTCCTAAAGTGTGTTTCTTTGAAAGTGATTCCATTAATATATTTGCAAAGTGCACCTGCTAAGCGTCCTAAAGTGTGTTTCATTGAAAGTGATTCCATTAATATATTTGCAAAGTGTGCCTGCTAAGTGTCCTAAGGTGTGTTTCTTTGAAAGTGATTCCATTAATATATTTGCAAAGTGCTCCTGCTAAGTGTCCTAAAGTGTGTTTCTTTGAAAGTGATTCCATTAATATATTTTCAAAGTGCTCCTGCGAAGCGTCCTAAAGTGTATTTCTTTGAGAGTGATTCCATTAATATATTTGCAAAGTGCTCCTCCTAAGTGTCCTAAAGTGTATTTCTTTTAAAATTATTCTATTAAAATATTTGCAAAGTGCACTAAAGTGTATTTCTTTAAAAGTGAATAAATATTTAAATGCTCGCAATAAGCTTTTTGTTTTGTTTTGTTATTCAAATAGACTTATAAGTTAGAAATCACTGATGTTATTTTTAAAATAGGTGAGAAACTGAATCGCTTTTAGTAAAATAATTTTAAACAATGACTAACGCTTAACGAATCAGAAAATACCATTTCGTTTTTCCTTCATCCCTTTTTTAATGAATGAATTAATATTTGAAAAAAAATTTTCTAACATCTCGTGTCCTGAACTACAATTTTAAGAAAATGTATTTTCACTTAAATGGATGAATAAAAATTATTTTATGAATGATTGATCATTTGAACGAGATATATAGAGAGAGTGTGAAAGTAGGAATTGAATGAAAGGGTAAATATGTCTATTATTTTTCAGTCTCTTTATTGAAAGTTTTATATTAAATACGTGGATCTGCCTGCGTCACCTGATTATATGAATTATAACAGAGGATTCCGAACTATAAATAGGAGTGTGTATTTTCATAGACGGTCCCTTGAGTGGTGGGCGTGATTTCGATAGACAACATGGATAGGGAGAGCCTGACAGCTGATTATAGAGCAAGAATTTCAGCTCCGAAATGGAGACAAGATCTGCTACACCCCCTTTCCTAACTGTAAAAGTTTCATGCGAAGTAATGCACAAAAAGCGAACAAATTGCCACTCTCTCTTCCACCAATTATCGGGGAATATTCCGTCGCCTTTTATACTCTAAAATCTCTTCTCTAACCTTTCATTCAAAATCGATATCATTAGAGAACACTAATTATAGATTTGAATGAAAATTTTAATAGTTGGTTTCCCTGCCTCACATAATCTCTCTTTGAAGACAAAAATTCGTTCACAAAGGGTGGATGACGGAAAAAAAAAGCACTGAATAAAAATTCTACTGTAAATTGGTGCATTTTTTATCAGAATACTTTTATGTATTTCACTTGTTGGCACAAACGACCGGCTGGTTGGTCTTTTTAAATAAAGAACTATTTACATTTCCCATTCTTAGAAGCCCTACAAGATTTTATGTAAAATCTTAATTATCAGGCGATACTATAATGCTTTATTGTTTTTTATGTGGCTGTTTGATTTTGTTTACGTCCGTGTTTCAATTGGTTAGATTGGACGATATCTAATATAAATTTGACAATTGGATAAATGAGACCATATATTATATAAATTTAGAATACTTATTAGATCAGGTATTATATTAGTATATTACAGTCAAACCTCGATATCTCGAACTTGAAGGGACAGGAAAAAAAATTCGAGATACCGAAAATTCGAATTATCGAAAATCGCGTGTAATCGATGGTAGAATAAAGAAAAATGCTCTTTAGATATCTTATTTACTATTCCGTATTTATTCTCAAAACAATTTTTACACTTGAAAAGATTTAATTGTTGTTTGCTTTAGAGAGTTTATCTATAACACTTTCCAAGTATAGCTTTAAATGTCTCCACTGATATATTCGGCTGCCTCTCAGTAAATCTCCTTACAGTGTCCACAGCAGAAAGTGCTTTTTTGAGAATTGGTTATGATTATGAGAATTGATTTTCTTATCTCAAAATTTTCATCGGAATATTTTTCCATTTTCAGAAAAAAAATCTACACTATTTATGGGGAAAAAATTCAAATTATCGATGGATTAGAAAAAAAAAGTTCGAGAAATCAAGTTTCTATTAACATTGAGTGTATAGGAAATTTGAAGGGAATTTTTTTTTCTTTCGGGATATCGAAAAAATTCGGGAAATCGAAGTTCGAGTTAGAGAGGTTCGACTGTATAATAATTAGATCCATTTATTAGACGTACTGCAGTTTCTTAATGATGACATGTTTTGCACGAGTTTATAGGCAATACTTTTATATTTAAACATGCATGTAATGATTTTTTATTCAAGAGATTTTTTATATACTTCCTATTTCGTATTTATTTTTAAGGTATAGCATTGCAATGTTAACCAATAGATACACTAACGTAAACAAGCACAAACCGCGTAAAAATAATAGTCAATATCAATCTGATAATTACGATTTTACATAGAATCTTGTAACGCGTCTAACAATTTGACTGTGAAGCATTTCGAGATATAAAAACGTACATTCGAAAATGACAAGTGACAATTCAAATTTTTGTCATTTACATGCACTCACTTTCCGATTTTGAGGCAATTTAGGGGATTTTTCAGATACGACAAAAATCAGATTGATAATACAAAAAAATGAATATCGTGTGGAATTTGTTATTAAAATGTTGTGTATAATATAAACTAACTTTAAAAAATAATAATAAGTAAATAGCACTTTTGAAAAAATAAAAGTATACTCATATTGTACAAATGACTGTGAATTCAAATTTTTGTCACTTACATGTACGCACTTTCAGATTTTTAAGGTATTTGAGAACATTTTTCAGATGTGGCAAAAATCAGATGCATAATACAAAAAAATGAATATCGTGTGGAATTTGTTATTAAACTGTTGTGTATAATATAAACTAGCTTAAAAAAATAATAATAAGTAAATAAAGTTTTTGAAAAAATAAAAGTATACTCATATTGTACTACAAATGACTGTGAATTCAAATTTTTGTCACTTACATGTACGCACTTTCAGATTTTTAAGGTATTTGAGAACATTTTTCAGATGCGACAAAAATAGGATACATAATACAAAAAATGAATATCGTGTGGAATTTGTTTTTAAAATGTTGTGTATAATATAACCTAGCTTAAAAAAATAATAATAAGTAAATAGCGCTTTTGAAAAAATAAAAGTATACTCATATTGCGCAAATGACTGTGAATTCAAATTTTTGTCACTTACATGTACGCACTTTCAGATTTTTAAGGTATTTGAGAACATTTTTCAGATGCGACAAAAATCAGATACATAATACAAAAAAATGAATATCGTGTGGAATTTGTTATTAAAATGTTGTGTATAACGTAAGCTAACTTAAAAAAAAAATTAATAAATTACGCTTTTGATGAAAACAAATTAACAACTTTATTAACATCAAGCCTATTTGTTATTATTAATTAGCGTTGTGTTAGCCAATTAAAGCGCCAATGAACTTCATTTATAAAAGTTTCTTCTTCTAAAACGAAACGAATTGCTAATAAATTTTTTTAAATTAAAATATTACACTGATCTGAAACTGTGAAGAACAGCATTTTAAAGCAAAATATAAATTAAAATGATTTATTCATGTTTCTCAATTCTTTTTTTGTTATATCGACTTTTCATATTTCTTTACGTTATATTAGTGAGAATTTATGCTTCCCGCAGGCGTGTGTTACGGAGTGTTTAGGCGTGCATAGGTAGGTAATCGACCATTGTAATAGATTTTGTTGTAAAATTTTGCTCACACAGTTTTCATGATTTAATACAGACGAAATTTTTAAATCCATTAATTAGAGCTCGAGACGTAGTGACTCAGGGGATAGCGCACTCTCCTCCCAATGAGATGAGCCGGGTTCAAATCCCGGAAATGGCTGGTTGGTCCGAATACCGCACCCGGCACGCACCGACTACAGGGCAGACGTTAAATATCCTCAGTAGTAGACGGATTATGGGTTAGAGTTCCCTTGCCGTCAGACTAATTGTGTTAGGATTTCGGCGTTTTCCTCACCATGCAACGCAAATGCGGGTTAGTTCCATCAAAATGTCCAGTACGAAGGCAAATTCCCAATACTTGATAGAGGAGTTTTCTTGTCTTCAGAATTGGGATCAAAATTACGAGGATACGAAGTTAAATATTGTTACTCGTAAACCCAAAATCGGATCGGCTGTTCAACGACGGCCATAAAATGTAATAAAATTAGAGCCGCTGTGGCTCATTTGATAGAGCACTCGCCTTCAAATGAAGAAACTCAGGTTCGAATCCAAGCGACTGCTGATTACTATGAATTCTACGCATTGATTAGAGCGCTGACGAAAAAATATCATCAGTAGAGGACGGTTCATGGATTAGAATGCGTTGCCGTCGGGTTAACTAAGCGTCGTCTTCGTGGTTTTCCTCTCAAAGTAATGCAAATATGAGTACTGTTAGTACTGCAAAGTACTGTTAGTTCCCTCCAAAACGTCCTCCACTAAGGCTAGTTTCTTCCTATTCTTGATCCACGAGTTCCCTTGTCTTCTCGGTTGGGTTAAAAATTACAAGATTCCTCAGTTGAACATTGATAGTCATCAGCTGAAAATTGTTTACGATACTCAACACAGGTTACAAAATAAAATAAAAGTGATTAATTTTATAAAATAAAAATTAATCGACTGATCTGTTGTTTCTTGATTTGAATTCTTCCATTTTTATCCTTTATTTATTAAATTTTTATTCATTTATCTACTTGTGTGTTTATTTATTTATGTATTTTTGATTGATCTACTCATTCCTTTAACTTTTGAAATTTGCTTTAAAAGGGAAGCAAAACAGCAGAATCCTATAAGAAAAAGGGATTTTTTAAAAAACAATGGTGATACACTTATCTTAAAGAGTTTTTTTTATGTTACTGTCGACATTTTAATCTTTGCTTCATCATGTTGCAAATTAAAAAAAAAATTAGAAAATGAACACTTGTATGATGCAATGTTTAAAACTTATTTCTTAAAGTACCCATAAAACTTGTTGTTGTCATAGGGTGAAAAAACAAACAACACCCACCCATGTTAGATACTGTTTTGAATTTTTTAAAACTACAAAATCGTAGTTTCCGTTTCACTTAGAATTTTTTAAAAAATAATTTTTTTTCTTCACATAATGGCCGTGTTCTGAAATTGTTTTAAAATAAATTTTCACTTGTTCGAATTATGTTTCTTACACTGAAATAGTTGCACTAAAAGTATCTTGAGTGACTTAATTTTTAATCATAAAATATAAATTTAATTGAGATATTAGAAAAAAAGGCAGCTTTTTGAAATTTTGTATTTTGTTATTACTAACTGCATAATGTATTAAATATTTATTTGCCTTAAAATTGTTAATCATTAATAAATTTATTAATAAAAAAACAATAAACAACTATTCTTCGCAAAGGATTACTCTTTAAAATATCAGAGTCACAGAAATGTTCGCTTAAAAGTTTACTTAAATGTTTCGCTTAAGTGTGAATGTTCGTAAATGTCTAAAAACACATCAGTTAAAATCAAGGGGCCTGAAATTACTTCTAATCATTTTTATAAACAATAAAATAACTTTATCAAATTCGTTGAATAGCAATCTTCAGTTAATATTTAAGTTGTAAAAAATAAATATTTAACTCTATAATTATTTCCAGAATGCCATAAATGAAACAAACATTTTGAAACAAAGTAGTTATAGTATTTATAGCAATATTTGATTATTCATTGTCTTGAAGACATTCTTTTGTTTGTCTACACGCAATCTTGTGTTTCATATAATGAATACAAATTTTCAGCCGTAATCAATAGGAGTGACTCATAAAGCTGAGTTATTTTCATGCTTTGTATTATTATTATTAAGAAAATCAATTTACGAAAACAATTATTAAAGAAAAATCAATATTCACCACTCTGTGTATTGAAAAAATAAAAAAATTTCACATAGTGCAATAAAGGTGCTTAAGTAGGAATCGACTTTAAATTTTTTTTAAATTTATTTTACTTGTTTTCTATACAAAAAATGAACTCCATTCTGTCCGATGATCTTTCGTCATTTTGGTTCGAATTTCAGAATTGCGAAAATAAAATATTACCTTTCCAAACCAAATTGTATTCAAAAGCGATTTGAGTTTACCTTTCTTTGTAATTACTTATCTTTCATCTGAAGTGGGGATGTTTTTTTCTCCGGATGTAGATACTCTTAGAACAAAAATGATAATCTAAGAAATATCGGTCAAATGGCAATTACACTAAAAAGACATCAGTGTAACGAATACCGGGAAGACAAGTGTTCACCGGACGCTTTACCTTAATAAAACATCAATGCAAGGATTACCGGGTGATGAACCCTACAATAAAAACAAGTAATAATAATAAAGTCAATTCCTACTTAGTTCAACAAAGAAATATATAATTTAAGTTACTTTTTATTAAATAATTTAAAAAAAATTTCTCCCATATAAAACTGAAATTAATGAATCATTTAGTATGTGAAAAAACAAAACTATATAAACATCAAATGTCATCCAGTACAACTTTAAAAAAAGAATGTATTTGAATAAATAGTATTTTATTAACGATTGAAAATGTGAACAAGATATACAAATATATAGGGATAGTATGATGAACTAATAGTTGGAATTTTAAGAAAAAAAAACGCCGCGTGGTATCGGGCAACTGTAAAAGTATCAATTGGGTGAAGTGGACCACACGTGCTACCACGTCATGTTCTTCATTGAATTCATCTGACACAGCGACTATAAAATAATTAAATATTTATATGTGCTCAATATACTATTTTTGTTCAATAAGTTAGAAATTATCACAAATGATATTTTTAAAATTTTAGAAAAACTGAATGTAAAATTCATAGTAAAATTTGAAACAATGACTAACACTTACGTAGGAAAAAATTCTCCCATTTCTTGATCCTGGAGTTCCCTTGTCTTCCGGACCGGGTTCAAAGTTATAAGGTTACGCAGTTGAGCATTAGTAGTCGTAAACCCAAAAATTGGGTCAGCTGTTTAACACTATGTACGATTATGTATGGTTACGTGGCAGCTTGCAATAGAAGAACTGCATACTTGCTGTTTTGGTATCTTGCTCATGGGTTTGTATCTTCTTAAGTTTTTTGTTTTGTTTTAGAGGAGGAAAGAGTAAAAAAAAATAAAATGAAAATCAGGTCGCAATAAATTCCATTTAGGTAAATTAATTTAAAATCCGGGCCTCAGTAAATACTAATTTAGTGTTGCATGCAATTTTGATGAAATTTAGCATTACTACATATACCTGATCATTAGGGAGAAACTTTATTACTTTCCATTAATTTATAAGAACTAAAATTTAAAGTTCGTTCAAAAACTAAAATTCGGGGAACAGAAAAAAAATCTATTTAAATGAATTTTTTTTCACACTTTTTCGAATTAAACATATATTAGTAAAAATAAATTGCAAGTTTTCTATGCATTAAAAAAAAATTTTTATTGTCTAAATTTATTAATTTAACTCAGGGAAAAGTGATATTTCGATTGTGTTCCAACTAAAATTAAAAAAAACTCTCACTGTTTAATTTATTAATTTCAGTTACTAATTTCACTTAATGAAATTTTTGGGGTTTTAATTATCAATGTTAAACTTTGTAGCCTCGTAATTTTGAATCAAACCAAAAAGACAAACGCTTATCAACCACTGAAATAGTCTTGGGTGATAACTAACCGAAATTTTGAAGAACTAACCGAACTTTTGTTAAGTCTTAACGTTACAGTAAAGTTACCCGCATTCGCTAATGGACAAAAAGGAAACGTAAATCTACAATTGGTAGCCTGATAAAGGGATTCTGACCCATGATCCCTTTTATCACTGAGGATGCTTTATTTTAGAACTGGAGTCTGGGAGACCCAAAAGCCTAATTGAAATCGACCAGGTCATCATCATCTCAGGGATTTGAATTCGAGTCACCTAACCAAGAGGCAAGTGCTTTATCCCTTGAACATACGCTTTACTAATTAAAGCCACTGAGTACGACTGAGGATATTTTACGTTAGAACTGGAGTCTGGGAGAGCCGCAAGCCTAATTCAAATCGACCTGCGAGAGAAGTCGATCACTTTACGGTAACGAGGACCAATACTGCACACCCTCGGTCCCTTCGCAGACTGATGCAAGTGATCACCCATCCACACACTGACCGCAGTCAGTGATGCATGACTTCAGTAATCTGGTGGGTGGGTTCCGTGTCTTAACGATCAGTCCATTGCGGGACTTTTTTATATTGCATTTTGTTACGTTGATACGTTTTTAGTTTGTTAGCTTAGTATGTTAGTTTGTTTTAGCTTATTATGTTGCTTAGTTTCATTACGTTTGATACGTAAATATTTAAATGAAAGTGTACAGAGCAAAGCATAACTAAAGAAGAATAAACTGTGCACAAACTTACATGTTTATATGGTTGATTTAAAAAGTAAGTTTTAAACATTTGGCATTTTGAAAGTCAATGCATTAGAGGTTTGTGTTCTTAATATAAAGAACGGCTTATATAAGCTTATCAAGTTGAAGCACAATGTAGAAAAAAATATCGCAAGGATACTTCCTTACTTGATTTCGGATTCGAACTTGCTAACCTCCATGCTATAGAGCATTCTACTCAATGTAAAATTAAAAAAAAATTAAACGCCTAACTTTAATATAAATAGTTCTAATTCAATCATAAAGTGTTCTGCACTTTCTACTTTAGGAAGGCAAGGCTTTGAAGCTTTTAAATGTACTCTAGTTAAAAGTTTTCTAAAATAAGAACAACTTAAAATATTCAATATTATTTTACTGATTGAGTGGGCAATAGAATGGAATCTACGATTTAGGTCCCTAAATTTGTGTCCCGATGTCCTTTTTAAAATCGTAGTTTTCTCAATTCAATAACAAACATATGGAACATGGGTGGGTGAAACTCGAAATGCAACAAAATGGGTTGCTGGTTCGTTTCTCCGTGATCACTGAAGATATTTGATTCAAGGAAGCATCTCCTGATCTCATATATTCTTCCGATCAGCTTCTTTAGTTTGTACAATCTGTTCTTGAAATTTGAGGGGCCTCCCTGGCCGAGCGGCATCGCCGGTCCAAACGCTCTGTTAAGCGTGGAGGTAGCGGGTTCGAATCCCGCCGTAACCCTGCATGTATTCTTTGTGATGTCTTTCTCTGAATTGTTCTATCTGTACTTTCTACTTGACAATGACTTATAAGCCTATATTGAGCACACAAGTCAGCAAATGTATGTAATTTCAATAAAATCAAATTGAAATTTGACAAAGAAGACTCACTAGTCTTTTGAGCATCTACTCCGGTGACGCATTTGTCCCGCAGTGGGCTGATCGTTAAGACACGTCTCCCCAGCAGATCACCGAAGTCAAGCATCTCTGTTTGCGGTCAGTGTGAAGGTGGGTGACCACTTGGATTAGTCTGGGTAGGGACTGTGCGGTGTTGGTCTTCGTTAAACTGTTTTACCGTAAAGTGCTCGACTTCGCATGCAGGTCGTCGAGATACCAAAGCAGGGGTGCCATCCCCTCTGCAGAAGATCAAAATTGTGATGGCATGTCTTCGGATCATCCTCAGGGATGTTTCCCAGACTGTCACCAATAGCCAATTGTGCAGCTCTAGTGAGACTTGAATGTACTACTACTATTACTCAATATTTTTCTATGGATTTATCATTAACCAATAAAGATCCTTTTTTTCTTGGTTTTCCTTCATTTGCGATGAATTTTTGTTTTCATTATTTTAAATATTGCTACTCCATCAGTTTTCGCAATAGTGCAGGTGTCATTCTCGCGTGAAAATGCTTGGAAGCTACATACAAGAGGAAGTGCATGAAAGAGAGTAAACAATTGGGATGCATTGAGAGTTTGCACAGACTGCTCTTAAGAAGTGCCCAGTAGAACTGCTTTCATTATCTACATATAAACAGATAGGGTCGTTGTCGCCGAATATTGACTATTTGTGCTAATTTATTTTCGGTGTTTATGGACAGTACAGCCGCTTTATAAACACAAATTTAAAAAGACTCGTCTCATGATGTCATCGTTGATTTGGGTGAGTGACATCTTCGTCTTTTTGTTTTTCTTTCGCGTAGTATTGATGAGATATCGTGTTTCTATTCTATAGTGATTTTGTCCTACACTTCAGGGACCCATTTTAGCACAGATTTGTCAGAGCTTCAAGGTGAATGGATTATATGTGTTTGTTATTTTATGTATTGCATGTATTCAGCCTGACAAGTATTGTGAATACATTAAGGTGGCACATGAATTTGTTTATAGCCATTAACATCAAGCTTAAAAACACAATTAACTTTAAAAAGGGTCTCTGGTTTGAATAGATTTGACGACATGATTTTCCATATGATATTCCTATTTTTAGCGCCAGACTTTAATCAATATTTTGATTAAAATTGAGAAAATTAATTAGCGACCTAAAAAGCTTAATAGCTTGTTTTTATCCCTTGGAAGTCTAGTATTTACCCTTATTAGTATGACTTATTACTGGACTATTATTAGTATGACTTACTGTTAGTATTCTTATAGTCTTATTAGTATTTGTCTGCTTTGCTATTTCGGTGTTAAAGATAATTTCGTGTTATTGTCACCGAATATTGACTATTTCTGCTCATTCATTTTAAATAAGCAAGTTCGAGAATGAACCCTGAGACGACCATTATAATTCGAAATAAAATATTGATTTCTGGAGATGTTGTGACCTTGCTATCTCGTGATAAATGTTTCAAATTATGTGTTCAGTAGCTTGTTACTGCTGCTGAAAAAAAGGACGAGTATTAATTTGTTGTCGTGTCGATGGATGAAAGTTGTACACTAGATGCCATTTAAAGAAGCGGTTAGCTGCAGATGAATCTATAGCACCATGCTTTTCAAAAACGTTGAAACTGAAAACGTCATATCATTGAATCATGTTTAAAGTTTATTTTTCATTGTTTAAATTGAGGTTTGGCTGGTGTTAAAAAAAAATAATTTCTTCAGTTCCCAAGTAGGCAAAGCGGTATTTAGCATGATATAGACGCAATATAATGCTGCCGCTTAGAAAATTCCAGTTTCCTGAAGTTTATCTTCTATTCTGCAATTAATCATGCTAATGTATTTTAAGTTCGAATAACATTCTATTTTTCAATATAATCTTTTTTTAAACTTTTTTTTTATTACTTTGTGTATAATTATTATTCGGTTTATTAATTTTGTTTGGGCTATTACTTTTGGTCTGGCACCATTTTTTTGTGAAACGGCACTTCTTATAAAAGAATATTTATTTGTGAGAGAAAACAATAAGTTAAAATTTTCTCCGAAATATTTTTTTACCAATGTAACATTTTATGCCAGAAAGCGCAAGATAATATTTTTGAAAGCTAATTCGGTTCACAAATGATAAACTGCAAACAACTGTTATAGAGTTTACGAGGAGAACTATCTTAAGTCGTACTTTTCGATGTCATTTATTGACTTTTAATATGGTTAATATAACCATTCTATTACAAATAATCGTATTTATTTTCATTCAATTCAATTCAAAATTCCACTTATTGCAAATTTTTTTAAAAATATTTCAGTGTTTAATATGGAATTTAAAACCGGGCATTTAAATAGTCTTAAATTTATTTCTTAATTTGTTGATTTAATTTCATTAAAATTTGATGCTTATGCACTTTTATCTTTGATATATTCGCGGTTTTTTTTCTCTAATTCAGGATGTGTCTGTAATACTGTATTCAGTTTAGGAGATTAAAATAATGACATTTCAATAACATTTTTTTCAAACAAAAATTCAAATAAAGTCATTTGTAAGTAAGCAAAGAATTTTTTTTATATATCTCTACTAAATAAATATCTGTAACCTTTTTAACCAAGCTTTGGTTTGTGAACCTCAGCTTAAAATTATTGCAATTTTCGGAATGTTCATCAATAAAATATTAAATTCTTTAATAATGTTTTATTTAAAAAAAAAGCAATGTTCGATTCGGCTCTTTAAATCCGTATTTATAATGAATCGATCATAATTAGATATTTAAAGAAACAATATGCTACTACCAAATTAAAATTTAAATTGACTGAAATGAACTTTCAATTGTCAGTATAATTATTTAATGCATCATATGGTACTGTTATAAATATTTAATCAATTATTAGCATTCACTCAGGGGATATATCTTTGAGTTAAGAACATGAGCAAAAAATATTTCAACTTAATATAAATTTGTTTTTGGTACTTAGAAAACTAAAGTTGTTTGTTCTTCGAATAAATTTCAAATTGCTTTGAATATGCAAATTTTTGAAGAATTAACAAGTAGAGAAAGTTATTTGTATGTACAATATAATGATTGTAATCATTGAAGTTTAGAATTTAAGTTTAGAGTTGGAAGTAATGGAGTCTTAATTTACTAAATAGATTGAGGAAGAAACTGTTTTTATTTTCGTAAGCTTTAAATAAAATTTATATAAATTTAAGAGATACCTAAATACGTTTAGACAATTATTCAATTACTTTATTTTTTTAGTAACTTACCTCA
The DNA here is from genome assembly GCF_982258835.1 of Parasteatoda tepidariorum. NCBI lineage: Eukaryota > Metazoa > Arthropoda > Arachnida > Araneae > Theridiidae > Parasteatoda > Parasteatoda tepidariorum. The sequence continues at coordinate 132,626,961 of NC_141756.1, read as the reverse complement.
GATTGATTGACTGATTCAGATTCTGCAGCCTGATTTGCATGTTACATAATTGTTAGTGATTCCGGTGCTTTTGTCAGGCGATGTCTATTTTCAGTCAATCATTTCTATGACTTAAGATATTTTTCTATATGAAATTTATTTTATAATTTTCAATAATCTTGATATAATTTAACAGTTTATGTTTAGCTTTTGCATTTTATCAACAACTGGTGGTTAATGGAAAATTATCATTCTAGAGGAGGTTGATTGATTGTACGTATTAGTTGTGTTCAAACAATGCGTTTGTAAATAATGATTTTAATAAAATTATTTCAGATTCGGCTATCGCCGCAGTAGGAGAAATAAAACTTAAAATACAATTATTATATTTTTAATATATTTTAAATATATTTGTATTAACTTTAAATGATGTGTCTAATAATTCTAAACTGTTAAAATAATTTCATAGTCACAATGTTTATATTTAATTAGTTGATATAGTAAACCTGTAATAATCATTCCAAGTGATAATTATATATATTCAGTTGAATAAAATGGTTTATGAGTTTGATAAAACTTGATGAATTTGCATACTCATTATCAGTAATATAGTGTAATTATAACCCATTAACAATTTTCCGTTAAAATTAGTTTTATTAAGAAATAGTTTGGAAATATTGGCGCCTTTCACAATAACCTAAAAATGTTAAGTAAACTCATTGCGTCACTCTATAAATGTAATTTTTGATAACTATATCTCGTTTTTAATCACGTGTGTACCAAAATTTTTTTGATTGGTTGTTAATTTGAAGTTAGAAAAATTTCCAAACCATTTGTACTTACAAAATATCTGAAATTGATTGCACTTTGAATAACTTTAAAAATGTTTTGACGTTGAAAAATTCCGAATCTGTTGGTTTTAGAAATATTCTGAAACTGTTTGCTCATAAAAAAAAATAATTTTTTTTGGTTGAAGAAATTTTATTTCATTAATTTACATATTTATTTTATTATGATTTCTTCTCCTCAGAAAATCATTTCTGTGACATAAAATATATTTCCATTATTTTCAATAATTTAAATCAGTTTTTGCTTAGCTTTTTCAGTTACTTGGAAAAATCCTGTACATAAGGAATCGCAGAAGTTTAAAGTTAGGAAAGTTTTCAAACTATTTGTAATTAGAAAATTTTTAATTTTGCTGGTACTTAGAAAATTAAAATTGTTGTTTGAATAAATTTCAAATTGATTTGAAATTTTGAAATGATTTTACTTGGAAATACTCTGAAGTTCAATTATCTTATTCCTTCATTGACAGCATCAATATAAACACATTACTCTGCCATTTCATACAAAATGTTCTTAGACACAGATCGTCATAATTCTTGCAGTTTCATATTTTTGCCTGAATTTCGCAGAATGTTTTAAAACTTTAAAGGTGTTCGTATTTCTATTATAAGCAATAAGTTTATTTTTCCTTATATATTTTGCAGCAGATGCTTGTTCAATCCTATAATTTAAAATCATTAAGGATAAAGTTTTTTTTTATTTGGTTCACGGAAAACTTAAGATCGTTGCATCTTTTTAACATCGTTGTTTCATTACTGATGATCTTCTACTAATGATCCAATATTTAACGTAATCTTTCTTTAGCGGTAAATTGACGTTGTACCAATTTTTCCATGTTTACTAAAAATAAGTTCGGAAATTGCGTAGCATTCCCAAAAGTTTGTTCCAAAGTGTCTCAGAAATATCTATTTTTGAAAGTTTACTGCAGGGGATGACGAAACAATCGCGACACCTGTGACTATAATGATGAGCTTTTAATGAGATATAACAAAAGTTTGAAAAAAAAATTAATGGGAAGTTTAATGTTTTATTAATGGTCATTTAAAAGATTAAGAAAAGAACGGATTTTTAGATTAATTTAGTTGAGCAATGACGCTGAAATGGATACGTATTAAAGAAACATCGCTGTTACTCTTAGCCATAAAGCAATTTTCATTAAATTTCCATAATTTATTTGTATTTTTTCAACGAAGCAAAAATATTGCAGATTCAAACTTTTCATTCAAAAAGAATTAAAAATTAGATTTTAAGCTTTTTTCAAAAAGTATTGCCACTTAGGTAAAGTGGTCACTTCACTCCATGATGACGTTTCAGATGACGTCACACTAGCGATAGGATCAAATTGCATTGTCCATTAAAATTTATAGCTTCGGGGCACCAGAGCTGCCTGTTGCAGTTAAACGCTCCTTTAAATGGCATCTAGTGTACAACTTTCATCCATGGACACGTCAACAAATTGATACTCGTCCTTTTTTTTCTTATAGCAGTAGTAATAACAAGCAGCTGAACGCACAATTTAAAACATTGATCACGAGATAGCAAAGTCGCAACATCTCCAGAAATTGCCATTTTAATTCGAATTAAAATGGCCGTCTCAGGGTTCATTCTCGAACTTGCTGATTTAAAATCAATGATCAGAAATAGTCAATGTTCGGTGACAATGATCATTGGGAAAAAAACTGAGCGGAAGCAAAACAGAAACTAAAAAAAAACTAAAGGCCTGGTTTTATAGGACGAGCGTTTTCTCTGGGCGTCATCAGGTGTTGACTTACGCAATCAAAATTCTGTTTTGTTAGCTCAGCGTGTGCAGTCAGTCCAATGTAGACATTATCTCTCATTGCGCACGCGTTAATAACGTAAACAAATATTTATTTTGAATTTGTATTGATTTTGTAATTGCTGACCGGTGCTTTAGAGAACAAATAATGACTTTGTCCGAGAAAAAACACATTATAGCTTAGTTAAATGAAGAGGAAGCTGTGTCGAAGCGAGTCGCTATTGCTTCCTTCGTTAACGTTACGTTGTAATCCAACTACAGTTGATTCGGACGTCAGTCGTCGTTCAAGCTGAGCGTTCGATGACGTATTCAATCTGTCTCACAAATGGGTCAATCAGGGGTTAATGCTCGCTTCAAGCTGACGTTTTGTAATGCCGACCTGTCTAACTCACAAATGGATCAATCACGGGTTAGTGCTCGCTTCTAGCTGACGTTTTGTAATGCCCACCTGTATAACTCACAAATGGATCAATCAGGGGTTAGTGCTCGCTTCTAGCTGACGTTTCGTAATGCCGGTCTGTCTAACTCACAAATGGATCAATCAGGGGTTAGTGATCGCTTCTAGCTGACGTTTCGTAATGCCGGTCTGTCTAACTCACAAATGGATCAATCAGGGGTTAGTGCTCGCTTCTAGCTGATGTTTTGTAATGCCCACCTGTATAACTCACAAATTGGATCAATCAGGGGTTAGTGCTCGCTTCAAGCTGACGTTTTGTAATGCCCACCTGTCTAACTCACAAATGGATCAATCAGGAGTTAGTGCTCGCTTCTAGCTGACGTTTCGTAATGCCGGTCTGTCTAACTCACAAATGGACCAATCAGTGGTTAGTGCTCGCTTCTAGCTGACGTTTTGTAATGCCGGTCTGTCTAACTCACAAATGGATCAATCAGGGGTTAGTGCTCGCTTCAAGCTGACGTGTTGTAATGCCCACCTGTATAACTCACAAATGGACCAATCAGGAGTTAGTGCTCGCTTCAAGCTGACGTTTCGTAATGCCGGTCTGTCTAACTCACAAATGGATCAATCAGGAGTTAGTGCTTGCTTCAAGCTGACGTTTCGTAATGCCGGCCTGTCTAATCACAAATGGACCAATCAGGTCGTCCGCTATTGCTTTCTTCGTTAACGTTACGTTGTAATCCAACTACAGTTGATTCGGACGTCAGTCGTCGTTCAAGCTGAACGTTCGATGACGTATTCAATCTGACTCACAAATGGAACAATCAGGGGTTAATGCTCACTTCAAGCTGACGTTTTGTAATGCCGACCTGTCTAACTCACAAATGGATCAATCAGGGGTTAGTGCTCGCTTCTAGCTGACATTTTGTAATGCCGACCTGTCCAACTCACAAATGGATCCATCAGGGGTTAGGGATCGCCTCAAACTGACGTTTTGTAATGCCGACCTATCTAATCACAAATGGACCAATCAGGTCGTCCGCTATTGCTTTCTTCGTTAACGTTACGTTGTAATCCAACTACAGTTGATTCGGACGTCAGTCGTCGTTCAAGCTGAACGTTCGATGACGTATTCAATCTGACTCACAAATGGAACAATCAGGGGTTAGTGCTCGCTTCTAGCTGACATTTTGTAATGCCGACCTGTCCAACTCACAAATGGATCCATCAGGGGTCAGTGCTCACCTCAAGCTAACGTTTTGTAATGCCGACCTGTCCAACTCACAAATGGACCAATTTTGCCGTTCTTCTAAAAAATTCTTTATTTCGTCTTGCTTACGTTTCGAGTAATTTTGCAATCTTTGAGCAATATTTTTTTTTTATCTATCCATTAAATTACAAAAATTTCTCGAAGATTGCAAAATTACGAGCTACGCGACTAGTTATTATTCACTAGTATATTATAAAACGTTCATAATCTTCTATCGTTATTTGAATGAAATTATAAGCTTCATAATTCCATTATTTCATTCGTTATTCTTAGGTTATTATTAATGCTCTGGGAAGAAACATTGCCGTTTCTGCCCTAGAAAACTGAAAAGAAAAACCCGCGTGATTGTCATAGGTTTAAGAAAAACTTATTTTGTCCTGCTTACGTTTTCAGTAATTTATTACAGTATTCAAATGATGCAAGTATTTATTGTTCGTTCGAAGAACTTGAAGAGATCAGAAGTGTATTGAAAACTGATGAGCTTACCACACTTGTGGGTCAAAATATTGAGTTCCCTGCTAGGTCTAAGAAATAGGAATCCACATGGAAAAATTAGCAGTTTTTGTTCATACAGTCGAACTTCGATTTCTCGAAAACCATACTACACCAGAAAAATATTTTTTCCCTTGGCATGATATATGGACAGATCTCTGAAATCTTTAAACTTTTGATAATAAAAATAATAGGCGCAATTTTTAATCCTCCAGAATTGCTTTAAAAATGTATAAAATATCAGAAAATAATCGTGAACATTGAAAATTTTGATGCCCTTATAAGTATAAACAAAAAATTAAAATTTTTGAACGAATTTTTCTAGGTTTATACGTTTCATTAAAAATCATAAAAACGACAAAAGTATCATTTATTTAATAAACATATAAACTTATTGAACCTATTTTTCTTTTATTGAGCAATTTTTTTCTTTTTAATAATTTTATCCATATTTACCCTTTATTTTTCATCAAAAAGTATTAGTATCATAAATGAATTGAAAAATTTTAATATTAAGTTAAATTGTTATAAAATGTATAAAACGGCTTACTTTAATTATTTTCAGTCAAAAGTTCCGATATGTTAAATTCAATTAATTAATCCTGTGGTTACGGTTTGACAAGGTTACGGTCTGTACAACCTAGGGAATAGATCGAAAACTTTACTCAGATGCAACGCAATGCGATGCACACAACACAGAAAATAAATTAGGCAATGACAAACGTGTGATCAAAATTTTGATTGATTTTAACATTTACTTTTTAGATCTGCGTCTGATTACGGTCTTGACATCGTAACTGTTACCTCACCGAATAACAGTTTGTGATAAATTCGATTAATTTATAATTACTGCAAATAAAAATATTTATCTATAATAATGATACAAGTTTGTTCTACTTTAAATAAGCTTTTGGGATATCACTTACATAAAAAGCGCAGAATTGGATTGTATACATTTTTTTCCAATTTTCGATGGTTACGGTTTGACGTGCCAAAATTTGCGACAAACTTTAAGTGCTTGCAAACGTCAATATTCACGAAGAATATCATTCAAGAAAATATGATAGTACAGCTAAGCTACTAAATTATGTTTTTAGTGATTTTCAGTTTTTTTTAAACAGAATACATATTGAAAAAAAAAATAAGTGTGTTAAACACTCTAAGCGACACTCATGAAAAGTTGTCAAATGTCGGATTGAAGTGAGAAATGAAAGCCAAAAACAAGTTACTCGCGATCAAAACTGTACGTATCTTAAAGTTAGTAATGCATAGTTATTCCTGTAATTTTATTAGAATTAATTTTCGCTTATTATGTTATATATTTATAAGAAGAGTTTGAAGACATATAGGTTAATGATTCCTGAGATTCGCCCGTATAAATCTAATTTTAATCTGAATTCCTATGTCGAAGATTTTCTTCTCAAAACCTTGTTACGTCAAAAGTTTTTTCGAAATAGGAATTTAATTTTTTTTTTTTTTTTTGGAAAAATCTGATTGTACTCTAAATCTTTTCTATTTCATGCATAGTTATTTGTGTCTGAACTTTTAAAAATAAAATTTTTGCTGTTGTATTTAGACTTATAGTTAACTGTCATTACATACATATTTATTATGTTTCAGGAGTCTACTTTTTAAGAGAGATACTTTAGAATATATTTTCAACTTTTTAGAGCATATTTAGTTCAGAACTTATAGCGAAAACTAGCAGTCTTTAATTTTTTTTTTATTGCCCCTTCAACTTTTCAGATATCGAGTATACTGTATATTTGGGGGATGCTGAACATGAATCCGCATTTATCAAACAAATTTTTTTTCCGAGGAAAAAAAAAACTGAGAAGTCTTTCTTTTTTGCATATCTTTTTTTTCATAGTTTTTTGTTCGTGTTAGAAAATTTGTGATGACATGCTTGAAAATTAGAAGCAACTTCCTACAAAATCTGTAACTACAATAGAATCGAAGAATTAAGTATGAGGAGTTTTCGTCAGTATATATTTCAGGAAATGTATCTCAGTATTTCAATGGAAAATTGAGAAGAATATAATTAATAATGATATGAAATTTTTTAAAAACTATGTTGAGATCTAGGAATAGAAGACTAAAATAATTCCCCCCTTCGAGGTAGTATGGTAACCCTTATAATGACCATAGTAAGCATTTCCTGAAATCGTAACAGGAAGGGTTTAGCAAATTAGAATAAAAGGTATGTGAGTGTTTTCATTCTCATCTAAGTACTCATATCCTCACCTTTTGATGAATTTTACTTTTGCCCCCTGAGTAGCCATAACTTCTTAAAAATCTTCCCTACCACGATTTTAAGTGATTTTTTAGCTTTTTATGCGAATGAGTTTTTCCCCATACTTCTATATTTCCTATACAGATCAGCATACAGTGCTTATTAAAGTATTTAAAATGTCTTCTGTATTAATTGGCATCTTTAAGTTAGGTATTCAAACAAACATTAAAGCAGGAAAAAATAAAGTGCTAGAACGTGAAGATCTGATCATTAGATCAAAAACTATTCAGGGTGGTCCGTTTTCTTTTTGTTGCCCGCTTTATATATAACTCACAACGTCTAAATATATGGATGGTTGACGGCTAAGCATAGATGACGCTGAGATTGAAAATACTTCCGCTTGATTTTTAGGCCTAAACTTGAAAAAGTGGGGCATCCAGTATTATTATACTAATCACGTTCACAATATAAAGCGTTCTATCAATCTTAATTTTCAACAAAACAGACAACAAATGAATTCGTAAGCTATGATGCAACCCAAAAAGATTTTACCCAGGTAAAGCCAAATAAGGGACAACATGTCAAACCTTTATATATTTTCTTGTTTTGAACTCACAACCAGTTGTAAATTGCAGGAAACTCTTATAAATGGCAGTGGATTGGATCGTTAAGATCCCAGTAAGAATACCGAAGCAACTGGCTGCGCGGTCAATAAGAGGGAGGGTGACCACTTTGATGATCAGCCTGCGTAGGGACAGAGGGTGTGCGGTATCTGTTCTCGTTAAGCTACCGTAAAGTGCTCTACTTCGCTCGTCGGACTACCAAAGTAGGGGAGCTATCCCCCCTGCAGAGGATCAAAATTCTTCAGGGATGCTTCCCGGACCGTAACCATTAGCCTATCGTGCTGCTCTAGTGTGACGTAAATTACCTACCTGCCTTACGACGAGTGAAATTACGCGTAAATTGAATCACAAATTACAATACTAAAACTTCCTGGAATATTCAGCCTGCTCACACATCGCCTCGTGAAGCGGAGGAATACACCGGAAGTAAATTTCTTAGAAAATTTTGTAAGTAAGCGGAAGTGAATTTTCCATGTAAATTTCTTCCGGTTTAAGAAAGTTTGTTCTTGTTTACATTCAGCCAACCATCCATAACAGCAATAAAAATTTTGAACTTAATATATTTTATTCTGTATTATCGAACTACATACAATTCTCTTTAGATGAGGGGGTTGTCATCTGCGTGTTAAAGTGAAAACAATTCTTTTGCTAAAATTGTACGCGAAACATTGATATACGGTTGTTTGCCAACTTCGAGAGAAAGATCAAATGTGTTATCTGAAAAGTAATATCATATGCACAGCTATCCTAATTAGGTTTCATTCTTTTTACTGTTCTGATTGCATGACATCATCGTTCACGCATTTCTATTGTTTCTTTTTAAAACCGTGCGCTCAGAAGATCTTTTTTGAAATAATTACTCGTGTTTTACTAATTAATCCGATATTTGCATCTTCAAACAACAAGCCACGAATTTTTAAATCGCCATTTTCTTCACTTTTTTTTTTCTTCCTTCGTTTGGAGGAACCTCTTATTTAATTACGATCCATGGCTGTCGTAATTAATTTCGTTAATTAAAGAGATTTTTTTTTAAGTCAAATGTGTGCTAGGAAAAATGGTTCAATTTTCTTGCTCCCATCTTTGTTCTTCTTAAAGCAGATTTCTGCACGAACAATAAGATTCTCGAAGGAGGTAAAAAAAACTGAAAAATATGAAACGTTACATGTTATATTGCTTTGTTTTTTCTTAGACGATCCTGTAGAATTCAATTAAATTAACGGTAGGGAGAATTTGTTTTTTGTGTATTTTTTCCCCTTCCAGTAGAGGCCGTGATTTTGAATACAAAAGTGGGGTCGCTTAAATTGAATTTGATTTTTTTTCTCTTTTTCCCTAAATCTCGCTGAAAAGCATTTCAAATTTCACTTTGAATCACTTAAAATCATCAGAGCAGAAAACTCTTAATCATTTCTGTAATGTATTTTCTTTTCTCTTTTTTCTTTTTCTTTCGGAAGCTTTCATTTAAAGCGATATCTGATAAATTTTTATAGAAGCAGCTGTCAACAGTTATAAATTTTTAATACTAATTTTTAAAAATGGAATTATTTTTCAACATTGACATTTTCCGGCTTCACTAAGATTTGCTTTCCTTGTTTTCTCATTCGAAATTCATTTTCTGTTTGTTCTCCTAAAAACGGTGTTTATTCTTTCAACAACAGATGAGATTTTAGCTGAAAGTTCGACTTGTACAATTATGAAACATGAAAACATTTGAAACATCCTGTCACCGCAAATCTAATAATCAAACAAAAAATGTTTTGAAACAATGTTGAATGCATTTTATGTGTTCTCAAAATTATTAAAATAGCAAGATCCTTCAAAATCGTTTTATATGATTTAACGATTTATATTCCAAAGTGAATCTAAAGTATGGAAATCGAAACTTTCAGAAAAAAAAATTATTCCTTAATTTTTTTTTTCAAATAAATTTTTTTCTTTGCCTCAATGTTTCAACGCATTTCTTATCCCAAACTAGGCTTTCGAATGTTGGTCAAGCGGGTGTCCGATTGTTGGTCGAACAGGCATCCAATTGATCGTCAGATTTATTTTTATATAAAAACCACATAAAGCTGCGATACAAAATTGCGCCAGAGTCAAAGATTTCAGATATGTTTTGCTATATCGAAAATCAGAACTACTAATATCCCCCCAAAGAAGAATAAACAACGATTCACAACAGTTGTTAAATTGTATAGAGAAATGTGATTCTTTAATGCGTAAGCTTCAAATTATCCTTTATGAAGTAAAAATCCCATTTGCTGGATTAAATGTGTAATAGAAGAAATGAACAATCTAAATGAAATAAAAGTAAATGCACATCAAAAGTAGATGGAAGCAAAAATTGAAGTTTTTCATGGCTCATTGAATTCCTATCGATGGCACTGATTAAGAATTTTACTTACAAGAAAAATGCAATGACCCCCTTGAAGGGAGAAATCCCAGTTTTCTATCTCGTATTTCCCCCAGGAGTGAGCTGAATGGGAAAAATCTTTTACACGTTCCTTTTTATCTCAACTAAAAATAGAAACACTTTTATTTCTCGTAGTATGATATCTCATCTTTAATCAAAATGGAATTTCTTTTTTTTTCTTTTTTTAAATCTACTACTCTGATAAACTTTGTTCACCGTTTAAAGATATTTATGCTTCACTAGAAGACAAACTTTTTCATCCATGAAGATGTCCAAGTCACAGGCTGAACTATATCTCTTAACTATTTAAATAAAAAGTTCGAAACCAAAAACAAGCGAAATTTTAAAGATATGTATGTTACCAAAAACATCCCTTCATCATGGGACTGCTAACACATTGGAGCCTTTCTGAAAATTTGTTTAAATCAATTTCATACTTATATTGGAATTCATATTTTCGTATCTGAATAAGCTGCAATGAGCAAATTTTGTTAGGAAATTAAAATTATTGATATTTTAATGCAGTTTCTGGTCATGTCCCCGTAATGGCTAGTTTTTCTAAAAATATTTTTTAATTGATTGTCATTACGTATTAAATTTTTCTTTTCAGGTTTAATTTATTTTGATACGAATTAATATATTAATTCATATTAAATAATAATTCATGCATTTATGTTACATTTTTTTATACCTCATGGGTTAACAAGGGGTTCTGTAGTTAGACTTAATAAGGGTCTGTTTAATAGGCTACATGATCAATTGCTTTGTTATAAACACTTTTAAAAAACATCAAAATTGTCCCATTCGCACCAAATCTCAAATTTTAGTAAATTTATTTTTTGTAAAGAACAAAAACATTTATCTTATTGAAAGTAATGTTTTCAGTTAAATATATTAAGAAAACAGGTACTGAGTTAAATAAACGAATTAAAAAATCATAAATCAGTCATAAAAGAACTTTCGTAAGGACTCTGGTATCGAAATTGTACATTTTCAAAAATATTCTTTTAAAGAGATCAATATTTTTAAAAATATTTAAGATTTAAATTTAAGATGAGATTATGAAAATATTTTTTAATTCGCAAATTAAAAGCTTTAAAAATACTTTAAAACTGAAATGAAAATATTAAGATTGCGAGTTTCATTTTTAGCAATAAAACATCATTGTTGAAATGGATGATTAAAGAATATTTGAGTATTATAAAATTTTCTGCACCAGAGATTAAATATATTGTATTAGATTTTATTAAATTAAAACTTGCAATCAAAAAATTTTGATTTTTTTTAAATGTTTTTGAAAATTAAAAACTAATTTTGTGTTAATTTTATTGATGAAGATTTTGAAAGAGGTTTATTGCCTATGACTAAATAAACTTATTGTTTCACAATTAAAGGGGAAAAAATAGGGTTTTCTACTTGTTTTAAATTTTGTCAAAACTTTAAAGAAAAGTATTTGCAATTGTAATTACCACAGTAAAAATGAAATTGATTTAGAAGATATGTGTTTACGTGAACTAGAGCCTTATAAGGATTTTGCAAACAAAGACTTTGAACACATTGTAACCTTAACTTAATCAGAAATGAAGATCTAAGATTTATTATGGAACTTGGGGAATAAGTTTAGAACAAGAAAAAGAAATATAATTAAAATTTTATTCTTGGTTCTATTTGTGAAGATTTGAATTATTTTATTGCAGAATGTTTAAGAAAATTTAATTTGCCTGTAGAGGTAATTAGTGAATGGAAATTTTATGTTTTATGTAATTTTAAATCAAATTTTTCTGAACCATAATATAAAATACCAGGACTTTTATTAAAATTCTAATATTATTAAATCTATTAAGGATTTGAAATATGTAATTTTAGTTGTTGACTAACCATCCAATAATTTTTGCTTCATTTGAAAAAAACTTCTTATACATTTAATGTGTAAAGAATGATACTTTGGTTAAATTATAATTCTAAAAACAAACTTGACAATCGAATTTAAGTTTTTTTTTCTCTAGAAAATTGTTTTAGAAATCAATAGCTTTAACTGTTGGAAATAAATAAGGATAATTAAACTCCACAAAAACCCGTTCAAATCTAGATTTGTTACCCGCATTATTGAATGTTATATTTCTGTTTTTGGATTTTTTTTTGAAATAATTAAACATTTTAAGTAAAATTATTTCTAATGATAGACATTTTATTATAAATTACAAAATATTACATTACTAAATATTAAAATTAAAATAAATTAATAGTATTCTTACATGTGATTTTGAAAATTTTTTTTGCGAGAATACAATAATTCGACGAATATTTGCTTAGAAACTTTTGATAAATATTTGATTAATGATGGTATTATTAGGAAATATTGGATTAATTGAAGTAATATAAAATTTTGTGAAAGTTATTTGTTTTATGCAGTGTTTCCCAAAGTGTGGTACGCGTACCCCCAGCTGTACGGGAACATTTTAGCGGGGTACGTGTTCTTATGCGAAATATCTTGCAACAAACGAAAATTTAAAAAAATATTATTTAAAAATAAAGCTAGCTAGGAAAATTTAAGATTACATATTTTTCTATTGGCTATTTTTTGCAGAGTTAACAGTTAATAATGAGTGGTATCAACAGCCAGTTTTGATTTTTAACTTTTGGGCAATTTTTTATAGTAAGAAATACATTCATTTTTTTAATTAGTGGTACACAGCAATACGAAAAATTAATGGTAGGTTTTTACAAAAAAAAAATTAAGGTTTTTCGATGGTATATTGTTATTTAATTGCATTTCCTTATATTTTCTACCATTTTTTTAACATACATTTTTACAGCATAATTTATTAATTCGGCTTAAACTTATTTAGGATAAATATCTCAATCAAAAATAATAAGTTAATTTAATAAAGACTAATTTAGATGCTAAATTCGCCAATTATTTAGATCTTGAAATTAAGCTTCATAAGGAAGAAAATATAATTGGATTAAACGTTAAAAGAGAATTTAAGTTTAATGTTAATAGTTTAACACATTTTTAATTCTAACTTACACTTTGAAATTTTTAAAAATATTTTGATTGGTTAAATTCTTAGGTATAAATTTATTTGTAATAAAGAAACCAATTTTCTTTCAGCAATTTATTCGGCGGATATTGAAACCCGTATAAATAGATCTTTGCCGTGAAATTAAGGATATTATTTTCCTTGAATTGTGATGTTATTGGGTTTCTTTTTTTAAATCATTGAATGTTTTGCTATTCCAAGTTTCTCGAAAGGTGTCAGCACTACATTTTTCAATTTCCTTTTAATTTTTTAAAGAATTTATGTTCTATTGGGCTGTTCAAGCTGTAACTTTATCTTTATATTTCTTATATATAGACGTGTTCTTATAAGTATCTTTTTTCAGTGTAATTTCGTCTTGCGTTCTTTGTGTGTCATTAGATTTTCATCTCTATTTTAATATCTGAATTTTTGAGATTGCGTTTTCTTATTTAGTTTTTCCATTATGGGGGTCAAGTTACACAGTCAGCTTTCGGTTTAACCACTGACTACACAAAGGCTGCAGTGTGCCCCCCCCCATGATGGAGTGCTGTTTTGCAGATCTTTATAAAGTTTCGTTTTTGCCTGTTTTCGGTTTCTAACTTTTTATTTAAATTGTTCACAAATTTGGTTTCAGCTGCTTCCAGCACTTTTTATTTTTGACGTTTTTACCTTAAAATTTGTTAAAAATCAATTCATGCTTTGATTTGATCATTACATTTAATCAATTGTAGTGTCATGGAAGTAAATTGTGTGATTCAGAAGCCAATAAATGATGACGTTGCTTCATAATGCCCATGACAAGGATCACAGATGAAATTTCAGTCAATAACTGAAGTGCTTGGTACATCTTTATTTTATTTCATAACCGTCGTTGAACAGCTGACCCAATTTGGGGTTTATGACTACTAATGTTCAACTCAGCAGCCTTTTCATTTCGAACCCTATCCAGAAGACACTGGATCAAGTATTGGGAGAAAATTGCCTTCGTGGAGGACTTCTTGATGAGAACTAACCAACATTTGCGTTACATGGATGTGAAAACCACGAAAACCTAACACGGTAAGCCTGACGGCAAGTGGATTCTAACCCAAGATCCGTCTACCACTGATAATATTATGCGTCAGCACTGTAGTCGGTGCAAGCCGGATGCGCAATTCGTATCGATTAGCCATCGCTGGGATTCGAACCCTGTTCGGACGACGGCTATCACGGCATCCGTATTTCATAATCTTTTGAATAAGATGAAATTTTTTGTTTCTGCCCTTGATGTTTGCTGAGGGGATCCTCGTTGACGTAATCCTTTTCCTCCCCTATCATACTTTTATTTTTTTCTCACTCCTGTTGGATTCATGGCATGATTTTGTATTCCGAAACGCCTAGTGCAAAAAGAACTTTTCTGATGTTCAAATCCTCTTGAAGTATTAAATTATTTATGTAAATGAAGAATTTCTCCTCCTTTATAGCTTAAGCGTTCAGTGGATACAGTTTTCTTATTTTTTTATTTATTTCTTAACTATAATGATCAATCCAAGTAGCTCAGTATTTTTTTTTCCTAGGGTTTTTCTCATATTAGCTGGTAATTTGTAGATTTTTTTTCTCTCTTCGAATCTTACGTAATATTAGATGCAGATATTTTCTGCCAATTGCATTGTGTCCCAGAATAGTTTTGCTTTTTCCAAACGGAAAAGTTAGTAATGTTATTTAAAGTGATTCTCTTGTTGATCTAACGATATTAATATTAAGGAACATATTGAAAAAGGCAATTTTCTAAACATTAAGAAATCACCCCTTGGTTTTTTATGGGTTAAAATAGAACTTTTAAATTTTCAAGAGTAGAAAGTTATTCAGTCGACTACATCAACACATTTTATCATTCGTTGAAAATTTAGTGAAACTTCTCACAAAAGTGAACCCCATGTTAAATTAGTACAAACATTTAAATTTTACACCAGAATTGATAATTTTTAGAATCAAATTATAAAAATCACGAATTTTTTTTCCCGCTTTTTATAAGTCTTTTCTAACTAATTGTGCCACACTTCTATTTAATAAAAAAAATTATTTTTTTTAAGAAATTTACTCTTTCTATTGAACTTTATGAAAGGCAGGTACGACTGCGACATGTTTCAACAAGTTCCTTGCGAGTGAAGCGAAGTAATTTTATTTCATAACCGTCGTTGAACAATTAACCCAATTCTTTTGGGCTTAACGACTACTCATGCTCAACTCCCGTAGCCTTGTCATTTTGAAGCAACCCCAGAAGACAAGGGAACTCCTGTATCAAGTATTGGGAGAAATTTGTCGTGGTGGAAGACTTTTTAATGGAACAAACCCGCATTTGCGTTACATGGAGAGGAAAACTACGGAAACCTCCCACGGTTAGGCTGACGGCACGGGACTCTAACGCGTGATCCGTTTACCACTGAGGATATTTCACATCAGCACTGTGGTCGGTGCAAGCCAGTTGCTGAGTTCACACCATCCTGCCATTGCTGAGTTTCGAACCCAGTTCACCTCGTTGGAAGGTGAATGCTCTATCTGAGCCACCAGGTCTCAAAAGTGACGTCATTGATAACAGTGAGAGTTTATTATTGTCGAGACTGAATATAGTATGATAAATATAGGCTCAACAAAAAGTACACTCTTCGTTCTTTTTTTCGCTTTTCTGTTTTGATACCAGAAATAAATATGGATTCCATTTAAAACTTTCTCCTATTGCTTATTTATATAGCAGAAAAATATATTTCCTTAAAATAAGTTGTAGTTAAGCTGAAAAATGGTCTTTTTTTTTTAAACACGCTAGGAACAAAAAATTTTTTACGTCGTTAATATCAGCAATTCGATCGTGACTTCTCTTTACTCGTTATAGCGAATATCATTCTTTTTTTCGCTTTTCTGTTTTGATACCAGAAATTAATATGGATTTTATTAAAATTTTTTTATTATTGCTCATTTCTATAGCAAAAAATTTTATTTCCTTAAAATAAGTCGCAGTAATACGGAAAAATTGTCATTTTTTACATGCTAGGAACAATTTTTTTTTTTTTTTACGTCGTTAATATCAGCAATTCAATGGTGACTTCTCTTTACTCGTTATAGCGAGCTTTCAATAGTATTGCAGCCAATATTCCCATTTATCGGCGACAATTTGAATCTTGGGTTTGCATGACACATTTCATCTATTGCTAATTAATTGCATTGAAATGAAAGCCGTTCTGACCACTTCTCTGCAAATTCTCTTCCTCATTTATCAAATGGGGATTACCATTAAATGGGATCGGACCTTCCAAATGGCCATCGATTGGTCGAAAGACCTGAGCGATGGCTCCTTCATGGTAATGAGACGTCCTCAGGTGTGCATAGCTACTCCCTAAATAAGGACGGGATGGATTGGAAGCCTGGGACACCTGCCCCTGTCCATTCTTCAAATAGACAGCAGCCCTTTTAATCCGGGACTTCTGTGCTAGTAGATCGGAAGTTTTTTTTTTTTCCTTCCGGCATACAAAAATGTGCGGATTTAGTTAATCATTAGATTGTGAACAGTTTTTTAATGATTTAAGTATGTTGTGGAAAGATTTAAGATATTCTAATACCCACCGTGCTTGTTTAGACGAACAAAAACCGAATAAATTGTTTTAAATTGCCGTTTAGTGAGTTGATTTTGAACTTCGAAGCGTAGTTAAGAGAAATTTTCTTCATTATCATAATTTATAATAATAGAAATGCAGGTTAAATTTTTAAGTAAGATTTTATTTCATTGATATTCCGCTATGCTCACAAAAAATGAGGTCTGACCATTTTCTCAACAAATGAGGTCTGTTTTCATATTTTTGGAATGCAAAATTCTTCTTTTTTTTCAATAGCTGAGGTTACGCCTCCTCACTCCCCTCGCCGACCTCCATGATTGTTTCTCATTCCCTTTTTTTTGAAAATCAAAGATCATATTGTTATTAAAATGTATAATCATTATTTTATGAAATACTTTGAGGACAATTACTTCAGGATAGTCATAACTTTTGATGACTCTTGATAAGTTGGTAACAGAATGACACCAAATTTTTAAAATTTCGTCAGGCTGTTACGCATAATTTTATGGTGTTCTTAAATTCATGTAGTGTTTTATAAACAAAAAGTTCTAAATTCGAGCCACTATTTCTAAAAATGTGGATTGTGATTCAATATTTTTTTTTACTTGACTTACAGTTTAAATAAAAAAAATTTTCAGCTCAAATTTTCATATTTTTAAAAAATTCAATGTAAGTAAGATTTATACCTGGTGACATATAATCTGCTACTTTCGATATTGACAAAAGTGCGAATTTATAAAATAAAAATATCGAGAGAGAAATTTCTCTACAACAATGAATTTAGATTTAGATTGGCGATTACTTTCAAGCAAATTGAAATTTTAAATACTACAAAATACAGTTAAGTACGAAGTGTTGTTAAATAAGTTTTGTACACTGTTAAATAAGATTTGTACTCTGTTAATTAAGTTTTGTACACTGTTAAATAAGTTTTGTACTCTGCTAAATAAGTTTTGTACAGTAATTATTTTGAATTTCAGTACAAAAAAAATAAGTTGAAAGTTTTTAATGTTTTATATATATTTTGAAAAGGAAAGGTAAATAAAAAATAACATTTCTCTTTGCAAGCGACATTTTAAGCATTTTTATAAATATTGCGCAACGTTTATCTTTTCCATATTTATTATGGTAAGAACATTACGGTTATAGAAGGTTATAAGGTTAGAGTAGGTTTTTTCAATTATAAAAAGAGGTTATTTAGTATTAATGCAAAACTTTAATTCTTAATATTTCAGATTTTGACAGTTATCTACTATTCTAATTTAATTGCATACGTTGAGTGGAGGGAACATTGTTTTAGTATAATCATTTGCTATTTAAGAAAAAAATTAGCATAAATGTCTAAATAAGTTTAATATATATAACGTAACTACCAATTTGTCTGGGAAGTAAAAGAGGTCTGTGCGTAATACTGATCACACTGCCTCAAACATTATGAAGCTTTGACCTCCGACTTCCCCTTTGCCCTCAGTGGACTGTTGCCAGAATATTTTACCGTTCTTTTACTTTTGTACATAGCGTAATAAGAGTTTAAAAATATGACTGTTCAAGAATTATACATTAAATATCTGCGTATTCAAAATATTACAATGAAAATGTCATTAAATAAGATAAACTTACTGGTAAATACCGTAAATTTATAAATATTTAGATTTTTTAGCTTCAAAATAATATTGATTTAATTTACTTGGAAAATATATTTTATATTGTACAGAATTATATAAAAACATTTTCATAGGTCGAATGAAAATATCTCTTATTTCTCGATTTTCCGCATTTTCTTCTGCATCGTTTTTGCACTAAGCATATTTTATAACATGCAATCATTTGTTTACTTTGAGTACATAATGTTATTTGCGGCTCGATAGATTTTCTCTTCTGCTTCTAGTCCTGTCATTATCATGCAATTCAAAGTTATGCAGAGATCTATTTTCCGCATTTTCTTCTGCATTGCACTAGGAATAAGTACGATTAAACACTCTTTTAGACACGTTTAGAATTTTTCTAGTTGAATTTATAACTTAAGTCAATACCTTCCAAATGTTTGCTTTACAAATACAAACTCATAATCGTCAAGATGTGTCACAATTACATTCATAATTCGATTTTTAAGAAACCGATTTTCCGCAATTTTTTTTTTTTGGCACTAGGAACGATTAAACACGTTAAAATAAATTTCTTTTTGACATGTTTTGAATTTTTTTTTAGTTTAATTTATTGCTTGAGTCAATGCCAATATCCTCCAGATGTTTGCATTGCCAATACAAACTCATAATTTTCAAGCGATTACATTCACAATTC
The DNA here is from genome assembly GCF_982258835.1 of Parasteatoda tepidariorum. NCBI lineage: Eukaryota > Metazoa > Arthropoda > Arachnida > Araneae > Theridiidae > Parasteatoda > Parasteatoda tepidariorum. The sequence goes on along the minus strand of NC_141756.1, from coordinate 132,608,026 downwards.
TCAAATAGTAATTAAAGTAACTTCCCAACTGAATCTGAACACAAAATTACGCATCAACATTTAAATGGGTTCCATTATTCAAATTCATTGAAGAACAATAAATGCTTATACAAATTAAACTTAAAATGCTAAATGTATGTATGTATTTTTTAAAAAAAATTTAATAAATGGAAAACATTTTCATTAGTGAAGAATAACCCTCAGCACATAAAAGTTTGAAATTATTTGTAACCAAAATAACAGTCTTATAATTCATTCTTTGAGGGGGGGTATGAGGAAGGGGAGAGTGAGTAAAAGATGAGCTTGTGGCTAATTGCTTTAGGATTAAAATCTGAAAATAAGGTAATTAGAATTTGGGAGAAATATATTCCAATAGGTCGACGATACTGATTAGCGGCTGCGAGAAGGGATGGATTTATTTTAGAACTCTTCTGATTTCAAACTTTGACACCTAATAAACTTCTGCGGAAAGGGGATTTTGCTAGAAAGGGATTATAGATCAATACTGAACCCCTCGTAATTGAAGAATCCGTTTTCAAATTAGAATAGAATAAAATTATTTCAAAATTTTCTCCCTTCGTCATTGTGGAGTATACTAATTTCATAGAAATTAGTATACTCCACATTGTATATATTATTTCTTGTAAAAAGGGTTCGGTTCATCTTTATTATTAGAGAAAATAGTTTTCGATTCTATCAGAGGGCCTGTGAACTCTACAGTTTTCTGCAAATTACGAATCAAATGGTTGCGCTAATGACTACTCGGAATATTTAGACGATGCCATTCATGTGAAACAAATTAAATAATGAAATCAAATTTTGAGGATCACCAAAATAAAAAAAAAGAACGAAATAATTAAAAAAATAAATTATTATAATTTTACTAGGATTTGAAATAGTGAAGTAGCATATTATCACAGCTTGAGACTTCTGTCTATAATTATGAATAAGCTAATAAATAAGATTATTAAGAATTTATTAAAATAAAAATTTCTTGAAATATATTGCGTGTTTGAATTTTTTAAAATTAGTTTTAATTAAGAGGGAGAAATAGTCTCTTCACTAAAGTAAGTAGTCAGTCTAAACTGTAATTCGGTTTTTGTAATTCGAATTTTCTACATTAACTGTTTTTAAAATAGTGAGCTGCACTTTATAAAAAGGGATGGGTCGTCATTATTATTGCTTTGATCTGAAATAAAACTTCTTTATTTCGAATGTATGGCTGCTAGTATAATGCTATTAGGTTAATAACTTTGGATCAGCCATAACTATAACACCGTTTAACCATTCATAGCATTTGAGACAAGTAAATTCCTACTAAGAGACAAATTTTATTTTAGTTACTTTTTTATTAAATACTATTCTCCAATATAAAATTAATTAATTTTATTGAATATATTTGATGAATATATTAATGATATTAAAATTAGAAGAAGCAAATATAATAGGAGGCATTATCAATTCGAATATTATATTTGACTTATGAACAAGTAATGTAAAAGTCCTACTTTTGTCTACCGAGAAAAATTTCCTTTTAGTTACTTTTTATTAAATAAATTTAAAAAACATTTTCTCATATAAAACTAAAATTAAAATTTATACAATTAAATAATAATTGAAAAAAACTGTATTAAAATCAAGTGCGATCCTCCACCAGTTTAAAAAAATTTATTTGAACTGAGTGAATGTGCTCAGTGAGCTAATTTTTTGTTCATATAGAGCTATAAGTCAGAAATGATCACAGACGTTATTTTTAAAATATGTGAAAGACTGAATCGCTTATAGTAAAATTTCGAACAATGACTAACACTAAAACCCATCAGAAAATTGCATTTCGTTTTTCGCTCATCCCTATTCAATGAATGAATTAATATTTGGTAAAAAAACTGTATTAACATCAAGTGTCCTGAACTACAAGTTTTAAAAAAAAAATTGTATTTGAACTTGAATAGTATTTTATGAACGATTTTAAAATGTGAACAAGATAATAGGGAGAGTGTGAATTAATAGTAGGAATTTGAAAAAAAGAGGAGCGTGGTAACAGACAACTTATAACAGTATAAATTTGGTGATGTGGTTGTAGGAATTAAGAAAAAAAAACAGACTTTTAATCGTGTTTCATAATATTTAAAATCTATGTTTGACTGCTCTAATGCTCAAAATTTGACAAAATAGCTGAAATAACTGTGGCTGATAATAAAAAAAAAAGAGCTTCTAGTTTTAGCAAATTTCATGAAAAGGGAAAGAGCGCTGTGATTAAAAAAAAAAAAAAAAAAAATGTTAGATAAAGTGTAAGAACACATCAGTTATTGCGGAAAATATTTAATTATATTCTTGTTCTGATGTGTCGCTAGACAGCAGTATAAACCGAATAAATGGAACTAATTTAAACTGCTCGTGAATCGAAACGTTAATCTCAATGAGTGCACTAATCGATTTTTAGTCATCGTATCTTGCATTTACATCAAAAGGGAAGGAAGATAAATGAAAATTCGAGGACTCGCGGATTATTTTCATCTCTTGTTTCCGAAATGTATCCTATATGAAAGCTTTATAACCGTTGTTGAACTCAATTTTTACCATTACAAATGTTCAACTTGGTAGCCATGTCATTTCGAACCCAATCCAGAAGACAAGAAAACTCCTGGAGCAAGTATTGGGAGAAATTTGTCTTTGTGGAGGATTTTTTGATGGAACTAACCCGCATTTGAAAACCTCGTAAACCTCCCACTGTTAGCCTGACGGCAAGAGAACTATGACCCGTCTACCCCTGAGGATATTTTACCTCAGCATTGTGGACGGTGCAAGCCGAATGTGGAATTCGTATCGACCAGCCATTGTCGTGATTCGAACCCGGTTCGCCTCCTTGAAAGGCGAGAGCTCTATCCACCACGGCTCCGGACCCTATATTTTATTTAATAACCATCGTTGAACAGCCGACCCTGTTTTCTGGATTTACGACTACAAATGTTTAGTTCCATAGCCTAGCAATTTTGAACCCGACCCCAGAAGACAAGAAAACGTTTGTAATAAATATTGGGAGAAATTTGACTTCGCGGAGGACTTTTTGACGTAAAAAACCCAGCATTTACGTTAGATGGAGATGAACACCACGAAAACCTCCCATTGGTTAGCCTACCGGTAAAGGAACTCTAACTTATGATCCGTCTACCACTCAGGATATTTTACGTCAGCATGGAGGTCGGTGCTGACGTTTTTTTTTTGTTGTTGCTTAAAATAGACCACAAAAAAAACTAATTACATTTTTGAAAGAGTATTTAAATGTTTATTTGTTTTTCCTTCTAACTACTCGTTATCATTTTTTGTTAACTTACTGTTTCGATATCAGTTCCATCGCACTATAATCCACAACCAATAATATAAAATAAAATCTAAGTTATTACAATACGTTTTAATCATCGATAAGTTATCTCGAAATTGCCTTAAACTAACATACTCCTAAATTTCCAGAAATTCTCACAATTTTGTTTCAAAAATAACACAGGCGTTGATGTATTAACCGTTGAGATTAACTAGCAGAGGGAGAAAATATTCCCGGATAATCCGGCTGAAATGTTTAGTTTGAGTCCTCCTCAAACCACTTGTCGTCTGTTGGTTTAGGGCAGGAGGGTGTCTCGAGGACCCCGGTAGAACAAAACTTTTCTTCTTCAAAGTTTACTTTACGCGGATGCCAATCATATCGATGATATCTGAATTTTTGCTCTTTTTTTCTTCCTGTTATCTTAATGCTTACCAAATTCAGTTTCATATCGAAATTGTTCTGAAAGTATTTTATTTTTTTTCTATTTCCTTTCCTTCAAACTGCTGCGTAGATATTTTTCAAGTATCTGAGAGTTTGGTTTTAATTATAAAATAGTGATAAGTAATGATAAAAAGCAAATTTCAGCTGTTCAACGACGGTTATAGAGGAAAATAAATCTCAAGAAAACTCCTTTCAAACTATGATTTTTCAAAATCGTTTGGCCTTACGTCATTTCAAATGAGCAACTATACCAAGACTATTTGAAATGAGGCCTTAAATTACGAAGTAAATCTATTTCAAAAGTAGTTAGCGTGGCCTAGACGAATTTGTCTTATTCCCAAATTTGGGGAAAATTTCTTTTTCTTTAAAACAAACGAAGCCATTTCGACGTCATTCGCGGAAGCGTAATTTGCATCTTTATCGCTTATTGACACGTTCGATATTATTTAGAGAAGGGGGTGTCCCGGGGGGGTGGAAGATCGTGCCACTATTGGCCTCGTTTTCTAGCAGCCATCGATTTTGAAATGTAATGAGCCATCATTTTTAATCATTGTACCTCTTTTCGGAACTTGTTACGTTGTGGTTTGCCTTCCATCAGACGAATATCGATTCTCCCTTCTCTACTACTTGTTATAATGATTGAAAAATTTGAATGGTCTGAATTGTTTCATAGAGTTATTTCAATTGATTGATTAATCTATCTCTAGAGTATGTCTTGTGTTGATAACTGTACAGTCCATGGCCGAATTATTAGACGTACTATAGAATTCTATGTAAAATCTTAATTATCAGGTGATAGCTTTATTGTTTTTACGCGACTGAAACCGGTTTGCACTTGTTTACGTTCGTGTATCAATTTGTTAAATTAGACGATATATTACATAAATATAGAATATTTATTATATCAAGCATTATATTATACTAATTAGATCAAATTATTAGACGCACTGTAGTTTTTTAATACTTACATGATTTGCACGAGTTTATAGGCAATACTTTTATATTTAAACATGTAATGGGTTTTTAATCAGGAGATTTTTCATATACTTCCAATTGGTATTTATTGTTAACGTATTGCATTACAATGTTAACCAATTGATACAGGGGCGTAAATTGGTTTCTTCCGAGTAAAAACAATAAAGCTGTATGGTTTAACGCTATTCAGCTTTTACATAGAGTCTTATAGTGCTTCTAATAATAGGGCCAGGGATGCTTTAACAAAAAAAGTATTTTGAAAAATCATGCACATTTGGTGTTCGCAGAGCAAAAACGCTTTTATTATCTGGGAGACTAAGATTTTGTTTAATCACAAGAAGGAAAGGTTCTCTTACTTTTAGTGTTCCAAAAAGGGAGTGTAAAGAGGCGGTCAATAAAATAATTTATAGTTATCAAAATTAATCTTTAGTGATCCAGATAGGAGGTAGATATGAAAGTTTAAAGTGGCCAGGAACAGGACCCATTTCCTGAACTTTGATCCGAACAAAAACAAATTCTCTTTCACGTAAAATTCTTCATATTGAATAAAAAAAAAAAATTATAGCTATTTTGTATTCACTATTATAATTGCCGCCACTTTCACTAATGAACTCGCGCATGCGCAGGACTGCTGCTTCACTTACGTGAGAAGTTACGATGTTCCAAATCGAAGAAAATAATTTCGAAATATTCCTTTCAGAAGTTTGAAATAGATAGCTCCGTTATGTGTTCTCAGAAATGTGAAACTGCTGACAGAAGTTTGATGAAAAACTGGTTTTTAATGGGTCCAAGATTTCAGATATCTCACCTCCATTGATGATTTAAAATTTACAATAAGTAAACATGTAATTAAACAAGGCATTAGAGAAACCCCTGTCAAAGAAAATAAATTTTATATTTTTTTAAAACATATTAAAATGCAAACAGGCAGATAATTTTTCCATAAGAAAGCCTTAGCTGTGGTCATGGAGGGGGGGGGTATAGAGGCCCCTTAAGGTTCTAACTTTCTCTTCCTCTCTTAATACATACGTATTTGAGTTTTTGTTAGGGCTCTCTCAAATTGAGCTTAGTAAGGCTTTCTTTAACTAAGCTCTGGGACTGGGGCTCTACCCAGTCCGTGTCGGTACGGGACTTGTTCTTTACCTGACTGTGTCGGGTCAGGATTGGGTCTCTACCCTCCTGTGCTGGGACTGTGTCTTTTTCAAAAACATAATTTTTCTTGTTGAAAATATGAAAATCGTTTTAGAAATCTAAAAAGCATAAAGAAAATAGAAAAATGAAAACATTTACGACTTTTGCTCCGTTTTTTAACCTTTTATTCAGAAAGTTTTATCTAAATTTCAGTAAAAACTACTTAAATATTCACTAGCGCTACCGTCCAATTTTTGTTCAGGAATTAGTGAAACAAAAACGGAATATTTGTTTTCCTTATGAAGGTAATATAAAGATTTTTTTCAATGCTGACCCCTCGCCATGCAAGACATTTCCTCAACGATCCCCCTTATATACCCCCCCCCTATCCTTGGATTTACCAGGACACTAAAAATGACCTGAACGTATTGAATTGTCATCTTATTTATGCCATCACTCATTAATTGCATGCCAGCACTTTTGAGTAGACTAGGTCGACTGGAATTTTAGAATATACTATTTCCAAACCAATAACGAAAGGGGGTTGCACAGAGGGTGAAAAAAATCCCCCTTCCCTGGTTGCAAATTTAATCATTTTCAGTCTTTCCCTCAATTGTTGAGTAATTTGATTGTACAAACAATGGAAGTGACTAAAGTGTTTCTGAAGTGTTCCTCCGTCTCTAAGCTCCAAGAGAAATGAGGTTGTCTGTGCGGTTATGATTACAGAGCAGGCGAGAATGATTAGTGAGATAGAAAGGTTAGATGAAAATATTTGACATTTTTTGCGTTGTGGCAATATTTGTTTGAGACAGATGTCCATCCGCATTAGATTAATATCCTCTGAATGGTTGAAAAGCGTGAGGCATCCAATATTACGGAGATTTCGCAAATTTACGTTAGCTTCTGTACGCTCCCCGTACGTCAAATTTCAAGTAATTGCGCAGGGGTACTTCTAGTGCGCATGCGTCAGTTCTGGTGAAATGCGCATGCGCGCGTGAAAAGGATATCAACCACACGTAAGTGAAAAAAAAGTTTTTAAAAATCCGTAAGTAGTGGAATATCCTCAACTTTGACAGCAAAATTAAAACAATCATTTACAATGGACGTAGACTCTATTTCATTAAAGCTGCAGCTCACAATTCAAGATGATTTGCTCTACGCAAAATTGCGGATCTATGAGCAGAAAAATTTAGTAGATTTCAGAATTTAATGAATTCAGCGATGATGAATGCAGCTTATTTTTATTATTATTAATATTTAAAAAAATATTTTTTTTAACTTCTATTAATCATTTAACTTTTAACTAAGTTATATAGTTGAAATTAATATTATTAAAATAAATTAAATTCATACTCAGGGAACAGAGCACTCATCTCTCAAAGAGATTCGAATCCCAGCGATGGATAGTCGATACGAATTCTGCTCGCAAAGACAGGGAAGACGAAAAATTTCCGCTGTAAAAAAAAATGGAGTTAAAATCCTCATGCTTGTTCGACTAGCCGTAGTAGGCTTTCTTCTAGATATAACTCGCTCTTGAAGTCTTCAAAAGAAAAACTTTATCCCATTGCTTGCTCTCAATGAGTATTCTCTGGGCTGAATTCAAAATTAAATGGAGCTTAACATTGATAGTTGTGAACCAAAAAAGGACAGGCTGTTCAAAACTGGTTATAAAACAATTTAATAAGATGAAGCTCACCAGTGTTGTATGTAATATTTTGTACATTTCTAACTATAGATAAAAATCTGACGGTCTCGCTGTTTTTCCATTGTTGTCCGTGCATTTTTAGTGGTCTGAAAATAATGTGGTAGGATCCAGTTTTTTCTCATTCATTTCCATATTGTTTTGGTTTTCAGACTGCCTGAAATTAATAAAAGTCATAAAGATCTTGTTTTTCTATAAGTATTTCTGCATCCCCAATTTAAAGTTATTTTTCTGTACTGCTTATAATACACTTTTAAAGAGTTTGAAACTTAGATAATTGTTTTTATTTTATTATTATTATAATGTAATTCCGCACTACACTTTAATATAGTTATTTAGAAAGGTGGTCTAATCTCATTCACCGTTTCACTATCATTATTTTTGATGCAAATAACATAAATATATTGTTATAAATTACAGTTAAAGAGATCTGTTAAATGATTTAGAATTGAACTTTATGCACAATGAGATGCAAGTAAAAATAGTATTTAATATAACCGCCAGTTTAGTAAGCGAAAATACTCAATTGTGAATTCATCATATTTATTTGGACAATATAGTTTTATAACAAGATGAATGTCATTTAAAAAAAATTTATTACTTAGAAAGATTACTTCTGCTCACCAACAGATCTAAATATCAATGAACGTCTGTGTGTGTGTCCTTTGTGTGTGAGTCTGTGTGTGATTCCTAAACCATCCTAGAGAAAGCTATAAAATTTGGCATTCAGATAGTTCAAAGCACAAGGAAGGTCACCGTCGACATTAGAACATAACATTCTACGACAAATCATTCTAGCAGGATGAGCGAAAAACGAAATGAAATTTACTGATGGGTAAGGCGTTAGCCATTGTTTCAAACTCAACTGTAGACGATTCAATTTAATAAGCCTTCAGCTTCTACTTATTCTAAATCTCGAGTTATTTTTCGTTCTTAAACTTAATTCAAATCAAACATATAAACTGTACATAAAAGAAGACTTCGTAAAAAAGATATAACAGAAGCAGCCAAAATTCAAAATTATTCGTACCTATTTAATCCTTGACAAAGTAATATCTTGTTCGTAATTTTTGCCGTCTTCTATTTCACATCGAAATGCAGAGTACAATGTCCTGTCACGGACACCACTTTATTATGACTCAAGATTCTTTTGCTTCTAATTACTTTATTTTACAATACAACACTCAGAATAATAGGACTATTTACAATATATTATTTACATGTATTTGTTGGATGCATAAACTTACATCATAAAGATGAAAATCGTGTCGAATTCTCTTAAACGCAACGTATCGTAAGTTCTCTAACTTAATATTATAAACATAAAATAGAACATAAAAAATAATTGCCAGTTTCACAAACGCAAAAGATAATGTTAATTATCTTTTGCGTTTATACATTTGAACTTATAGATACTCAAAAGATAATGTAATACAAAATAAAATAAAGAAAACATGACGGAATTAACAAACTTAATGTGAGTGGCAACACAATTTGTCACATATTTTAAAGAGAATATTAGTCACTATTTCTTCCTTATTGCTCTATTTGATCAAAAAATAAGCTTATTACACGTATTTAAATGCTTAATTTTAAATTCGCTAAGTCAGATGAATTCAATGTTCAATATCACGTGGCAGCACGCGTGGTCTATGTCACCAAATTTATAATTTAAAAGTTGCCTGGTACCAGTTGAGTTGTTTTTTTTTCTTCTAATTTTTATTTATTAAATTTATTTTAAAACGTGTTTCTAAAAAAATGTTTGATTTAAAATCAACGCCAATTAAATAGAAAAATAATTAATTAGAACAATTAAATAGAAGGCAAAATAAATGGGAATGTGTACGTTTAGGAGAAACGTAAAAAATAGCCATATTATTGACACCAATGTTGCTTAATTTGGGTGAAATAAAAGAAATAAGCCATGTACTAGAAAGTAATGAAAAAAAAGATATTTATTTCTAGTGTATAAAACGTTAAGCTATCATTGATTACAATGATACTTAAATAATGTTGGTAAAATTCATATAAAAAAAAAGACTTATGCACTAAAAAGCGAAAATAGATAAGAGAATTATTTTGGTAAGCCGTAAAAATAGACATATTATTGACGCTAATGCTTTATTAATATTATGTACAAATTGAAATAAAATAAGCCATGAACTAGAAAGCAGAGATAAAAGAAAAAATTGGAAATTCGTTTAGGAAATCCGTAGAATATCGCCATTTTAAGATTAATTATTGCGCGTTTATGCAGAAGGTAATATATACTACTTAGTAATTGGTGCAGTTTTGAGAAGAATTCTGCAATGGAATTTTCATAGTTTCGGAAAATATATTTTCAGCGGCAGTGTATTAATGTTTTAATGAATTAGAAATAAAAGAATTACTTATATTTTAATAGTAAATCAAAGGCCTGATAGAGAAATGGCCATGCTCCAAAATCCTTATCAAGTTTTAACAAGAGTTCTATTTTGTTTTTTAAAAAAAAAACATTCGGATTTAGTTGGCTGCCACTAACGAATGTATTTTCCACGAAACTCAAATGTTGAAGGGTTATGTGATTAGTACCTAATATAAGTATAAGATATTATATTGATATATTTAGTTATTATTAAAACAGCACCGATACTGAGCAATTTTAAAACCGATACTTTGAAAATAAGTGTTTTATGGCCCCTCAAAAGGAATATGAGCCTGAAAAAAGTACTTGATAATGTTACTTTTTATTATCATGAGTTGGCCGCCAGCAATAGTATCATGAAAAGTGATGCTAAATACATTTTATAGTCATTTGAATGGGAAGAACTACAGAAAACGAGTTTAGTTAAATTAAATAACGTAAAGCCATAGCAAGAGGCGACAAATAATATTAAATAAAAAAGATAAATTATTTTAGCTATATTAATTGAAAAAATTCGTGGAAGAATCAGGTAAGTGACTTTTTCATAACGAAAAAAAAATGTGTATCCGAACCTTTTTGTTAACCAATTTATATTAATAATTATTTGCTTTATTTTATTTACCACTGATGTATCAAGTATACTAAAAATTGATGAGGGTTAGTTATGCTAAGATTAAATTGAGGGCAAAAACAGATCTGTTACATTAAGCAAACCCATATTGATGCAACGACTTTTTGTTATTTTCTCTGATTCATTAATGCTCACTTACCTGGTTCTTCCGTTAAGCTCGTTAATTATGTCTGTATTGATTTTTCAGTTTCGAACTTTATTTCGTAGTATTTCTCGGTACTCATTTATTGATTGTTTTCTTTTTTTAACTGACCCCATGCTAAGAACGGGTAATTCAGCTGGTAGATAATAAAATTTGAACGTTGGAAGTAGAGACACAAGCATGCTTTGATCAAGCAAGCAGAATCAAGCTCGCTACTAACTTAGGTACATTGCAAATGCACAAAATTCTAAGAATTCAAAACAATCATTCAAATCCATATAACAATTTTTTTTAAAAAAAAAAAACATCTTTTTAGTAAATACTAGGTCATTAAAATAAATTTGAATTCGAATAAATGACATGTAATTCGTTAAACCTATTAGAAATGTGCTATAGTATAAAATCTTGAGATAAAATTTCTAAAACTGATATCTCTTTAAAAAGGTTAAAATTTTGGCTATAATTAAGTCTATTTAAAATTGAAATAAGTGAATTGCAACGGAAAAACCTGCATAAAAAAAACATTATGTTTTTAAAAAATAATAACAATGAATGATTCACAACTTTGTTAAAAACATAAGTATAAGTCTTAAAAGTTTGACATACAAAAGAAAAACTTGCAGAAACTAAACATTAATTTGCAATAAATACTAAATGCGAACAAATACTGAGAAAGATTAAGGGCTTTGTTAATAACAAAAAAATAATTACTATTAAAGATTAAGAACTCCTTTAAACACACAATTATAAATTTCTGGACTTGCAGCTATCACTGTTAAGCTGTCAAATGATCTAACCCTAGAGAGGCCAACATAAAATTGTGCATGACTAAAAACTGACTTAGTCTATATAAATTCGTGAAAAAAAAAGTGCTATCGACAAAATTTTAAAATAGAGATCTATCGACAAAGACTACTCACTTCTGCTAGCTTAACAGTATGAGATTGCAGCAGCTGAATTGAACAACCTGCTGATGCTCTCTCTGGTTATTTCAGTTTCCATTTTTAAAAGCGCTATATGTTGAGCCACTTCAGCTAGATTTGGCATGCGACATTTTTAGCGACAATCATGGGTCGATTTTCTAGCGTTGCCATTCGGGGAGTTGTAATGAGGCTTTTTTTGTCGCCGTGTAAGAGAAATATATATACAGGGTGCGTTCCGAAAGTAATGCGCGTGATTTTATTATGACGCGACTATTAATCACAGCGCACTCAGTTTGGTCAAAAAATGTGGTGGGGGATTTGTCCTTCCAAACAAGCCTGGTCTCAGGTCGCTCCGAGCAGTAGGAGCGGTAAGACGTGTCTTCGCGCAAAGTCTTTTTTTCGATCGAGTCACGGCTTGATGGAGTGTTCGTTCGCTGGAACAGCGGTACGCGATAAAGTTTTGTGTGCGACTTGGGAAGAATGCGACGGAACTCATCACATTCTTCAAGACGACTTTAAGGAGAAATGCATTGCCAGATCTCAATGTGGAAAGTGTCACAAGGCCTCCAAGGAGGGTCGGGAGAAGGTCACCGACGAACCTTGTTCTGGACGCCCAACAACAGCCCGATCCGATAAAAACGTCCAGCATGTGCGTGAAGTTTCGAAGTCAGACAGTCTGTTAAGCATTTAGGTAATCGCTAACACCCTAAACTTGTCAAAATGTGTGGTGCATGGGATTGTGATGGAGGATTTTCAAATGCGAAAGGTCTGTGCGAAGCTTGTGCCGAAGGTGTTGACGGAGGAGCAAAGAGAAGTTCTAGTTTTGCGCAGTGAAGAATTCCTGGAATTGATGAGTTGTTGCCCCAGCCTCCCTATAGCCCTGACTTGGCACCGTGGGACTTTTTTTGCTCCCCCGACTGAAAAGAGAGCTGAAGGGAGAGCACTGGGAGTCGGTGGAGAACATCCAAGCTCAAGTTACAAGGTTCCTGAGAGGCATTCCTGTCGAGGAATTTCAGGGTGCCTTCCAGACGTGGCAGAATCGTCTCCGCAAGTGTATTGATGCACAAGGGAACTATTTTGAAGAATTTTAACCATTTGTACCCATAGGATCAACACATCTATTTTCCCCAGAAAATGCGCATTACTTTCAGAACGCACCCTGTATATAGATATGATATTTTAAAATACAAAAGTCACGGCACAAAAATTAAATTAAGAAAAACTAAGTATTCCGAGTATATACAAATAAATCCGGAGCGTCAAAAAAAAGAAATAGTCACTTTAATGTTATGACGTCAGAAGAGGACCTCAAGACTTCCGGTAGCATTAGTTTGTTTTTTTAGGATAGATGGTGTTTTGAATAAAAACCCATTACATGTATGTTTAAATATAAAAGTATTGCCTACTAACTCGCGCAAAACATGTCATTACTGAAAAGAGCAAAAGCTGTACATCCAAGTTGCTTTTCAAAGAATTTTTATCTTTGAAACTTATTGATTATATAGTATATTTTAATAATTTTCGCTCTTAATGATTCGTTTAAAGTGAATTTTACTTATTGCTTGGTTTCTAAGGATGAATGCACTCAAATATAAATAAAACAACCAATATAACTTGCATTAGATTTAGTCCATACTTAAACATACTGAACACCACCTATTTTTTTTTTCTTCTTAATTTCGGGAGAAAAAATTTTCAGAGTTCTGAGAGGAAATTTATTTCTTTTCGGTTGAGTATACTTTCAAAACAAAATATTATGAAATATATTTTCAGGAAGGTTTTAAAAGTGTCATTATTTTTTTTATACGAAATTCAATAATTCTAATTTAATATAATAAATTTAAAAAAAAGTCAAATAAGAGTTTCATTTTAAATTTTGTGAAGGAAAAATTCAGGCTAATTTTAAGTAATAGAAATTTTTTTTTTCAAACATACTCAAGTGAAATATTTAATATTGTCTCTCCTAAATACGCAAAATTTAATTTCTGCAATTTTTTTTTTTTGATTTACCACTTTTCAAAGCAGTGTATTTGTATTTTTCTTGTCTAATATTGTAAACTAAAAGCAGTTTAAGAGGAATTAATTTTAAAAAGTGAAATAAATATTGCTATTTTATCGCGAATTGTAATTTGAGAAACTAGTTAATAATTCTTAAAATTAGGAGGAAGAGGTATGAGACTCAGTATTTCTTCCTATATGGTACTCATGAAATCGAAATTATTTCTATTTATTTCGGAATATTTAATTTCTTTCGCATTGCTTGTGAAACATCGATGCAATATCTTAGTATTTAATTTTATTCAAGTTTAATAGGATATTACCAAAATGGTGAGTAATAAAATGAATGTAAGTATTTTGGAAAACCAATTACTATTACGGTAAGTAGACGGCTTTGATGCAGGAATTTTAAACTGGTATCAGCAGCACTGTTACACTACTAAATACTTTGGTTTTTACTAAACACTAACATAAATACTAATAATCTAACCATCGAAAAGTATTTAGTAAAGTATCAGGCGTCTACAACTATCATAAATATTGGGTGCCTAATCGCTATTGTGTCTGAAAAAACAGCAGTTGGCCCAGAATGTAACACAAAAGCAAACCGCTTTTATGCTATTTTATATTCGAAAGCACTTTTGGCTCCAAAAAATTTATACTGATGCTTAGAAATCTAGTATTTTTGTAGATCCCAGAATATGAAACTAATTACTGTAACTTGCAAAGAATATATGCTATGAAATGTTTTAAGTTGTTACTATGTATCAAAATATAAAATGATGCATGCAGTCTATGTAAGTAGTGCGAAAGTTATGTGTTACAGTAAGTACTTTTTAGATTCAAATCAAGCAATGCAAAAGAAATACTTATTCTAATGATGTAGTTTATTAAAATAACGCTATGATTTTAAGATAAAACTTGATTAAATCTAGTGTTATGTCTTAAGATGGGAACTTTGAAATCATGGGAAATTTTTATCGGAGTAATTTTTTAAAGATGGAATAAAACATGGGATGAAATAGCCGGGGGAATCTCATCATCTTGAATTTAATTCCAAAAATAAGATTTTCTCCGAGAAATTTAAATCCTACTTTGATGTAATATTCAATTTTATAAATTTTAGTATGTTATAGTTAATAGTAACTAAATTATTTAATTTTTCCCATTTACAGTCTAGTTCAGTTTCTAGAAGTTAATTTTAATGATTTTTTCAACAAGTTAAAGAATTCACCCCTTTTACTTTAGAATTTGATTATTTCAATTTATTTTTCATGGTTTTAGTTTTAATCTAACTTATAACAAACGAGTTCCCAACTAAGCAAAATTACGCAATCAAAATATGCTTGTTCCTTTATATAATCAACATAATACACGAGATTTTAAAATTTTAAATTCAGTATAGTAATTGCGTCTGAGCAAGTTTAACCAAATTTTAAATTCGGAGATCTTTTTAAAAAGTAAAATAAGGAACAACTTCTGTATTTCAGGAATTTTCAATACGAGATCTGTCACGTCGTGTTCATTGAAAATACTACACTTATTACTTAAACAAACTTAAAACCTTAACCAACTTAAACCTTAGTGTGAAAAAGAACTTTTTGAAGCTAATTTTAGTTCTAGTCCAAAATATTTAAGATTATCAAAAGTTTTATTTTAATTTGATTAAAAGATAATTATAATATTACAAAGTAATAACTGTTAGTGACCAAAGAATTTCGATTACATTAAACATTTCTTCCTTATTTAAAATATGCTTTAAATTTTATCCATATATAAATTCGTTAAGATTAGAATTTTGTCTAATATTGTAAATTCGTGACACGTTTCAAAGTAAACTCTCCTTGCAAACCTCAGTTATCACAAATCAAGTATTTTTCGTCTACAGCTGTATGGCTTAATTAAACGGTACTTAAATATACAGCACAATAAAAGTTAAATTGCTATTTTTTGTTTAAAATTTCCACTTTGTATCTCATATTTTAAATTTGAAGGAAATCTTAAATTATTAAACACAATGAAGTTGTAATTCCTAACTTTTGTCCCTATTAATTTTTATACTCATACGTTTCTTTTAAGTCAAAATCAATTTGCGTTAAATAACCATTTTTAATAAAAAAAAATGTTTTTAGTGTAATGTCTCTGCTGAAAGATTTATTGCCATTCGAGATTTGTAACATAAGCAGTTAGTTTTCTAATTTATAAAAAAGTTTACCTCTGTCTGGAATGATTAGTAGGGGAGAGTGGGGTCAATTGTAACAGGGTACGATTGTAACAGAGCAAAAATTTCGAGTGTCGGGTTCTAGATTTGGTTCCTAGGTGGCGCACAAGGTGTATTTAATAAATCTAAATGTACACCCCTGCTGGCAACCATTTTTATGTACTTTTGAAAGAGTTATATCACAAAAGATATTTTCACGCTACGTAAGTACTTTTTTCGGTATTAGAATATTATATTGTAACAAAGTAATTTTGTTTAAACAAATAAAAATTATTAACCGAATATGTAAGTGGACACCTTAATTAACATTTCGAAAAAAAAAGATTAGTTTTGTTAATTAACTAGCATTGTTTTTAACAAATGTAGCTGAAATGGCGTCTTGGGGACAATTGTAACAATAAGTAAAGGGACGATTGTAACAGCCGAAAATAAATAATCTTATGTTTACAAACCATTACTTGACTCTTTAAGAACCACCAATAGTTTCCTATATCATTTATATTATGTTGCATGTGCATTATTTTATTTGTCACCTTTCACAGCATAAATTAAAATTTTTAACCCCTTAAAGTTAAAAGTTTAACCCTTTAGGTCTCTGCTCATTATTATTTTTACTCCTAAAATATCACTACTATTTTTATCAATAAAAAATATATCACAACTATGATAATATGTATAATTAACTATATTTTAGTTAAATTTATGAACTGTTACAATTGACCCCGTAAGTGGGAACAATTGTAACAAGTGCACGACTGTCAAAAATTGTTAATAACTAATATAATAATATTTAAAATAAGGTATTTATTTTTTTTTTCTAGTAGAGGATAGTCTACTTTACCCGTCTGTCAATTAATACTAATAATATATTCGATTTTTTGTTAGTTAAAAATAGTTAGGTGAAAAATGTTACAATTGACCCCACTCTCCCCTACTGTGTATTTCTTACCGGTAAACATTCTGCACATTTGCGCATGCGTCAGGACCAAGCCTGGATTAAGCGTACGCGGGGCCCTAGGGCCATTCAAATTTTAGGGGCCTTTCGATTAAGTTGTTTTTCTCGGATATTTTTTATTTACTCAAAGTATTTATCTATCTTTTCATTTAAGAAACTATACTTAAAATAAAAATAAATATTAATAAATTAAATTTTACTTTATTTTATTAAATTAGAACTAAAAAATAATCATATGTTATATGTATATGCTTGAAATGGATTTTTTTTTAAAAAATCATTGTTCTTCTTAATTTTTTTTAATTTATTTTCAAAAAATCCATTTTAAGGGGGTCCCTAATCATTGGGAGCCCCAGGCCATGGCCTAATGGGTAATCCGGCACTGGTCAGGACTACATCCATGCTTTGATCAAATCGAAGTGGAAGAAAAAAAATTTCTCTGACGCGCTTACAATCCAATAACTCATTCTCGATGACAATCGTCCTGGTGTCTATTAATTTGGTCAAGGACATTATGTTAGGTGAATAATTAGTAGAAAAACTTTAGTAGAAAAAACTGTTCTCTAACGAGAAACAATTATTGTGACACAATCATGGGAGTTGTAGAGCGGGCCCCCTAGTGTTTCTTAAGTTTATGAATCGTGATAAGAAAATATTAAAATTTTGGCCGTAGTATTCAATCCATTTGTCTCGAGCACAGTGTTTAGCCAGAGTTCTTGTGTGCAGTTGTCACCGGCAAGATTTGATTTGATACCGGTCCTTCAAACTGCAACTAGCTGATCTTCCTGCTGATCGTAAAGACACGATTCCCCGTTGAACACCGAAGTCAAGCATCTCTGGCTACGGTCAGTAAGCGGGAGGGCGACCTCTTTGATCTGATTGCGTAGGAACCGAGGGTGTGCGGTATCGGTTCTCGTTAAGCAGTTATGAAGTAAAGAGCTTGTCTTCACTCGTCGAGCTACCAAAGCAGGGATCCCCTAGGCAGTGGATCAAAATTGCGATGACATTTCTTCAGATCATCCTCAGGGATGTTTCCCAGACCGTCACCAATAGTCTATTGTGCAGCTTCATTTCGACGTAAATAAGGTACCTACCATTGACCTACTTCAGATGAATAGCACTGAAAGTATGTTTGGAATGCTAGTTGATTGCATCTTTATTTACAATTCTTGCAAATCCCTTAAACAAGAACATCGGCTTACCGAATTTTAATCTGCACACTTCGCGGTAGGACGCAATGCCGTAACGAAAGGGTTCATTTTATACATAGGTTATAACACTCGTCGGAATTAATTTTCTGTTGAACGATCGTGATGTAAATAATGAAGAAAAAATTACCTAACCTAGGGAGAAACGCTATTGTATGAAATTCAAAATATTGACAACAAGTCATCTAAAAAGCTAATCTAATATTAAAAGATCAAAAGGGCTGTATCGATAGTGACAGAAGCGGTAAAAGTCTCTTGACGCAGACAGAGGACAGTTGTATGATAAAATTTCATTTTTCTAAGCTTTTCTACCTATTTATGAAAATCTAATGATTCTGTCACTTTTCCATTGTTTGTCGTTGGATTTTTATTGATCAGAAAATTACATGGTAGGGTCCAGTATTCTCACATTAATTTGAATTTGGTTTTTTATATATATATATATATATATATATATATATATATATATATATATATATATATATATATATATATATATATATATATATATATATATATATATATATATATATATATATATATATATATATATATATAAAATACAAAAATTAAATACTTTTGTATTAATAAAAGAATTAAAACTCTTTCGGTTTCATAAAATGTCTTTGTTAAAGAGTAAGCGTAGAGCTATTCTATTTTGGGAATTCAAGGCTGAAAAAATACCATTGAAATATAAATAGATTTATATTTCAAAGGAAGAGTTATTTTTAGAATCGTTCCCTCGTTCACTTCCATATAAGGAAGCAGAAAGGATTTTCCTTAATGCGTAAGGTTACAAGGAATGTATGACAGTGTGCCTTTTTACCTCAAATCTGTGTTGGTATAAAACGTAAGAACGAATAGTTTTGCGTGTCCTTTTCATCATGATTTGATCCTTATAAGCTGTTCAGGAATTGTCAGAAGGCTTGTCCATTCCCCTCTTATAGGGAGTGTGGACATGAACTGTTAGCAATACCAGCCTACATTTAAATAAACCTGTTTAGAACGTATGATGGCTTAAGACTGCAATTATTTCAAGCTAAATACAACACTGATAACAGGGTTGGAGCCCTGTTATTACATATATATATATATATATATATATATATATATATATATATATATATATATATATATATATATATATATATATATATATATATATATATATATATATATATATATGCATGCACTTCTGGTATTATGGTAATTAGAGTAATTTTAATTATTACCAATTTATACTGATGTTGGTTAAAATAAGTGCATTTGGTACATTTTAAAACTATATTAATAGCGCAGATTCTAGTGGATCACAGGCCTTCGAATGGGATAAGAGCTAGAAAAAATTCGCTCGATTCTGGTAAATTTTGACTGGCTTCGAGCAATAACATCATTCCAAATAAATACAGTTTCACTTATTGAATAGTTATTGAGAGGAGATGAACAATTAAAAACGTGAAAAACGTGTTTCGCTGAGACTAATCATGCAAAGGCACCGGCAGGGATAGAAAGTAGCTAAAAAGAAATTTGGAATTATTTTACCCTTAATAATTGTGGTCAGTTTTGCTACGTTTTGCTTTACAGAGAATGGGTTTTCCCGTATTTAATAAACTAAGGCTTCCGCTTCTAATTAGGTATCTCATAAAAATTTAACTGTGTAACTTTTATGCCACATCATTATTTTTTTGAGGAATCTACCTGATCGACGATAATTGAAATTGAGTAGATGAAAACTGAATATTTTATAGGACTCTTAACGATATGCCAATTGAGTATACTAATATTTCAAGTAAAAATTGCAGTCTCTGGCCAAATTATTAAATGCGATTCTATGTAAAATCTTAATTATCAGATGATACTGTACAGCTTTATTGTTTTTACGAGACTTTTTGCACTTGTTTACGTTCGTGTATTAATGGGTTAGATTAGACGATATATAATATAAATTCGACGATTCGATAAATTAGACGATATATTACATAAATATAGAATATTTATTACATGAGGTATTATATTAGTATATTTTAATAATTAGATTAAAATATTAGACGCACTGTAGTTTTTTAATAATGACATGATTTGCTCGAATTTATAGGCAATATTTTTATATGTAAACATACATGTCATGGGTTCTTATTCCGGTGATTTCTTATATACTTCCTGTGTGTATTTATTTTTAACGTATTGCATGACAATGTTAACCCTAATTGATACACTAACGTAAACAAGTGCAAACCGGTTTCAGTCACATAAAAACAATAAAGCTGTATAGTGTCACCTGATAATTACGATTTTACATAGAATCTCATAGTGCGTCTAATAATTTGGCAGGTACTGTAGACGTCACATTAAAATTGTTATTACGTATTCTTTATTTAGATGGATAATAAGTGGTGCATAGTATTCTTTGTCTTAAAAGTAAATTTTGAGTTACACCATTTTGCCTGCTGCTTTTAGGCCTAGTAAAGAAAAAAAAATGGCAACTTTCACCGAATTTCTCCAGAATGTTTTTTCAGACTTCACTTTACTCGTAGGTTATTTACGATTTCTTTTTTTAAGCATCTTCCCCATCGAACACTTCGGAAAAAATATTGTAGGGGCGCATCGTTTTTCTCAGCTCTGAATTGAATATGGATAGTTCATTTTATTTAAGAAGAAATGGGCTAAATTGGTCCGTTGGGGATTTTTTTTTCCCTCTTTGCTTTTTTCAGTGAAGAGCGTCGACGATTATTTATTAGAGGTACTCTGCGGTCGAGATTAGATTTTTAGGCGATTTATCACTGAGGTTCTGAGATAAGACCGTTGGTTTGAAATTACATAAGGGAGGGTGGGACGTTGTCTAGTTAAATTAATATTGAGTAGTTTCTACCCCCCCCCCCCCCCGTGTTGATGGTTCTAAATTAATATCGTACATGATTCTAAAAGAATCGTTTGACATCTAAATCTTGGAAGTTTATTTTTTTCCTTTCAGATAATTTAAGAGATCTTATTTGTCAGTTCTGAGTATGGAAAAGAATACATTAACAAACACTAAGATATTATGGAAAAATTTAGAAGTTTCCCCTTAAAAAGTGTCGCATATCTATGGAAATAAGATAAAAAATTTGAAAGGGCAACATGATTACGCAGGGCCCGTGACTGGCAAATTATTAGCCAGTAAATTATTCGATTATCAAAAGTATTCGTCAATTTTCGAAAGTCTTCGCCAAATACAAATCTTAATTTTTTTTCCCATGGAAAACTATTTAACGGTAGTTTGTTTCAGGCTTATATTATTTGAGCCCAATTCTAATTGGTTATGCGGCTCATCTAACGAAAATTACTGCAAACGAATAAAAAATACTGATTTGCTTCGAAAAATTCAATTTAACCTAATTTTGAGAATCAATTTAAAAATATTTTCTTTCCAGTGAAAAAAATCATTCGCCAATACTTTTGCCAAATTTACGATTTTTATCGCATTTGGCGAGATGGCGAATGCCTAGCGTGGGCCCTGCTTAATACATTTATGGTAAGCTTATTGGCCATATTGTTATGCACACAAGAAAAGGGTATGTTATTCATATAATATCAAGAAGCAGAAATAAAAAATGTGTAATAGGAAGAAACAATAAATGGCACGTTTTTATCAATTGCATGTTTATAAAAACTTTCTAAAGAATAGATTAACAAATAAAGAGAGCTGATCGACAAATTTAGCTAATTCAGGGAAATTATTGAAAGGATAGATTCTTTTAATAGAAACTCCTCTTAATGCTTCATAATCATTTTAAATATGTTCAAATTCGTCTTTGTATTGCATTTACAGTAGTGTTAAAGCGATGAGATGATCTCGGATTAAATCATTACAACAAAATATATTTAATAACAAAACACGGATGATGTTCATGATACAGTCATAGAGTTGAAATAGGATACAGTGGCATGGAGGAAACTGTGATTACAATGATTTCACATTACTGCGCAGAGCGCCATCTGTTTAGTTTTAGAAATTATTATTAATATTGAGAAATATTAACACTTTCCCCCGATGAACTTTCAGTTCATAACAAATTAATCATTTCAAATATTAATCAAAAAAATATAATCGTACCTTTTTACAGTATGAGCAATTCTTAATTGTATAAAGATTATAATTCAATAATATTAATTGAATTCATAAAATAATGTTTCCTCAGCATTAATTCAAACCTTTAACAAATTGTTACTTTATAAATGAAATTATTGAAATTCAAATAAATAAATATCAATTGATGAAATTAAATTACCATATCATGAACAATAAATCAAACAATTTTCATAACACAAATTCTTTCACATGCAAATGTTTCCAGTTTAACAACTGAAGAATTTTTACTTGCTTTTCGTCGCTTCATATCAAGAAGAGGACTTTGTTCTGTTATTTATTCAGACAATGCTCAGACGTTCAAACGAGCAGAGTTTGAATTGAGAAAAATGTGGACTATTTTGAGTAAATAGTAAAAATATATTTCATAAATGTATATTTTAAGTGTTTAATACTGTCTCTATATTCTTCCACTTTCAATTTTATTTTTAATTTATTTCTAAATAGCAAAAATATTTTGCTATTTATCACCTTTAGCATAGACTAATTCCGCAAAATCTTTTTCTGAGTGACGATTTGATTTTGTGTGGTCAATTTAAGTCTAATGTTGTGTTTTATATTTCTTAAAATATCATTCAGTTTTGTACCTTTTTTAAATTTTCGGTGCTTGTAAATCTAACATTTTATCATGCTCATGATCTTATAATTTATCGTATCCGAAACTATATATATACAATAAGATCAGCAGATTTGTGAATCAACTTTTTTGGCAGTGTCGTGTATTTTCTTTTTATACATTATACTTCTGTCACGTACATTCAATACCTATCTTATAGATTTATTCATTTGTTTCATCTCCTGATATCAAAAATTTAAATTTTTCTAAATTCTGAAAATTTAAAAAACAAATTTTTTTCGTTGATTCTTTCAACCCTTTTTTTTTTTGTGACATATCTTTTGAAAAGAACCTGAAATACATTGAGTAGTTATAAATTTAAATTCTTTGTAAGAAAATATAAATTTTTATTTTCATTTTCAGGATCTTTAAATTAATCCAGAAAATACATCCTAAATATTACTTCTCCTATTTTCATAATCTATATTTTGCATTAAATTTAGCGCGTAAGAGAATTTTATTTATTTTATCACATGCTTATTAAACTTGCCAAATCCACAGATTTTCAGTGTTTTTGCCTTTGAAAAAGTTGTGTAAATTCAAGTAATTCGTTCAATTGCTTGAATTTGCAATTTTTTCTCCGCAGTTGAATAATCGTAAAAACATGGTTCCCATTAGACCACCGAATTCAAGCATCACTGGTTGCGGTCAGTAAGTGGGTGGGTGACCACCTTGATCAGCCTGTGTATGGACCGAGGGTGTGCGGTATCGGTACTCGTTAAACTTTTCTACCGTAAAGTGCTCTATTTGGTGCGTAGGGCTACCAGAGAAGGGGAGGGGATAAAAATTGCGACGACGTGTTTTCGGATCATCCTCAGGGATGTTTCCCAGACCGTCGCCAATAGCCCATTGTGAAGCTCAAATGCAACGTAAATGAAGTACCTACCGATCTATCCAAAATTAGAAAATTGATTTAATTTCTACTGAGAAAAATCAATCTTTTTATGCAACGTGCGGGGCAGCTATTCTATGTCATTTCAACAAAATCTTTGTGAACAAAAATTGGTTTAATTGCACTTAAGAATAGTAGAACAGCTAGTAACTTGTGTAGTCGATTAACCGTATTGTAGCGCAACTATCACTACGCAGTAACTATAAATATTGAATACCAATTCACTAGCACAGTGTTTCCCAAAGTGTGGTACGCGTACCCCCAGGGGTACGGGGAACAGTTTATCAAGGGTACGCGTTCTTATGCGAAATATCTTGCATTAAACGAAAATTTCAAAAATTTTTATTTAAAAACAAAGCTAGCCACGAAAATTTACGATTACGAATTTTACTATTGTTGTTGTTGCTAATTCCCATCTGGTCTGACGGGGTCAGACCAGATCAATAAATCCGTTAACATTAAGAAAATCCGAAACCAGAATGGGAGAGGAATGAATGTCGTTCCAGTCCAGCCCTAAACAGTTCAAGATTTTACTATTGGCTACTTTTTGCAGAGTTAACAGTTAATAATTAGTGGTGTCAACAGTGATTTTTAACTTTTGCGCGATTTTTTTTATCGCAAAAAGTTCATTCATTTTTTATTAGTGGTATACTCAGAGTTACGAAAAATTTAGAAACGGTACACAAAAGCAAGGGCGCCCGCAGCGGGGTGCAAGGGGGTGCACTTGCACCCCCCTGGCTTTTTTTTTAAAAACAATTAAAGAGATACAGAAAAATTTTGTTATAAAATTCTTTTGTTAAACATATTTTTATGGAAAAACAAATAATTAAGTAATTATTGATACATAACAATTAAAAAATTGTTTAATCAAACAAGAATTGTAATCGTCTTGTTTGCTGTCCAAATCTGTTTTTAACTTTTTCAATGAATTCTGAGTCATCTTTGATTCTTTTCTTATGCACACTGAGCATTCACAAACTTGGCAGATATCTAAGCTATATTTTTAAATTTCATTTAATAAAATATAAGTAATATTATATTTTCTATTAGTTATTCAGTTTAACAAAGGTGTATAACACAAGCTGACTTCTCGCAACTGTAAAACTTCATCAACACAATAAATACCAATGTTAAGCGCTCACAAACACATTAGTATACGAAACTACTGTTTGTAGTTATTTGTGCTTCAAAGTCAGTAGCTATGCCAGCGCCAGCGCGATCGCCTCTGGGCAAAATTTGTAAGTACAAGAAATTCGTACTTTTTTTTAAGTATCTTGCTAACAATGAAGAAACGTATCTTGAAAAAATGAACAGATGAAAGTATATGTAATAACAAAACAAAATGTAATAGCAGAATATTTAAATTTTTTTTCGGGGGGAGGGGAGGGTAGTTTGTTAGAGGGTTGCACCCCCTTTTATATTATTCTGTCGGCGGCCTTGCACAAAAGTCATAAGTTTTGGAAACACTGCACTAGCATATAAGACATGCTAACTTGATTCAATCACGAGGTACCTATTGATAGATGAAGGTTGGCATGGTCGATAACTCCGCCCCCCCTCCCACATTGGGTACCTCCGGACGTGATATGAACACGCAGTAACGCCCACTTCGCAAAAATAACTTGATGGTACCGCCTACTTCGATGGATAGTCCCCCACAGAAGCAAACAACGAACACTACGACGTGATGTTAATACACCTCTCACATTCAGCACTCAACAAACAGCTCTCCCGGTCTTTCACAAGTACAGCAACTAGTACTTCTACTAGTACAAGTACAGCAACTAGTATCATGCGTCTTTTCTTTTTCAATTCCAACTATTAGTTCACACTCTCCCAATATATCTTGTTCAAATGTTCAATCGTTCGTAAAATACTTTTTTATTCATCCACTCAAGTGTTCAAATACATTATTTAAAATTTATAGTGGATGACACTGGATGTTAATACAGTTTTTTCAAATGTTAATTCATTCATTAAATTTAAATTACTTTAGTTTAATAGGGGAGAAAAAATAAATCGTAACTATTTATTTCGTCTTCAAAGAGCCATATTCAAAAAACTATTAAAAAATGCATATACTTTTCTCCACTCTTATAAATGTATGCTAATGCGAACCTTACAATTGAAATATTAATTTTCGACAACTCAAACCAATAATATACGAAGGAATTAATAATTTAATTGCAAGGTTCGCATTAGTTTACATTTATCAAAGTGGAGAAAAGTTTAACTTTTGTATTAAAAATGTGGCAACATATTCGATACGTGAATAGAACGCTTCGCTTTGATTCATAATTGTTATAATAAGTTTTCCTTCTTTCCACGCCCTATTTTTTTTTTCTTAAGCGAAGACGATAATTTTTGTAGCGATATAGAAATAGAAATTGATACCATAAAAAATTATTTCGTTTTCGTGTTCCTTTCATGTATTTAGCATTTTAGTTTTTTTTTTTCTTAAGCGTTGTAGCTATATAATATATAAAATAGGAATTTAATTGTTTTTGAAGGAACGATCACACTTACCTTGGATCTGTTTGGTTTTTCTATTCTTTTTTTTAGCAGTTTTTATTAAATGTAATTAGTTATTTTCAGGAAGTTTCAGTTTGCAGGTAAGCACTTAGATTTTAATATTGAAGTTTCATGATTTGCTTTCATAGTAATTGTTATTCTAAAGTATTCGTTGACTTCCTAAAAACCCGATCACTGACATGGCAGAACCGCCTTCCAAAAAACTTTGTATTTTGTCAAAGAAAAAGATATTAAGAGATTCTCAAAGAAGGGCCCAAGAAACGTCTGTGAAACGTCAAAGAGGGATGGAACATGACCGAATTTCAACAAGCAATTCTAGAGCCCAAGAAGTATCAGAGAGACGTCAAAGAATATTAGAAGAGGTTTTCAGCTATTGGTCAATGATGATTTCAAAAGCAACTTTTGTATGCTTTTACAATTTCTGAGGCCTTTAAAAAAAAAAAAAAAACAAGTCTCCACCTGATAGTTATATTATAGGTTAGGTTACATAGGCCTTAGGTTACCATAGCAAAGTTACATCTTCAAGCATCCTCAAGAGCTATAACACATCTGCAGCAGAACTGGATATGAAGACAAAACTGCAGGACAGGAACACTTTAATTGTCCACTAATCTTCAGATTTCCTGCTATGTTTTAAAAAACTTTATTTATGAAAACCTTTAGCGTGGCGAACAGCTGGCCGCCTTTGGCGGCTAGTCTATTATAAAACAAATAGTATGTAAATGTAACGGAATGTAAAAGTAGATGACACATCCTCAAGTTGATCATTAAAGTAATACACCTCTGGTGGTTAATTTACACAAGTTTCTCTGAATTTTACACAGTTGATTTATACAAGTTTCTCTGAATTTTACACAGTTGATTTATACAAGTTTCTCTGAATTTTATACAGTTAATTGCACAAGTTTCTCTGAATTTTATACAGTTAATTTACGCGAGTTTCCTTGATTATTACACAGTTCATTGACACAAGTTTCTCTGAATAACGTTTAAATTGACTCAGTTATGATAGAATTTTTTTTTCATTTTAAAGCACGAATAGATCATACGTTTTTTTAAATTATTGCGTTTATATAGATTTTATGGGTACTATATAACAAATTCAATATTCAATTATAAAAAAAAAAAACTATTTATTCTCCTCTATAAGTAGACCACTATTGCAAAAGTTTTACCTTCTCAGATTTCCCTGTATCAAACATGAAATGTTTTAAAGAAGTTTTTAAATTTACTGAGTTTTGATTCGGAAAACGGAACTGCAATTTCATTTTAAATCATAGACCACAGATCTTTATGAAATCTAAAACATTTCTGTGAAGTAGCAATTAAAAACTTTTTTTATAGCATAATAAAAAACGAAACTATTCTAGGTATGACTTGCACCAGTTGTGTTCCAAGTATGTTTTGATTGTTGAGGGATTCGAACGAATGGAACTGGGACCCCTTCTCACAGAATTCAGGCAGTCTTCTTCAATTCGATCTCGAAACGATTGATGAAAATTTTTATTTATATTCCCTATCCTAACTTTTTTTTTCCCTCAACGAAAGTACTTTTTTTCCCCAATTCTTCACCAAAGAGGGAAGAAAAAGTCCAAATTGTTTATTTTTCATCCGGTATCATTTGTTACAGCGGGGAAGAATAGTTAATGATAGAAAAGAAGTTTTTAACAATTTCCCCTCCACTGTGCTTTAATTCAACCTAGGAAAGTACTTCGAAGTGACGATACTCTTGAAATGTGTACTTTTCGGTACAGTTCCGAGCATAATTAATTTTAACTCGTAAATCTTGTTATGTGTCAATAGTTGGTGTTAATAAAGCGCAAATACTAGCACAAAAACAGAAGTTGTATGTACAATTTATGCTTTATTCTAGTCGTTTCATTTTATAGTATGAAATATACCCAATTTTTACTTGAATATTTTCTGCTTTGATATGAAATATTGCCAAACTAACAATAAAAGTTTACTATATAACAACGAGCCCTATTTAAAAACTTTGTAGTTTGTACATTTTAGCAAAACAGCCGATACCTGGGCTGCAGGTTGTGGGTTCAAACCCATCGTAGTTATGGATGTAACTTTCTTTGTCCTATGTCCTTTCCTTTGTGTGATTGTGTAAATGTAACCCGCCATACGAACGGGGCTAATGGGAAATAGACCCAAGTACCCGCCATTATAAAAAAAATTAACAAAAATTCTAATCATATTCAAATTGTACTCTCGAATAGCCATCTCAGATTACGATATTAGTTTGTACGAGTAAAACATAAATAAATGAACAAAAACTGAATGTATGTTTTTGTACTATTAATTTTAGCTCTATTAAAAATGGTTAGCTTTGTAATACGAAGTATCATCATTTGAATATTCCGTGTATTGATATAAAATATTGCCAAGTAAAAATAGCTTTCTGTAAAATTAAGTGCTATCTTTACAAAATTCTCCCTGTGAACTAAGGACGCATTTTTAGAAGCGTTTCTATCAAGGCATTAAACATTTTGATAATTTAAAAAAATAATAGGGCAAATCAGGGCTCGAAAAAACTCAGAAATTTTACCTGTCACCGAGGACGGCTTAACCAACAATGTATCCGACCTCCTTTGAAACTAGCCCGTAGCTTCTAAATAAATAAAAATATAATTTTCTCTTATTTATTACAATCATTTATATAAATTGCACAATGAATTAGTAGTTACTAGGATTACTGTAAAGGATTAGGATTACTGTAGGTACTGTTCAAGTAATCTGGACTGTGAATTTATCCGAGGGTACTGCGTTTTTTAAATGAATCAAATATGACGTTTGCCAGTTCCACAATCAAGCCAGTGATTTGCAGAGGCTTCTGCACAGAAATCTGAAAGGAGTTTTCCATTTAGGTAGATGTTCATAATTGCGTTTAACGCTTCTTATTTAAGTTCAGTACGTAATGTGTTTTTTTGTAAGTTCATTGCTGAAAAGCCCCTTTCAACCGCTGTAGTATTCCCAGACAGAGAAAACATCAATTCTAATGACAAAAATTGAAAATGTATCACGAACATTAACGGGAAAACGGCTGTCCGCGCGGACGTCGGATTCGAGAAATTCGTTGTTCGTGGGGAAGTTTTGACCGCCGAGGATGGGCGGTTTTTAAAGCCCTGGGGCAAATATATATATAAAAATGTACTGGAAATATCAATTGTAAACTATACAATTAAATGAAACTACACTTTTTAGAGTTTACTTAAATTCTCAAAAAATCAAAAAAACTGCATAAGAATTTCGTCTAATTAATTTGAATTTATTTCGTTTATTAATTTAATTTTGTCTATTTTTCTGCTTTTCTTTTAAACAACTATTTATGCCCTGTCTTGGACATTTCATTTTATAAACTCATGTTTTAACCCAAGAGATATTTAACGTCACCGGACATAAATCTTAAAATTAACATCGAAAAGAGTTGGAAAATCAGTTTCTCTTTTGAATAGTTATTATAAGTCTTGTTAACGAGCAAAATTTGTTATTCTTTGTCTTTTAATTAGAGACGTACAATCTACTCCTAAGTCTTAAATTATATATACAAGCACAGTTTTTCAATTGTTTATGTTGTGACAATCAATATATTAAGAAAGTTCTTACAGAAAATAATGAGCATAAAATTATAAACATATTTTACGAACGAAATGTTGGGGGAAAATATTGACTTGAAGAGGGCAAAAAAATATGACTAAAAATCATAAGGGTTGGTGATTAGAACGAGCAGGTTCTAGCAACTAAAGAAATTAATTTTGTCTGCGAGCCGTGATGGCTCAAGGGATAGTGCACCTTGTGCGCCTACCTATGTAGGAACCTAGTTTGAATCCCAGCGATGGCTGGTCGATACGAATTCTGCATCCGGCTTGCACCCACCACAGTGCTGGAGTTCAATATCCTCAGTTGTAGAAGGATAATGGGTTAGATCCCTTACAGTGAGGCTAACCATGGGAGGTTTTCGTGGTCTTCCTCTTCATGTAACGCAAATGCGGATTAGTTCCAATAAAAAGTCTTCGACGAAGGAAAATTTCTCCGAATACTTGATACAGGAGTTCCCTTGTCTTCTGGATTGGGCTCAAAATGACATTATGGCCTCGGAGTCTTAACATTGGTAGTCGTAAACCCCAAAAAATTGGGTCGGCTGCTCAACGACGATTATAAAATAAGATAAAATTGTTTGTTGTTGTTGCTAAATGTCTGTTTAGATGTGTGCCGTACAAATACTTGCCAACATTAATAGTCGATAAATAAATCCCCTCAATGGTGACCTGCGGACCTGATATGAACTTAACTTTTTTGGATGGACCACATTAAACAGTTTAATATATATGCTCAAAAAAAATCTGAAGTAAATAAAGTCTCCCGGTCAATAAACAAAAATTAAGAAGAAAAAAATGAGCGAAATGCTATAAACAAAAAGCGAAAGTTAAAAAGTGAAGAAAATATAATGAGCAAAAATCTTTATCTATAAGAAGAGAGTGGAATGATAACGCATAGCCAATCACAGAAGACTTCCGGTTAGTAACGCACAAAACAGCCAATCAAAATTGAGAACGCATGTGTGTGAAAGGTGATAATTTTTAATAATGCTGTCAAAAAATACAAAATACAAACTGACCTCAAATAAAACTTCCTCAAATAATTAAGAAAACTCTACTATTGCTTTCATAAAAAGGAAGATTAATTAATTCAACAACAAAATTATAACATCGCCATTCCAACAAAAAAAAAAAAAAAAAATCTCACATGTTACGTACAGCTATAAAAAGATCAAACGATTACTTATGCGATCGATTATATATGATTATTATGAACTAAACTTTATGCAAACGATTGTTTATGACGTCATTAGATAAAAGTTTCATTAACGCAATTTTATCCAGTGCTTATTAATAATTTTGAGTGGCAATTTAAAAAGATAGTTGTTCTAAAGTTTTATAATAAAATGTTTATTTTGATAGAACGCAGTTATTTATTTTAGAATTCCAATATATTTTAATAGTTTTGATAAATCGGGTAGAGTTATTGGAAGCACGAATGAACACTCTCTCAAAAAACTATTTACATTCCAAATTATCAAAATATATTGAACAGAGTTTACTTTAAAATACTTATATCTTTTATAAAAAATGGATTACCGTGAATATCTTAGGCGATATCAACAGCGACATAGAATATAATTTAGCTGCACAAACTTACCGGGAAAATAATCGTAGTGCTATCAATACGCGACAGCGGAATGCGCGGCGAAGAAACGTTGAAGAGTCGATATGTTTAAATGAAAACTAATAATATGGAAAGGAAATTGATAAAAAATGTTGTATATAAGGAGATTTTAATTTTATCATTGTTTTTCCTTACATTTAGTTGTTTTTTACTTACTTTCAAAAAATCGTTCAGCCGGAAATATTAATTAACAGTTCATATATGTTTGAGATATTTCTTAAATAATGCATAAAAGTGCAAATCATTGTTACACAAAATGATCTGAAAAGAAAAATTAATGAAAAATGTACATAGCTAGGTTTTATGAATATTCAGAGATCTATTGTAAATTTGTAATTTTTTATTTTCACCTTATTTTTTATAACATATCAGACAAAAATGTTTATTGATCATTGATAACATAATTTTTCATTTCTTATTTGTTTTTTATTAGTATTCACAGTACGAGAAAAAAATTAAATTGCTTAATTCAATTTTTCGAATTTCAGTTACATATGTTTTTATTACATAATTTGCCTTTTGTCTGATTGAAACTAAAATATTTTGTCAGTTGACAGTATAGAAGTTAATTAGGCAATTACTTGCAATGGTATTTGCTTTTAAAATATTACTCAGCATCAACTTATTAATATTACATGTTTTAATTTGTTTGCCATATTTTAAATTCTTTTTTCATAAGGTGTTAATTTTTTTCAGTTTAAAATTTAAATTACTGGGGGGGGGGGGGTGAAGCACCATATAGGGAGCTACCGGCATCCTATAAGTTCATCAATGCTTTGAGTTAGGCTCTGCCACGCGTGCTTCGGATACAGAGATTAATCTCCGGCTAATGCCCTATAGCAGTGTTTCCCAAAGTGTGGTACGCGTACCCCCAGGGGTACGGGAAAAGTTTAGCAGGGGTACGCATTCTTATGCAAAATATCTTGCAACAAACGAAAATTTCAAAAAATTTTATTTAAAAACAAAGCTAGCCATGAAAATTTACGATTACGTATTTTTCTATTGGATATTTTTTGCAGAGTTAACAGTTAATAATTAGTGGCGTCAACAGCCAGTTGTGATTTTTACTTTTTGTGCGATTTTTCATAGTAAAAAATTCATTCATTTTTTTATTAGGGGTACTCAGCGTTACGAAAAATTTAGAAAGGGTACACAAAAGTCATAAGTTTGGGAAACACTGCCCTATAGTATTGTGTTAAATAATATTGCTTCTTATATTGCTTTATATAATATTGCTTTATATAATATTGCTTTATATAAGCTTATAATATTGTTTGTATTAAAATTGCTTTATAGAAGTTTATAATGCTGATAATAAGCACCTGAGATTTTACAATCCTATCATATTCTCTCTATGTGTTATTGGTGTAGAAATATTGCCAGCTAATCTCCAGGAAAACGACTTTAATTTTGTTCGCGAAGCAAACAAAAATGTAATTGCGTAGCAATTATCGGGGGTTGGCGAGCGGTAGCGACCAGGGGGCGGAGCCCTCTAGTAAATAAATAAACAACATGAATCAACTAGTGGTAATCGTTCATCGAATTCTATGGCAGATAAAATTCTAGAAGGGGAGTATTGTGGCGTAACTACCACTCTAAGTATTAAATACCAATTCCCTTAGAATATAAGACACGCTAACTTGTTTCGATCATGAGGTACCTTTTGATAGATGAAGGTTGGCATCGTCGATAATAAAATCCCCTCAGATGTAACTGCTTTTAAATCCAGGATTTTAGTTTGTCAAATGCTTTTTTGTGATAATTAGATTGTCTGTTGGCCGTGCTAGTGCTACTGTTAGCCATTTCAATAATATTGCTAGTATGGAAATACGGGGAAACTTAATTTTCTTGACAACGCACAAAAAATGACAGGGATTTGCGGCACATGCCGACTTCCTTTCTAATGAAGGAAAATAGATATATTTTAATCACCAAATTCCTTCAATCCAACAAAAGTTGTTTTGAAGTTGGAAGCATTGCAAATGATTTTTCCCCCGAGGATGAAGTATACACATCAATAAGAAGAACGAAAGCAGATCGGAAGGTTCCTTTTCTTTTTCTATAATGAGACTTGGATTTTGTGATTAGGAAGCAGGTGTGGCTGTTTTTTCTTTTTATTATTAGGGTATTCCACCTATTAAATATCTTAATGACAATTTCAATTCCGATGTCCATCACAATAAAAAGTCAAACCATTTCTATTGCTTTTTTCTTTAAAATACTTCAATCATCAAAACAGCATTTCGTTCAGTTTGTCTAATTTTTGGTTCAGCCTGATGTTCTGCGTAAAATAGTAAATGTAATTTGTTAAAAATAGTATTTATAATTACGTTCGTGTACTGTCAATTGTATTTCCCATCAGTCGCATCGAAGAGAGAATAAAAAATCGCATTTTAGACATTTGGTATCTTACCATACATAAAAATCTAATGACGGTGTCGCAGTTTTCCGTTGTTGTCGGTCTATTTTTATTGGCCGGAAAATTACGTCTTAATTGTATATTTAACTACAGTTCATTATATTTCAAGTGCAGTTGATTGTTTATGTTGTGACAATTAATATATTAAAAAAGTTCTTACAAAAATATTGAGCGTAAAATTATAAATATATTTCACGAACGAAATGTTGGTGAAAAATATTAACTTGAAGAACGCAAAAAAATTATGGCTAAAAATCAATTATAAGGGTTGGTGAGTAGAACGAGCAGGTTCTAGTAACGAAAGAAATTAATTTCAATGCTCTGCGAGCCGTGATGGCTCAGGGGATAGTGTTCGCCTTCCAATGCAGGAACCTGGTTTGAATCCCAGCGATGGCTGATCGATACGAATTCTGCATCCGGCTTGCACCAACCACAGTGCTGACGTGAAATATTCTCAGTGGTAGATGGATGATGAGTTAGACCCCTTGCACTGAGGCTAACCGTGGTAGGTTTTCGTGGTCTTCCTCGCCATGTAACGAAAAGGCGGGTTAGTTCCAATAAATTGTCTTCCACGAAGGCAAATATCTCCAAATACTTGATTCAAGAGTTCCCTTGTCTTCTGGATTGTGTTCAAAATGACAAGGCTTCGGAGTCTTAGCATTAGTAGTCGTAAACCCCAAAAAATTGGGTCGGCTGCTCAACGACGGTAATAAAATAAAATTGTCTGTTTTCTGTTGAGAAATGTCTCTTTAGGCACACAACTGCTTTACATTCAGGTTTTTTTTGTCTGTCAAATGCCTTTTTGTGACAATTAGCTTGTCTGGGGATCGTGCTAGTGCTACTGTTAGCCATTTCAATAATATAGCTAGCTTGAAAGTACGGGGGTACTTAATTTTCTTGACAACGCACGAAAAATGACAGGGATTTGAGGCATATGCCGACTTCCTTTCTAATGAAAGAAAATAGATATATTTTATTCACCAAATTCCTTCAATCCAACAAAAGTTTTTTTGAAGTTGGAAGCATTGCAAATGATTTTTTTTTTTTTTTTTTTTGCCGATGATGAAGTATACATCAATAAGAAGAAAGAAAGCAGATCGGAAGGTTCCTTTTCTATAATGAGATTTAGATTTTGTGATTTTGAAGCAGGTGTGGCTGTTTTTTTCTTTTTATTATTACGGTATTATACCTATTAAGTATATCTTAATGGCAATTTCAACTCCAATGTCTTTCACAATAAAAAGTCAAACTATTTTATTGCCTTTTTTTTCTTTCATAATACTTCAATCATCAAAGCAGCTTTTCTTTTTGGTTCGTCTAACTTTTGGTTCAGCCTGATGTTCTGCGTAAGGTAGTAAATGTAATTTGCTAAAAAGAATTTTTATAATCACTTTCATGTAGTGTCAATTGTTTTTCCCGTCAGTCGCATTGAAGAGAGGAAAAAAAATATTTTAGACATTTGGTATCTAACCGTATAACGAAACAACCTGGCTAAAACTTCTCTTTATTATTAGACAGTTAGTCTAAAAATAGAGAGAACGATGATTGCTTTTGAAAAAGTCCAAACCAAACTTTACTTTAAACTCATCTGTTACAAACAATTGACTTTCAAAATGCTTCCAAAAGTCCATATCACATAACACTGTTTATATATACTCATGGACAAAAAAATTAGCGCACCAAGAAGGAATCGTCAAAATGAAGCGAAATTTTACATACGTAATGACTACTTTGATATAAGTAAATGATTCGAAAATAAAATAAAAACGATAATCTTTGACTTTCAAATCATTTACTTACTTCAAAATAGTCATTGAGTATGTAAAGTTTTGTTTCATTTTGACTCCTCCTCCTTCGTGCACTAATTTTTTTGTCCATGAGTGTATTACATTTTAAAACTAGAAATCAATCCATTTAATAATTGAGCATAAAGATGTAGTTTAAATAAAGAATTTGATAGCAAAGCTTGAATATTTTTTTAATTAGAAAGAATATATACTCATCATAATAGTTTCTCTTCATAATTGATTTCTATCAATTTAAAAAATACATGATCCTTCAAAATTATACAACATTAAGTACTTATTACCTAAAAAATTCAAAATAAAAAGTAATATTTTTAAAAACCACGTTTTAGTAGTGAAGAATAATAATTAAGAAAAAAATTGAAAAACGAAAAACGTGGGGCGCATGAAATACATAACAGTAATGTTATATTAGTGTGTGTATGTGTGCTCTTGAGAATATGTGTATGTATATCAGTAATTGTAATTGTATCTGAATGTGGATGTGGAATATGCTTTTGTATATGCATATGTATGTGGATGTATATGTGGCTGTGCATGTGTATGAGTAAGAAAATGTGTATATGTATGTGCATATGTACTGTTATGTATTTCATGCGCCCCACGTTTTTCGTTTTTAAATTTTTTTCTTAATTATTATTCTCCACTACTAAAACGTGGTTTTTAAAAATATTACTTTTTATTTTGAATTTTTTTATTTTAAACTATGATTTTTTTAATTTTTATTTTATATTTTTAAAAAATTATTATTTTTTAATTATTATTCTTCACTACAAAAAAACGTGTTTTTTAAAAATAATTATTTTTATTTAGATTATTTTTCTAGTCAAGAGTAGTCAAGACTACTACAAGCCCACTACTAAAGTTGTTACATAGTTGTTACATATGGCTTTATAGGAAATATTAATCCATATACACCACTACTAAAGTAATAGAACTTTTATTTTAAATTAGGGATACAAAACTCTTTATAGAAAAACAATACCTTTACGACTTTCAATAGTTTTATGCAGATGATAACCAAAACAATCTGGAAATGAATGAGGAAAAACTGGATCCTACCACGTGATTTTTCAGCCAATAAAAATACTCCGACAACAAAAATCTATTCACCTGACACGTAATAATTTGAAATAATGGAATCGACAACAAAAGACAATCTCGAAAAAAAATTTTTTTTAAATTTTAATTTTATTTTACTTTGCATGTCTTTTTTCTCTTCATTTTCATGCATTGTCATCCAATTCTGAACTGTGTGCTAAAGTTTGTAGCTAGTCGGGAAGTTAGTTTAAAATCGATTACAAAATTCCACCCGGACAGACATACACGAAGGCAAGTTTATATAAACGTGGTAAAATGATATTATACAAATTATTGTAGAAGAAGTTATCAAAAAATGCAATAAAAAGGCAAGATTTTCCAAATTTATTGTGAATTTACATAACGGAATCCACTAACTAAAAAATATAAATTATATGTCATAATATAAGAATATAAATTATATGCCATCAATTTTGGATGGTTTAAACCAAATGCTCTCTTAAAATATTTATTGGATTTTTTTTTTTATAAAAAGTGTTAATTTGAATAGAACCAGACGAAAAAAATTTCATTTTATTATAAAAATTTTCTGTTAATTAGAAAGTTTAATGGGAAGCGATTTTTTTAAAAATAAATATAAATAAAAGGTTTTTAAATGTTTGATATCGTAGCATTCCTGCAAATATATCGGTGAAGATATATTTATGGGATGAAATGTTCTGAAAATGCTTAATAAAACAAACAGCATCACCAAATTACTTTTCTGATTGCGAGAGATAAAATTAGTTAATTAATGTGATTATTGAACAAAATTAAATAAAAGCATTTTTATCTTAAAAACACATGAAGCTTGTTGCTATCAAAAGCATAAATAGAAATAAAGTTCGCGTCTAAAATTTGTTTAGTTTTTCGAATTTTTGAAGTTTTTTGTTATCAGTGTAAAACTAATTTGGATTGAATTATGATTTTGCTCATTTCTTTAATATTTTCGAAATTTTAATTTTTTTTGTTTAAAAATAGCTCTATTAAAATATACTCAGAATTTCAGAATTTGTCAGGATGTAAGTATAACAATTTGTAATAATGAATCAGTCCATATATTTTGTTATTGAAGGATAAATAGAATTTTAATTTAAGCACTTAATAACAGCTATGTAATAATTTTTTAATTTATTATAAATTTTAACAATTAATAAGATGTCATACATTGTTAAAATTTATAATATTTAAATACTATATAGTTTTTTAATATTTTTAAAAATTAAGAAGAAAAATATTACTTTAAAACAAGATGTAAGCTATGATAAAATTAAATCATTTGACTAAAAAAATGTTTTCCCTCTAATAAACACAAGTAATTCTAGTGTGGACATAAATTTTAAAAAACAGACCAAAACTTTTTTTAAAAAGTAAAAAATTTGGATAGCTAAAAAGCTAGCATTTTCGGAAAGTACTTGCACAAATCAAAAACAGTTATTTTGATTAAAACATATTTAGGTTTAAAAAAAATATTTCCATTATTTCTTTATAAAAATTTTCCTTTAAAATTTCCCTGTTAAATTTTAAACAATCATTTATCAATAATCTTAAAATATTTCAGTAATACAAATTATTGAAAAAGAAATTATTAAAAATGTAGTTCTGCATACAGAATAAAAAGTAGATTTTCTAATTTTGCAATGAATTTATAAAATGGATTCCACAAATTATAAAAGGGATCCTACTGAGTTAAAATGTAGTTTTAACCTGTTCTTACCTTCTTTTCTGTTGATGGCCATTCTAGTTCATCCAACAGTTTTCATTCACAGTATTCCTTCAGAACTTTTCATGAAGGAAAAAAAAAATAATTAAAGTATGAACATGGAAAAAACAGTTAAAAATCAATATAATTAAAACTAATTTCCATAGAATCGGACAATGAGTTTAATGTTTAACAGCTATCTTGTATATGCGCAATGCTTATCGTAAATTAGTATGAACTACTGAAGATCTTGTTTCTCAAATAATTACTATAGGCAAATACTATAAAATATAGTTTAGAATTAAAATGGGAAATTTAAGTATTTTAATT
Source organism: Parasteatoda tepidariorum (assembly GCF_982258835.1). Taxonomy (NCBI): domain Eukaryota; kingdom Metazoa; phylum Arthropoda; class Arachnida; order Araneae; family Theridiidae; genus Parasteatoda; species Parasteatoda tepidariorum. Next base: position 132,569,236 of record NC_141756.1, on the reverse strand, counting down.
CAGAATTAGGTAAAATTAGATAAGTTATGCTAAAATTAAATCATTTGACTAAAAAAAAATTTTTCCTCTAGCAAATATAAATAATTTTAGTATGATTAAAATGTTTAATTTTAGTCTAGTATGTGGTCAATTTTAAACAAGTAAAAAATAACTTACATTTTTTTTAGGAAAGTACCTTTGCTAATCAAAAATAAGTATTTTGATAAAAAATTTTAATGATTTAAAAAAAATATTTTCTTTTAAATTATGAGCAATTATTTACTAATAATCTTAAAATATTTCAATAATACAAAGGATACCACAAACTATAGAATATAAAATGGATGCTATTGAGTTAAAATGTAGTTTTAACATGTTCTTTTCTGTTGATGGTCATTCTAGTTCATCCGACAGTTTTCCTTCGCACTCTCCAGTCAGAATCTCCAGACTTTTCATGAAAAAAAAAATAATAGAATATGACCATGGAAAAAATAGTTAAAAATCAACAAAATAAAAACAATAAATTGAAGAAAAAAAAGAAACTGCTTCTAATTATTTTCTATACAATATATCGGACAATAAGTTTAATGTTTACCAGCTATCTTGTATATGCGCTATGCTTATCGTAAATTAGTATGAACTACTGAAGATCTTGCTTCTAAAATAATTACTATAGGCAAATACTATAAAATATAGTACCGAATTGAAAGGGTAAGTTTAAGTTTATATCTAAAGTAAAGAATAGAATTTAAAGTTTTAACTTGTTTTGCATCTTTTTCCAAAATGGGGTGAAATGTGTGTTTAGATAAATGCTGCCTAATATTTATAATTACATTTTCAATTCGATCAAATATTATCTATGACAATCATGAAGAAAATAATAAGTTATAATTCTTTTACAACCTGACGTAGTAAAGCGAAAAAGTTTCTTTTTAAATTTTATTTTCTAATTCAAATTTACAAAAAGAATAAGATATGAATGAAAAAGAAAGGCCGGGATAGCTTGGTCGGTAGGGCACTGGGCCCTTGTCCGAGTGTTCGTGGGTTCGAACCCCGCTCCGGCCGAAGACTCCCCGTGTGACTGATGCACGTTAAAATTCTGTCGAGTCGCAACTCCTCCATGTTCCCATAACAAATCAATGCCTCTGGGGGTACTGGATTGGAGATCGATCGTTCTCTGATTCAGGCCAAAATTACGATCTGTGGATGGATGAATAGATGCATGAATGGGTCAGCCTTATAAACAGGTGCGACGTATGATGTGGCAGAAGTCGAATTCTTGGCCATAGATGGCAGCACTGAAAAGCAAGAATAATCGCACCCTCTCTGCCTTAAATTTGCTCGGTTTCACCAAGCAGGCTTTCCCGTGTGGAAAGTGGCATTAGAACCAACCTCTCAACCAGAAATCAGGCATAACAGACATAGAAGTCCACTCAAATTGCAGATACTAAAATAGTCCAATATATTACTTTCGTCCGGGTTACCCTTAATCTTATCAACAACTTAATTTTACCCGGGTTACAAACTACAAGAGTTGTTGAGGGTAGCGAACAGGTAACGGAGGCAGCATGTAGAAAACAAGGATACTTAAAAATAAATTGCGTCGAACAACTATTTATCAGTAAGCGCATGATGCATATTTAGAATCGTCTCTAAAAAGGGACTGTAGAAGCTGATCAATTGATAACAATTAATCTGCAGCAGTCAAGGTATAAATTATCGTCACTATCTAAAAATCATTTTATTTATTTAAATATTTGTATGTTTGCGAACTATGGGTGTGTTTTTGAATTTTTTTTTAATTAACGTTAAACTTTAACCGGATTTCAATAAATTAATTCTAAAAGAACTGCACTCGTTAAAGAGGAGGTATGAAAATGATTCATTGGATTCGTTTTGTACTATGAAAATTGCCATGTTATCAGTGCACTGTGAGCCAAAAGTCAAAAATTAGTCAAAAGTAAAACATTTAATTTTTTACTTTTTTTTAAATTTTTTTTTAAACCAAAATATGTGTAGGCAGTTTTAATATAACTCAAAATAAGTATTCATAATGATTCCAAACATTATAATTTACTTTTTGGACTGACGAGAGTACAATTTAATGATAAATGTGTTAAGAAAAAAAATTTTTTTAATGCAACTTTAAAATTTTTATTACAGAAATATATATAGAAGTTTCACCTTACTGTTATATTTTTATCACAGCAATTAGTCTGAAATTATTGTACAATTCTTCAATGTGTTGGATTAGTTAATACTCTTGACAAACTTATAGTTTATATCTTTTCATTTGACATTTTACAATGCTTGAATGACTTTCGAAACTTAGTTCCAAAAAGTTTCACCAGGTCATTAGCTAAACTTTTTTTTTTGTTGTCTTCTTTGATGTTTCTTCCTTCAAAAAAACCTGCCCCATTTTGCCCGTATTGCAAAGGTGGACTAAGTATACCGAAATACAAAAATTGTGTTTTTTTTCTTCATGTTTTCGCGTTATTTTGTAATATTACTTCGGTAATATAATTTGCTTTTCATTTTTTATATAAAATTACGAAAGTATTATATTTTCATTGCTGTATTTAATTATTTAAACGCACTATATTATTTTTATTTTTGCTCTCCATATTTCAGACGGCATTTTGTTTGTTTTTTCGTATTTTTAGCGTATTTCAAAATTTCAACGATGAATTCAATTTACCTGCACATAAAACCCCGCAAATTTTGAAACAAATTTTATCGAAATACTAATTTTTCCACGAAACCTTGGATGCTCGCCCACTGTGCGTTGCATGAAATGCTATTTCATTTTCCCCCTATTAATGATTAAAAGAGCTCCACTAAGTTCTAATTACAAAATCATTCCATTTCGCCTAAATAGTTATGCCTTTTTTAAAAATTTTATTTGCAAATTGACCGTAAATTCAAAACTATACCGACAGTTTATTTAGGCAAACAGTTTGAATTTCGTCACTCTTAACGTTATTTTTATATTTCAGTCATATTTCAGCGATTAATTCCTGAGACTTAAAACAAAGTACAATTTTAAAAGTTAACCCAAAAACCCTTGTCAGAAAAGACGATGTTTTTGTTGCTGCTGTTGCTGATGATGTCACTTGCCACACGGGGAAGCCTGCTGGGTGAAACCGAGCAAATTTAAGGCAGAGTGTGTGTTTCTTGTTTTTCAGTGGCGCCATCCTATATCCAAGAATTCGTCTTCAGACACACACACGTCACAGCCCGTTTTATAGGGAGGACCCATTCACACATCCATTCATCCATCCACAGATCGCAATTTTAACCTGAATCAGAGAACGATCGATCTCCAATCCAGTACCCCCAGTGATCTTGATTTGTTATGGGAACAGGGAGGACTTTGCGACTCGACAGATTTAACGTGCATCAGTCACCATTTGCTGCACGGGGAGTCTTCGGCCGGTGGGGTTCGAGCCCACGAACTCTCGGACATGGGCCCAGCTCCCTACCGACGAAACATTTTTGCAAATGACCTTTGAAAATGATTAAATGTGTGCTTATTATTTTGTATTGTCACTATAAGTTTTCTTTCATTTTTCTACTACTACAGAACGTTACTAGAGAACGAGTAATTTTTCCTATAATGTATTTTTATTTGACTATTATATCGACTTCGTAGAAGAAAAAATTGGTAACTTTTTTTTAAAATCACGCTATATAGCTTTTGTATTTTTTCCAGCTTTAAATCCGATGCTATTTTTATTAACACTCGAATTGTATGTATGTGATGCAATTTAAGTGTAAAGAAGGATTGAAACAGTGAAATTTAACGTTTAATTTTGTCTAACTTGGAATTGACTTTTAAAATAAATCTTTTTCAAATAAAGCAATTCTGGTTTTAAATAACTATTCTGCTCTTTAATTGGTTAAGGTAATATGCAGTGGCACATTTTTGCATAGATGGCACATTTTATGCTAGAATCAATAGTGCAGACCCTTGCCACACATGAATGATAGATTTCTTCACTGCTTGACTATTGTGAGCAGAAACTTTGGTTGGAGGATTGTGCTTGGGGGGGAATATTGCTTATCACATTGGCGAGATTCTAAAAAAATTAAAAGCAAAGCAACCCTACAAAACCCTTCACTTTATATCTTCGGAGAATTTATGAATGTTAGGAGTGTTTTTTCACTTGAAACTTCCGAGTTTTATTGCAAAAAATTAATTTAAGTAATTTTAAAAAACAAGATGAAAAAATATCTGGTCTTTCGTTGATATATTTATGTTTTTTAGCATTCGTTCATATATTTATTTTTAATATATTATACATCACGACATACCCATAAGAAGGGGTGCGAATTAGTATTAATTTTTGCAAATATTACATCACGTTCTCTGCTACAAATTCATAATGAACATACCTTGCATTTATCATCAATTTAGGAAGAAATATTCTAGAATAACTTTTTATCCACACCGTCACATTCAAAATATTTGATTTACATCGTCTGCCAAACCGTTATTAATCAATATTACCGTTATTAATCAACTGTTATTAATCAATAAAAGGTAAATATAACAGTGTGCTGCAGAAGTATTTAAGATAAAACTGCTTTATTTTTATACTTACGGTTGGGATATTTTTTAAATACTTATAGGAAATAATGAACTCTTCTAATTTTTAAAATCAATTTTCAAAGGGCTATTATTTCAAGATAAATACAGATTTTCCAGGTATCCAAATTCTCTAATATTTTATAATACGAAGCAATATCATTTAAACTTAAGCTTGTTGCTGCATAGCTGCATTTTGCACTTAAACGAATTTTACTTCCAATTCCACGGACCGGAATTTGAAAATCATATTTTTAATATTGGGAGTAAAAATTAGTTCGGTCCGTTTTTAAAAGATGGCTCTGCTGTTATGAATGTTATACAATGTCAGCTGGTTTCGGTGGTTTCAGAGAGGTTAAACATCTGAGAATAATATTCAGTTTATATCGCTTTGAATTTCATACAAAAACCATGTTTTTTACTTTGTTGTAACTAAGTACATTTGGGATAGGTTTTATGTTTCTTCTTTTATTGGAGGAAAAGTGCAGCTGAAGAGCATCGAATGCTTGTAAAAGTTTAAAGTGACAATGCTCCAACAGATAAATCATGGTTTCGACGTTTCAGTAATGGTGAATAGTGTTGTATACTATGAGCTGCTACAACCTGGTGATTCCATTAAGGGTATAGGCTGCAATTGATTCGTTCGAGCCGAACATTACGAGAAAAGCGGCTGGATTGCGAGCAAAGACATGACAAAGTTATTCTTCTGCATAATAATGGTCAGCCTGATTTCTCAAAAGTCGTAAAAAATATTTGGAAACTCTCAAGTGGGATATTTTACCACCCCCGCTGTATTCGCTGGACATTGCTCCTTCTGATTACTGGTTGTTCCGACGGATGCAGCACGACTTGGCAGGTCACCAGTTCACTGTTTTCGCAGAAATCGAAAATTGACTCCTAACTTGGATCGCCTCAAAAGACGAGGCATTTTTTCGAGGTGGAATTCGAAAATTGACTGAGAGGTGGAAAAACGTAGTAGCAATACTTTGATTAATCTGTTCATTCATTTTGTTCTGAAATAAACGCATTTTTGACCACACAAAAAAACGGACCGAACTCATTTGTACTCCCAATAGATTTCCTTATTTTGCTAAGACAAATATTTTTTTCCAATTATTTGGATTGCAGGCAGGTGTCCAAACAATCCATATCCTAATCCCTGGTTAAAGCCCTGTATCAGATTATCGGTCATTGAGTTTTAAGAGTGAATCAATATATTTAATATTAAATCGTTCATAATAGAGTATTTGCTCAAACTAGTACTAAGTCAAAAAAAAAAAAAAAAAAAAAAAAAACGTTAGTGATCATTTTACGGAAAATTAGGAAAAAGTAAAGGGAGAAGCTTAAGCGAAAAATGGTCGAAACATCATGTGGGAAAAGAAAAAAAAATCTTGCGCGAATCTTAAAATCAAAATTAATAAAATCATGGCAGTTTCAGGCAGATTAGAATAACGCATACGTGCATCATTATTCATTTTTATCTATTCATTTATATAATATTATTGTTTGCACACTTCTGTGCAGACTGTTTCTTACAGTAATAATTTTTCACCTTCATAAATAAATATCTGTATGAAACACATAACTGTATTTTGAGTACAACTTAGGGAAAAATTATGATTATTATTTGTTGCAAGTTTTGCAATTTTTCTCATGAATTTTTAAAAGGCTCATTGATGATTACGTGATTGTTTTGAAAGCTATTTTGGTCATAGATTTTTTTAAAGTCATTGAGTTCATTTCAAGAAATTCATTTTAAAAAGGAAAACATCCTAAAAAAGACAAAATTATAAAATAAGACAATAAATTAACTGAAATAACTCCCTTCCTCCCAACATAATCGAAGGATTTACTTAACACGCAGCTCAATTTTTTTAATACGTTCATATGCTATAATCAAACTTCATAGCTCAGTTAAAATATCAAAAGAACAACAACTTTCATTTTGTGAGTAATTTTCGTCCAAATTAAAACGACTTTCTCATAAAAACATTCTTAATCAGAGTTCAATGCATTAAAAATCGACTTCGTTGATTTCTTTTGCTAAAAAATGAAAAAAGGTTATAATTAATTAAAATAAAACTATATTTATTTGTAATATAACATTTGAATTTGTTAATGCAAGAAATTTGCCTTTTATAGCATAAATCATATAACCCTACCCATAAATCATAACGGGCCTTATACAACTCTATGGTGGAAAAAATAAAAAACATTTTCTATTTGCACAAATAAAGAGAGAGAAAATTGAAGAAAGGAAAAAGTATTAAATATTTTCTCTTTGCACAAATAAAGATAGAGAAAAAGGAAGAAAGGAAAAAATATAAAATGTTTTGTGATAAGCATACGCAAACAAGAGTCTTGCTTTCTTAATGCAAATTATTAAAAAATTGATAACAAAAATTTTGTACGTATTATCTTATAAAAATAACGCTAAGTTTTATAGAATTGTGCATTAAATTCATAATAGGTAATTTTTCAGCGTATTATTAAGAATATGTAATTGGAAGAAAAAAAAGATTTAAAAAGCGCTTTAGTTAGCCATTGACAAGCCATGCTATTTTATAGGAAGAGATTTTCATTTTCTTTCATACAATTGTTTTTCCATAATATTCATATTATTTCTTGTTGGCGTTGTTCTTATTGCGACAGTGAGTTTTATTTCTTATTTAAAATACGAAGGTCTACATTTTTTTGCAATATATGTATATATATACATATATATTTATTTCTCACTTGTAATGGTGTAAAAATTAGAAAAATAATTTTTCTGCCATCTATCTGAAAGACTCAAAAACACGTCTAAAAAAAAATTTTAAAAAAAACTGCGCCCTCTATGTATTGCATTCGAAACAGTTTTTTCTTAATGTATATAAACTTTCTAATGTATATAAATTTTCTTAATGTAAAAATAAATATAATGCTGCATGAAAAAATTCTTTTTGTGCAAATGAAAACAAATATATTGAACAATTTAAAAGTATAATTTTTATTTTTATTTATATCCTGCATTATAAGTTTAAAAAAATAATAAATTTGCTTAACATTTTGAAGTTTAATTAATAAAAATATCCAAATGTATTTTTATTACTTAAAAACATATTTTTAAGAATAAAATTTCTCAAACAATTATTACTTTCAAATATTGCTTAAAAGTTCAGAAAAAAAAGTTATTTACTTTTTTAGACTAGACATTTGCTATAACCATTCAGAAAATGTAAACACACTTTTTTCTTAAATTCAAAATTCTTAAGACCATTTAAGCTATTTTGAATCTTGTTTTTAAGAAGTAATTAAACTAAGATACTAAGCTTAAAATGAAAATTAAAATAAAAAATAAAAAAACAATTTATATAAGTAAAAAATTTCCTATTTTAAATGGTGCACACTCATTTGAAATAGGAAATTTTTTATTTATATAAATTTGCAATAATTACAAAATTCTTAAAAATTTGCTAATTAATGTAATAAATGTAATAAAAGAGCATATTTCATTAATAATCCTTACTCTAAATTCAAGATATTTATAATTTCAAGGAGAATATAAGCAATTTACAATATTTTTTTTTATTGTCTATAAATAGATTTTATTTCTATGATTTCTGAACTTACCTATTCAATTTCATTTTTCTTCAAGAAGGTTTAGAAAAGGAATTATAGTCTGGAAAAATATTTATGTTAATTTCATTTAGGCCTTACAGCAATAATTTTTAACCGATCAAAGCATAACCAATGGGAAAAGTTTCCATATCGCTTGTTCCTAATATGCCGAAATACAAACAATAACGGACCCTTTAGCTTTTTACTGCTATCATATAAAATTACTACTAGATTATTATTTTTTTTTTACCATAAATTATAAAACTGAGATTTTTTGGATTCCTTTAACGTTAAAAATAAACGTGTTCCTGTTTCAATAAAATAATAAGTATTTAATTCTTTAAGTCCCCTTTTAAGTACACGTTTAATGCAATAAATTATAAACAAAATTTTAGAATAAACAATCGAAGTTAAAAATAAAATCTTTTTCTCAATGAACAAAAGAATTGTTCTAGTTATAAGTATTAATTTTTATTCTTATTTTTAACGAAATAAATATTAAATTTTTCTAGAAAATAAGAATATATTATATTTCGAGTTAAAAATTATACTTTGAAAAATGATTCCAAAAAGAAGAAAAAACAGAAACAAAGAAAAATAATTATATTTACTTAATATTATTTAAAAATTGATATTAATTTTTAATAATATTAATTTATTTAATATTAAAATATTTATTTAAAGATTGTAATAAAATTTAAAATTATTATTTTTTAATAGTTATTTTTCTAAAAAATGTAATAAGTAATTCCAGGAAGTATATTAAGGTTATAGGAAAATACTAAAATTCCAATTTTTTAATATTCTATGTAAGAATCTGCAATTCTCAAAGAATAATAAAAGTTGTTTTTTTACCTCTCAAAATACGGTTATTATTCTATGGATTTTATACCATTCTCAACTGATTTTTTTTAAAAAAAATTTGAGTTAAAAGCACCATTCATTATTAATCTTTAGTAACCTTACAATTAATTAATGGTATAATATGAAAGTCCTATTACTAATTAAGTGTAAAAGGCCAAACATCCATTTTATTTTTCGGGCCTGTATAATTATTCCGCCTCTTCCTGAAATGCCTCAAAACTAACGATAACGGACCCTATTGCACTTGCCTTTTGCCGTTATTCTACCTAGAATGACAGCTTACGGCCTTACCTTTGCCGCAAGGTGTGTGTTTACTGGGATTATAGATAGAATAACGTAATTCTACCTTACATTTTAAGATATTTAAATCGTTTTCTGATCTCCTTAACCGTTTCACAATTTTATTCTTTGGTACAAATTACATTAATATACTATTATAAATTACCTTCAAAGAGATTCTTTAAATGATTTAGAATTTAACTTCACACACAAGGTGATGAAAGCAAAAATTGTATTTAAAATATACTACATCAGTTTGTTTGGTAAGCAAAAATAGTAAATTATTGTTGTGAACTCATCAAATTTGTTATAACACTATACTTTTAATTTTAAATGTTATTTCAAAAAACGATTGCTTATAAAATTGATTTATGTTCACTTATTGATCTTAATAGTGTTATAAGGGAAATATTTGGACGTGTGCGGGACAAGTGTTCTTTTTAGTACGTATATATTTTTAGATGAATAATTTCAACTGTTTTATGTCAAGAAACAATTATTGCGAAGCAATCATCAAGGTTGGCAAGCGTTTAGCCGCCTCGTAAATATACTGAAATTTAAAACCTTATTTGTATTTTTAAAACGCAGTCTAACCCAGTTATAATGAACCCGGATATAGTGTATTTGCGGTTGTAGAAATAGTTTTTTTTGTGGTCCCCTCCGAAATGTTATTTCATCCGCTTATAAAGAACGGTTGAAATTTTTTTAGTTCATTTATGGTGGATTCAAATTTCCTTTCAGCAAATCATTTAAATAAATATTACGAGGTTTTTCAGTCTATGTGTTAAACTTAAAAGTATTATGACTTTTAAATAAAAAAAAAGATGTAATACCTGTTATAAGGGAGAGTTTACTAATAATCATTTTGATAGAGTGAATCATGCGGAGAGGTTACAAAAGCAAGGAAGTTGCACAGAAATACTCATTTTCATTTACAACTTCCTTCAAAAATGATAGAAATTAAAAAAAAAAAAAATTTATTTTATTAGAACACTATTTTGCTTTATATTTTGAATTTTATTTAATTCGATTCATTTCGATTAAATTTTCCGTTGAAATAATAAATTCGAAGTAAACAGATTTTACATATTAATTTCGTGAACAATTCGCAAAGCAAATTATGTGCTTATGCAATCACTATTTCCGACTACTGAAAAATTTTGAATATAGTGAACTCTCGTTTATTGCGGACTTTATATTATTCATTATAGTGGGTTCCGACTGTATTCTAAATGAGATTTAAATTTGAAAACAGTTTAAATAGTGCGCCAATTAAGTTTGAGTAGTAGATATTATTGTTTCTTTAGACGATCTACAAAAGTTATACTTTGTCTAAAGCTAGTTTTTTTTATTTTTCAATTCCTGCTATTAGTTTCACGCTCCCCTATAATTGTTCAAATTTTCAATCCTTAATAAAATACTTTTTATTTATTCAGGTTCAAATACATTTATTTAAACTTGTAGTGGATTACGTTTAATTTTACTTTTATATGGAAGAAAATATTGTAATTATCTAATATATATAATTCTCTTACGTGGCTCCCAAATTTTGGCTGTATTTCTTTTCCGCCGGTGGCAACGTTTGCTTTGTTTTGAAAACACCAAAGCATTCTGCCTTTTAATGATGTGTTTCTGATCTAATATATATAATTCTCTCACGCGACTCCCAAATTTTGGCTGAAATACTTTGTACAACTAAATAAGATTCTTTTCACAAATCTTAAATATTTACTTTATTTTCTTCATTTATAGAGAAAACAGTCGGCAAAGAATTTTGTAAGGTTAAAAAACATTTCGCTAAAAAAAGAACGAATTCTAAAAGAAATAAAAATAAACAACTTAGAAAATAAAAATACTGTTGCCAGCCATAGAATTTTTTGAAAGTTAACTTAGCAACATAAATCAAAATGACGTAGAAGCGCAACTAGATCAAAATTAAGATACCTGAGCGCTTGGCGTAACAAATCCTTCAATTCTAAAAGTGTTGTATCGCCAAATGCCCAAATTAACAATTGTGTTTTTAAAGAAATTCTATCTCTCTCTCTCTCTCTCTCTCTCTACTATTCAGACTACTATTTCATATTGTTTTACAACACATGGTTTTAACACTCAGGTGGGGAAGACTTTAAAACAAAACTTATAACAGTTACTTTTCTCAACAACTGAAATTTGGAATAGTGTGATTAAGAAAAATATGTGAACTGTTTGCAATTTCAAATTAATATTGAAATGTACAGGTTTAGAATTTTCTACAGCGAAAAGTTTTCGGAACTTCAGTATTCAAAAAAGTATACAAAAGCTAGAAGTTAAGAACGTATCGAATGAGCGAGCAAAGCGAGCATTGGATTGCGAAGCAATCCGAAATGAACTGCGAAAGCAGTTCCGGGGGTTGGCGCATGCCAGCGAGCAGAGGGCGAAGCCTCCTAGTTTAATAAAAAGCAACTAAAATAAAATGTCTCTTTGTTGACCTATGAAGGAATTGACTTTAAATTTCTTTTTTTTTATATTGCTTTGTTTTTTGTCGGCGCATGAATTCAACCAATTAAATGTAAATATGACAACAAAAGACTAAATGTTGGAAAGATAATTCAGCATTGTTGTTTATCATTCAGATAACTGGAAAATTAAAATAATATTCCCTGATAAAAATCTCTCATGCTTAAATTCAATTGAAATCTTATGGAATGCTTTGAAGTAGAATGCTTGAACATGGAGGACCTTGTGACCAGACAGATTTAACGTACACCAGTCACCATTTACTACACGGAGTCTTCGGTTTGCTGGGTTCAAACTCCCGTTCTCACGAATGTGAGTCTAGCGCTCGGCCAACCAGGCTCTCCCGCTCAGTTAATTATTTTATTATGTTATTTAGGTCGCAAGAAGTTTTAAAACTTTGGAATAGAGTTTATGAAAATTTACATAACAGGCCTTTTGGACAATCAAAATGTCTGAATCCTTAAACTCATTAAGAATTATTTTTCCTTAACAAATAATAGCATTTTTTTTACATATCCAACTTATATTAGTAATGAGCAATTGTGCATATATCGATTGTTTTAATTTTATGAAAGTTTGTTTTTAACAGTGATATTATTAGGTTTAGTTGGAAATGAATTAGATTGAAATGAATGAATAATTCGGTGAAATTAATTAGAAAATTAATTCTGACTACAGCCTTGATACGAGTGATAGTTACGAATTTTTTGGAGAGGGCTAAACAGGTGAAGCAAAGTGTCAGTTTTTAATTTCGATATTTATTGATATTTCGGTAATTTATCAAAATAAATGGTCAAGGATCAGTTTCACTACAAAAATGAAAATTGTCTGGAAAGAATTTTTTATTCTCCCTGTCTATTTAAAAAAAAAAATCTTCAAAATTTTCCTATAAGACGTAGGCGCTAGTTAAAACTTCTTTAAAAGCAGACCTTTTTGATTTCAACTTGCCAATTTTCATGAAATTTAAAGAACATAGACTTGCTCTGTTGAAAAGAGTTTAGTTTAGGTGTGTTGGCAACGCCTTGTGTCAGAGATTGATTGACGACATTATTCCAATGAAAAAGACGACACTCATTAAGGAGGGACGCCTAATGCTGTCGCCAATTGATGGATTGGCGCTCTTTTTTTTTTCTTTCTCTTTTCCCTTTTTAGACTCATTCGGCCATCGTCGAAAATAATTCTTTTTTTAATAGAGTGTGCAACAATAGAACTATTTCTTGGTTTGTTTAAAAATGCAAGTGACTCTAGATTATGCCATTTTACATTGTTTTGTATCAACATCGAAGTGAATGCGAATAAAGATTTTATTACTAAGCTTTTATTAACAACATGAAGTACCTTATTAATTTGGTATTTTATTGACTTTTATTAACATGTTATAGTGTCAATGAAGGTGAAATCTTGTAATCTAAATTTTGATGATTTTCCGCACAGATGCATCATCGGAAATGTCTACTCTAGTCCCTTGCAGAGGTCTGATTTTTTTTTTTTTTTTCGTAGTTTGCTACAACTGCTTTATTCAGGGATGAGATTTTTCCGCGTTTCAGCGGATTTCCGCTTTTGTCTCTCGAATTTCAGCCATTCTTTTTTTAATCAGAAACTCTGATTCTCTAAAAGTTTCTTTTTTTATAAATTCCGCTTTTTCTGAAAATTTATTCTTTGAAATAGAATAATTATTTCAAAATTTCAAAGACAAACAGAAAATTTAAACTACGTAACTACCAACCCTCCCCCCCCCCCAGATAGCTCGTACTTTCGTAATTCAGACGTAGCTGCTTCCTGTTTGCTGGCGCAAAAGCAAACGAATTAATAAAAAAAAAAACAAATAGCGGTGGATTTGCTGTGAAAATCTTTATTTGTTCATTCAATTAATCTTTTAAGTATTTATTTATGACTATACAAAAACAATACAAACAAGCCTTTTAGAAATTCCAAGATTCCAAGTTCAGAATCTGTAATATCTCGATTCTTAATCACGCGATTTTGATATCAAACATCGATTTTCGTATTTACCTGATTTAAAAGTTGCGCGATGCGATTCTTATTCAAGCGATTTAATATCGTACATTGCGATTCTTATTTACGAGATTTGAAAGATCAAATATCGCGATTTGTATTTATGCGTTTTTAAAATCGCGATATTATTACCAAACATCGATTTTTCGTATTTACCCGATTTAAAAGTTGCGCAATGCGATTTTCATTCACGCGATTCAAAAATTATGCATCGTGATTCGTATTCACGCGATCTGAAAATGTCGCATCAGTATTCATCGTATTTTTGAAATCCAATGTCGAGTTTCATATTCACAAGATTTAAAAGCCACATATCAGGATTCTTATTCTCTCAATTTAAAATCTTATTCGCACGATTTTAAAATCATGCATGTGATTCTTATTTAGACAATTTTAAAATTTATCATCGAGATTTATAATCACATGGTTCAAAAATCGCACTTTTATTGTCAAAATTTTGGATATCAATAGCTTCTCCATATTATTTATATATATTCATTCTTGGATTACTTTTTTACTTTCTGACTCATCCCTGTTTATTACAACAGTAGTAGTTACTACAACTATTTTTAAATAAATGTAGTGACTACAAATTACTTTCGAAGTGTCAAAAATTAACTACTCTTCGGAGACTAACTTTGTTGCAAAACTTAATTTACACACCCTCGTTCAAAATGGCTCTTGAATAAAAATTTATTCAGCCCGTTTGTCTGTTGTTGCCAGTTTGTTATTCTAAACTCTAAACTATATTTCTAATGCATTTTTCTCTTTAATTAATTATCAAATGTTTGCAAACTTGTTAATGCTTTTTTATTTATCTTATATAGTGCGCAAAAAAAAAACTGATTATTAACCTTAAATAATTTTTAATCTAATGATTGGATCATCACTTTCTGAGACTCAATGGCACGAGGGGGGGGGGTGATCTCAAATATGGTAATTGAGGTCACTCCCTTTACACATGGGATGCTCGGATAGTAATTTCGTTTCTTTCTAATGGATGACTTAATATTTTTTCACAGTCATTCCATCGAATATGGAAAGTGAAAAGCAACTGCTTTTACTAAAAGCATATCTTACCTTTTTACAATTGCTGAAAATGGTTGGAAGGATCTGTGTATGAAGTTGAATATCAGTAAGCTTAACATCTTTATATAATTTAACTATGAAACTAAACTGAGTGGTGCGACAACCCATAGAGGCCTACTGTGCCCATCTCAGACCTTTGGACTCTGGAGTGCAGGAGCAGATGCTTCGGTTGGGTTGTCAGCCGAACGCGAAATCCCCAGTGTTTAGTTTTCAAAGCATGCTCTCTACACATTTATCGACCCGCTAAAGGGATGAGTCAACCTTGCCCGCCCCGAGGATCGAACCCAGGAACCAGGAGGGTATAATTTAACAAACAATTTTAGTTGGTAAAAATAATTATTTGGCTAAAAATGATTTTTATAGGGTGGGAGGTAACTTATTAGTTTATTTTTACAGAGGGAAACACTGTTTTAATTTATTTTACACCGAAAACTAAAAAAAGGGCACTACCGTTTTAAGTTTTACGGAAAAGAAACATTCCAATTGCAGCCAGAACTTAATAGAATACTCTTCTTTTTTTTTTAATAAAAAATTTTTCTAAATGCCCCGTCATTTTTCAAGTATCTTAAAGGGACATTCCGAAAAATATTTTTGATTTTATTTTTAACTCTGAAGGGGAAAAAAAACATGTCTAAAGTACAGACATGCTGTAGTTTCGATTCATTAAATCAGAAGTTACTATTGTTTCTGCTGTAGTTCTCTCTGAACAAGAGATTACCATAGCTATGGCGTCGGAACATCAAAATGAGTTTGATTTTACTGTCACTGAGTCTTTCTTAGAAAAACGAAATGTATAGTATGCCTGTACTTTATTTGTGCTCTATTGAGTATACGTATCACAGAGTATACCCTCTCCTCTTCTCTATCAATCTTTGTTCTAGATAAAAAGTTTACTATGATAAAGTTTTTATAAGAAAGTATACTATAAAGCTGTTTTTAAATTCATTAAAATTTCTCTTCTCTCTAATTCCAATTATTTTACTTTATAACCGTCGTTGAACAGACGATCCAATTTTATGGGTTTACGACTGCTAACTCTGTAGCCTTGTTATTTTGAATCCAATCCAGAAGACAAGGGAACTCCTAGATCGAGTATTGGGAAAATTGGCCTTCGTGGAGGACTTTTTGATGGAGCTAACCCGCATTTGCGTTACATGGAGAGGAAGACCACGAGAACCTCCCTCGGTTAGCCTGATCGCAAGAATACTCTAGCCCCTGATCCGTCTACCACTGAAAATATTTCACGTCAGTACTGTGGTCGGTGCAAGCCGGATGCGGAATTCGTATGAACATGAGTAGTAGTAAACCCATAAAATTGGGTCGGCTGTTCAACGACGGTTATGAAATTATAAAATAAAATAAAATTGCAATGCATATCTTGTCACTATATAAGGCAGAATCAGGAGATTTTGTTACCGACTGGTAGTAATGGCCACTTTTTCAAAATTTAAAAATTCTGAACTATTAAAAGTTTTGAGATTATTTACGTAAAGTATTTCTTTATATTCTCAAAATAGGGTAAGCACTACTAAAATGAAGGTAAACTTTCTCGACCGTTCCGACTAGTTTTATTAAAAATTTAAGCATTAAATGTAGAGTTTCAACTAATAAAATTTAAGGTTAGAAATTTCGAACGAATATTGTAACGTAAAATTCCCGTTTATTGATAAATTATATAAAATTTTTTCGTTACATATTAAATGTAAAATATTTATAATAATAGTTATTACTTTTAAATATTATTGGCCATAAACTGAAGAAAATGAAATTAACTTGACCTCGTATTAAACGCTTGATAACTAAATTCAGCAGCCCCTCCCTGAAGTTCTGAATCAGCATAAATTAACCTGAACTGATGATTACTTTTCCGGTTTAAAAAGGACGCTGGAGAAACTTTACGTCGCAAATATTCTTTCTCCTCCATAACTAATAAACATAAGTATAGAAAAAGTGAATTCAGACCAACCAAGAGAAAGAGAAGAATATTTCAAATACTATCAGATTTCAAATACGGAAACCATGAAGTTTCAAATACGGAAAAGAAATTTTTAAAGTATCAAAATGAAAATAAATTATGAGCAGATAACTTCGGAATGGAGAAGGTTTCTTCCAATAATTTTGTTCGCAATTTTCGTGTTTCGATATTTTTTTCAGCATTTGAAACTTTATGGCTAACTCTAAGTTTGGTCACAGCAGGTGGCCAGCCGACACGCGAAACGGGTGTACGACTTTTCACGACCACGACGTAGCTTCTCCCCTTCATATCCGGAGGTTGTCAGGACCCGTCGGAAGCGGAAACCACTCATCCCTCACCCAGAAGACGCGTGTGCAGTCCTGCGTACCTAGTGCCCAATCCTACAACTCTACAGACCCACTAAGCCCGTCTGCCGAGGCTTGCTGAAAGGGAATAGGTTAGTACATACAAAGTTACAATTACAATTACAAAACTATTAAGCAATTAAAACAATTAATAATTATTGCACGATAGAAATTACTAAAAAAATTAGAAAATTAAGTGGCTAATATAGCAAATTACATAAATTAAATTACATGATAAATAACTAATTGCGATATTTTTAATTACTGCTAACAGGATAACTTACATTCGGGGGTTACATTTAAAAACGGCATCACTTAGTTTGGAAATTAATTAATTATAAGAGGATACGGTGTTGTCAGTTACATTTATTACTTGGTGTCGAATTACGCTTATTACTACTAATTCAGTCTTTAGGAGACTTCTGTTGCTTAATCAAACTGAGAAATTACTCTAGGTTTGTTTAAACTCACTTTTTCTTTCTTTTTAATTTTAAAATAGCGTAAAGGGGGGGAAAGAGAATTTGCGACGAAACATTTTCTCCCCCGCCTCCACTTAGCATGTAATACGACTAAGTTTGAAGCATGATGTACTTTGTCAATGAAACTTCTTTCCGTTCAAATTTTGAATCACCATTTTTTATTATGAGTCGGCTGGTGGCAACTGTCAGTATCGGGGTTTCCCAAACTTTTAACTTTTGTGTACTCTTTCTAAATTTGTCGTAATGCTGTGTACCACTAATGAAAAAAATGAATATATTTTTTTAAAAATATGTTTATATTTCTTTTTTGGTACAAAGTTTTGTAGATACTAACCAGCGATCCATATTCTATGTTAGAGATAAAACTTATATTTTATAAAAATAATCAAAATAAAAAGAATTTATTACAAACCTTCACTATAAAAAGAATTGCACAAAATTTAAAAATCACAACTGGCTCTTGACTCTACTGATTTTTAATTCTTAACTCTGCAAAAATAACCAATAGATAAATACGTAATTGTAAATTTTCATGGCTAGCTTTGTTTTTAAATAAAAATTTTTGAAATTTTCGTTTGTTGCAAGATATTTGGCATAAGAACGCGTACTCCCGCTAAACTGTTCCCGTACCCCTGGGGGTACACGTACCACACTTTGGGAAACACGGACCTATATGATAGTACCCAAAAAATATTGACTCATGACATTGACACCAGCTTGGGAAACGTTGTTGTAAGCAGTCCTTGAAATAGAATAACACTCCAAGCATCAGTGCGTATCAAAAAAAAAAAAAAAGAAGACTTAAACCCCATAGAGAAAAGAGCAAAAATAAATCGAACATTGTATGTATATTTACTAATCCCTCTTTTTTTTTTCTCCGCAATTTTTGCAGATTAAGATAAACCGAACATTGAGAAGGGGGGTCTTTCAAGTGCTTCCAAATACTTTTTTTTTTATTTGTGAGCATGCCACGCCATTTTTTTTTCCTTTTGACTTTATTTTTTTCGGCACTTCTACGTTTTTGTGTCGATATCCGAGTTGTTTGATTGACGCGTCAATGCAGGGCTTCCCGGTATGAGAAGAACGTGAGAACTATCGAATTCGTTCGTATTTTCTATTTCTAAGAATAGTTCTATTAGTAACTCGTAAAAAAAATTTTTTATATTATTCATAATCTTATTTTCTCTCTATATAAAAGAATAATCTTAAGCTTGTTTTGGATGTTCAACTTAACGTTGTATGAAAAACCACATATATATATCTATATATATATATATATATATATATATATATATATATATATATATATATATATATATATATATATAGATATAGATATATATATAGATATATATATAGATATATATATAGATATATATATAGATATATATATAGATATATATATAGATATATATATAGATATATAGATATATAGATATATAGATATATAGATATATAGATATATAGATATATAGATATAGATATAGATATAGATATATATATAGATATAGATATATATATAGATATAGATATATATATAGATATATATATAGATATATATATATAGATATATATATATATATATATATATATATATATATATATATATATATATATATATATATATATATATATATATATATATATATATATATATATATATATATATATATATTCTCTAGCCAAATTGTTAGACGCACTATAAGATTGATTCTAAGTAAAATCTTTATCAGGCGATACTATATAGCTTTATTGTTTTTAAGAGACAGAAACCGGTTTGCACTTGCTTACGTTCATGTATCATTGGGTTAAATTGGACTATATATATAATATAAATTCGATGATTGGATAAATTAGACGATATATTACATAAATATAGACTATTTATTACCAAATATTTACTTATACCAAATACTTAAATTCACTCAAAGGAGCGATTAATGCGGAACAGATTAATACGACAAAGAAACTTTAATCTGTTCCGCATTAATCGCTCCTTTGAGTGAATTTAAGTAACCTGTTCTTAAATTCACTCTAAGGAGCGATTCATGCGGAACAACTTCGTGAGGAATACATTTTTAAGAGAACTATCAAGTTCTCCAATGGTTATTCTAATATTAAAGGGAATCTAATAAGTTGTGCCTTTCCTTCATATCGTGTTTTTAAAAATATCGAATTTTTTCAAAAACTTAGTAATGACTATCCCGGAAACATCAAACTTAATATTCATCACCCCTAAAGTTTAGGTTGAGAAGTTCTTATTTTTGTAGTCGATGCTTGAAAACGCTTTTTATTAAAAAATAGGGCATTCCCGGGGCTTAATTTTCGAAAAAGTGGGTGGGAGGGGAGAGGTGATGGCCAGAGGAAAAAAGTGGTAGTTGACAAATACCCTCCTTACAACGTGGGGCATGTCTTAGAATCCCCCAAACTTTCTCTTCCCACTTTGAGCTATTACCCGGCTTTTGGGGAGAGTAATCGGTCATATGAAGCAATCCATCACTGCGGAGAAGTTCGACACGAACAACTTTTTACTCACTGCTCAGCATATTTTTTTTTTTTTCTTTTGAAATTTCATTTTTCTTTATCATATTCATTTCTGATTATCCGAGAAACCATGTGAAGAGAAATTATAGGAAGCGAAAAAAAAAAGAAAATTCGCAAAATTGAGTACGCTGCCTTTTTATTTTTTTGTTTTTTTTTTTGTTAAAGAAACTGAAATTTTTAATAACCCTGTAATCGGTGTTAAATGGAAGATCCAGTTAGAATAAAAAAGTCACTTAAATTATGACGATTAAATTATGGAAGAAAAAAATTTTTTAAGTTATCACGTCAATTTTTTCATTTAAACTGTGAAATGAAAAAATTATATGTTCTCTAATTATAATTATATATTCTCTAATTATAATTATATGTTCTCTAATTATAATTATATGTTCTCTAACTATAATTATATATTCCATAACTATAATTATATATTCCATAACTATAATTACATATTCAATAGCTATAATTATATATTCCATAACTATAATTATATATTCCATAATTATATATTCCATAATTATATATTCCATAATTATATATTCTATAATTATATATTCTATAATTATATATTCTATAATTATATATTCTATAATTATATATTCTATAATTATATATTCTATAATTATATATTCTATAATTATATATTCTATAATTATAATTATATATTCTATATGTTCTATATTCTGAAATTATAATTATAGCAGCCATATATTCCATATTCTATAATTATAGATTCTATATATCCTATAATTATAATTATAGATTCTATATATTCTATATTTGTGAATTTTCGAAATAACAAATTCATAACGTTCTAAAAAGTAGAAAAATCTATTCGAAACTAATATTACTCTTAAAAGTATAGTAATGTAACATTAGAGTAACTACCATTAAATATGTAGCACCCATAGAGTAGTACCCATATAAAACTCTATGGTAGTACCCGGTGTTAAATTGAATTGCTGGGGGGGGCTTCACTGTAACCCCCCCCCCTCATGAATATGCTAACAAATCCAATAATACCATTTGCTTTCTTTAAAAATCTTTTTCGTTGTACTGCACAATGTTATTGTTCTTTTTTTTACAACTATTTTTCTTTTCTATTTTTAAACTGAAAAAAGAAAGATTAAAATTCGTGATGATGTAGGTGATTGACGAAATAATGGTGTCAGCACGGGCTTCAATACGCTACTCTAGCACATCACAGTGAATTTTATTTTATAACCGTCGTTGAACAGCTGACCCTAGCGTTTACGACTACTAATGTTCAATTGTAATTTTCAACCCAATCCAGAAGACAAGGGAACTTCTTGATCAGGTATTGTGAGAAATTCTGATGGAACTAAACCGCCTTTGCGTTACACGGAGAGGAAGAGCTCCCATGCTTAGCCTGATGGCAAGAGGGACTCTAACCCGTGACCACTGGGGATATTTTACTCACGCACTGTGGACGGTGCAAGCCGGAATTCGCATCCATGGCTGGGATTCGAACCCGGTTGGACTCCTCAGCCATCGCTACTCAGCTCAGTGAATTAAGAAAATTATTAAACCATTCATTAGGTTATTCTTTTCATTTTTAAATATTTGGGGGCTCCACTCATTAAACTCCATAGTTGCTTTTTTTTTTCAGTATTTTTTTCCACTAAAAGACAATTTTTCAAAGAAAAATTTTTTATAATGTAAAATATGAAACTACTATAATTTTCATGCTTGAAATGCGAGATTAAAAGAATAGTTAACTGCACTGGAAGTAAAAATTTAAACTTGGAAAATTAAAATTTGGAAAGACACAGAAAGTAATTAGACTCCTTAACTATATTATGGAGGATGGTTTTCCATGTATCTAAGTTTTTTATATTTTTGAAAATATAAGCAACCATGAGATCAAACTATATTCTTTGAGATTCACAATTATATATATTAAACTGCATGCAGAGTGCTATTATTTAACACTAGATTGCCCAAGGAAGTCATTATGACTGCTTTCAATATAAATTAGAAAAACAATGATGTATATAATGACGCAATTTCTTAGAATTTTGTACATCATATATTTTTTTTCTGTGTTAATATTTACTAATAACTTGTTATATAACTATAAATAATATAAAAAATATTAAAAAATAATTTTAACGAATTTTCTTTACACATTGTTTATTCTTTTACAATCCAGGCATTTTGTCTGCTTTTGGGCAATATAGGTATATACTAAATTTCAGTCTTTTTAATGTTAAATAAGCACTGCGAAAAGTTTTAAAATGTATGTTTTGCTCCGTGGCATAAGAGTATGTAATTCCTCGAAATATTCTTTAATGACAAATGTGAGTTAAGAGGACGCCATACCGCAAAAAAAAAAAAAATTGTCTCAAATTCTCCTTTATTACCAAATTTAAAAAAAGAAGAAATAAATTCAGGCAAACCTAGAGTAAATCATGAAGTTTCAATTACTGAAAAAAATACTTCAAATATTAAAATGCAAACGAACTTCTCCGTTGCGTATTCATCTCGCAGTCAAATGATCGTAAAGATCTCAGCAGATCATCGAACACTGACTGCGGTCAGTAAGCGGGTGGGTCACCACTATGATCAGCCTGCGTAGGGACCGAGGGTGCGTACTATCGGTTCACGTTAAACAGTTCTACCGTAAAGTGCCCGACTTCACCCTCAAGTCTTCGGGCTACTAAAGCAGGGGTGCCATCCCCTCTGAAGAGGATTAAAATTATGATGGCATGTCTTCCGATCATCCTCAAGGATGTTTTCCAGACCGTCGCCAATAGCCCATTGTGCTGCTGGAGTGTGACGTAAATAAAGTACCCACCTACCGTTGCGTATTCCTAAAGTATCTTCTTTATTATTATTAGTATTAAGTTACAAAATTGCATTCATACAAAATGAGTTACAAAATTGCATTCATACAAAATGAGTTACAAAATTGCATTCACGCAAAATGAGTTACAAAATTGCATTCACACAAAATGAGTTGCAAAATTGCATTCACGCAAAATGAGTTACAAAATTGCATTCACGCAAAATGAGTTGCAAAATTGCATTCACGCAAAATGAGTTACAAAATTGCATTCACGCAAAATGAGTTACAAAATTGCATTCACGCAAAATGAGTTACAAAATTGCATTCACGCAAAATGAGTTACAAAATTGCATTCACGCAAAATGAGTTGCAAAATTGCATTCACGCAAAATGAGTTGCAAAATTGCATTCACGCAAAATGAGTTGCAAAATTGCATTCACGCAAAATGAGTTGCGAAATTGCATTCACGCAAAATTAGTTGCAAAATTGCATTCACGCAAAATTAGTTGCAAAATTGCATTCACACAAAACGAGTTACAAAATTCCATTCTCACAAAATAAATTACAAAATGACAGTCTCACAAAATGAATGAAAGTTACTATACAGGTATACTGATACTTGAAAGTTCATTGACTTTCGAGTGACTACGAATACAAAACATCTTTTTAACTTTTGTTCAAAACTAATATTAAATTATCCCAAAATTTTGAAAATTTTCTACTTTTCAGGTAATGATTTAACCATTTTTTTTTTAAGGGCAACATCTCTAACTTTCAAATATGGCGGTTTTCAATTTTCATTCAAGGAAAGGCTTATGCTTCCAACACTGATAAATAAAATCTCTCATTTTCGGATGTTCCCCATTATGATATTAAACTTTCCTTCACTCAAACATGTTTAATTCCGCACAATTACTTCGAAACCGCGGATCAAAAGAGGATGTTTGATACTTTTTTTTTTTAATGCGCCATGTGCAATCTTTCTTCTCTACGCAGTTCATTTTAATAACAACTAAAATTAATAAGGTTTTCGATTTTAATATTTGAAAGTTATCTCCTAAATCACCTTCGTTGCGTAATGAAGTGGAAAAGCAAAAATGAATTTCCACTCAGCACATTATGAACTCAATTCCAAGCAGATGGTGTTCAGAGTTTTAAAAGTTACCTTCGTCAGAATCATTCCGGTTCGCATATGTTTCTAGGTTTTTATAGTAAGCATGTTTTGGCTGCTGATTTTCTGAACTGTCGCTTTTTAAATCAAAATACTGACCAAATAATAGAATCACAAAAAAAAAATTATTTAACTATATATCGTGATGATTTTCAGTTTAACTAATTTATACTATTTTTTACATTGGTCAATTATTCCCAAATATTAAATATAATTGATCGGCAATCACATGAATATCGTGTTATTTAAAAATTGTTACGATAACGAGTACAATTCGCAATATTACATTTTTGATATCGGAACCTATCAAAAGTGTAAAGTTATCGATATTGATTGTTATAATTTCGCTTTGTATTTTGTATGTTGTACTTCGTCAAAGAAGGATGGAACATGACCGAATTTCGACAAGCAATTCTAGAGTCCAAGAAGTATCAGAGAGACGTCAAAGAAGATTAGAAGACGTTTTCAGCTATTGGCCAATGATGATTTCAAAAGCAACTTTTGTATGCTTTTACAATTTCTGAGGCCTTTTTTTTACAAAAAAAAAAAGCAAGTCTCCACTTGATAGTTATATTATAGGTTAGGTTACATAGGCCTTAGGTTACCATAGCAAAGTTACATCTTCAAACATCCTCAGGAGCTATAACACATCTGCAGCAGAACTGGATATGAAGACAAAATTGCAGGACAGGAACACTTTAATTGTCCACTAATCTTCAGATTTCCTGCTATGTTTTAAAAAACTTTATTTGTGAAAACTTTTAGCGTTTCGGACAGCTGGCCACCTTAGGCGGCTAGTAGTGAACTAAATAATAATAGCGAAAGTGTTTCGATAATAGTGAACTAAATAATAATGTAGAAAGTGCTTCGATAATAGTGAACTAAATAATAATGTTGAAAGTGCTTCGATAATAGTGAACTAAATAATAATGTTGAAAGTGCTTCGATAATAGTGAACTAAATAATAATAGTGAAAGTGTTTCGATAATAGTGAAAGTGTTTAATAATTGTAGTGGTAGATACGCCTCAATGCTCCGCCACCAGAATTTTATCAGGAATAGAATTCGATGAACGGATACCACTAGTTGCCGTATTTGCGAAAGGCTAGGAGAGATGTGTTAAGTTCAGCGGGTTTTGAGCACTTGTGGAAGGAGCTATATTAAGTTCTTCGAGATTTGAGGGTTAGTCGTGAGAGTCGTATTAAGTTCACGGTGATGTGGGTGGTCGCTCCTGTGTTGCTGTTAGCAGGATCTCGTTGTGTGTGTAAATGAGACAAAAGTAACAGCGCGAGGACAATGATGCAGTCACAAATAACAAGACAACTTTTCTGTATTACGATAACTGGTTACTCAACGACCATATGATTCCTGGATTGACTGTGATAAACGCCACAACATTTCAAATCATGGGTTGCGAAAATTGTCTTAATTGATGTTTGTCATCGGATTGGTTTTCAAATCTTGGCTATATACGAGTTTCAAGAAGTCACAAAATAACATCCTCAGTATTCATATTTATCATAAAATCACTGTCAAGACAATAATTATAAGTTAATAATAAAAAGAATATAAATTTACTTTAAATTATTATTATGCAAATACAATGAAAATGACTGCAGGTGAAAATAAAAAGAAAAAATATCGTTCAAATAATTAAATTCTCTTTTTTTCACAACTCTGGTCCCATTTCTCAAAAATAAACTCACTAACTTGATGCAAAACGAAATTAAAAGTGAAAAAAAGAACCCTAAAAAACTTAACAAACAGCAGCGGTCGCCATAGCAATGAATTACAAAATTGCATTCACACAAAATGAGTTAAAAAAATTGCATTCACACAATATGACTCACAAAATTGCATTCACGCAAAATAAGTCAAAAAATTGCAATCACACAAAATGAGTTACAAAATTTCATTCACGCAAAATTGCATTCAAACAAAATGAGTTACAAAATTTCATTCACACAAAATGAGTTACAAAATTGCAGTCTCACAAAATGAGTCAAAAATGAGTAGTCTAATTTCCTTTGTATATTTTGAAATTTTCTTTTCAGTTTTTGAATCTTTATGGCTTACTGTAGATTTGCTGAATTCACTTTTTGTAATGAGTAATGAAGGTGAAAAAGAGAATTTGCGAGGAAACGTTTCTTCCGCGGTATGGCGTATTCTTCAATTTCGTCTCTGAGTCATTCCAAATTAGTTGAGGTTTTACATATAAGTAAGTTAGATGTAGAAACTGTGCCCGGTTTCAAAGTTTTGTGAATGGAGTTTCGCAAAGTTTATTTGATTTCAACACAAATCCTCATACTCTAATTGCATTTAATATAGTGTGAAATAATTCCTGAGTAAAAATTTAAGTCAGAAAAATTATAAATAAATCCATCTCGCAGGCATCATTTGTTATTTAAAGTGTGTGATAAGCACTTCCCGTGAAAGAGGGCTAACAAAAGGGGATGTTGGACAGAATAATCATTCTTTGTCCATC
This sequence comes from Parasteatoda tepidariorum, assembly GCF_982258835.1. Classification (NCBI taxonomy): domain Eukaryota; kingdom Metazoa; phylum Arthropoda; class Arachnida; order Araneae; family Theridiidae; genus Parasteatoda; species Parasteatoda tepidariorum. Next base: position 132,542,518 of record NC_141756.1, on the reverse strand, counting down.
ATATGTCCAAAATCAGAGGTCGGACCCTCTCAGAACAAAAGGCGTGATAAGGGGGGGGGTCTTCTCTTGAATTTATGTATCCCCAGAGAAGAGATTTCACCCTTCCTGAATAAAACATTACGTAAGCAAGAAAAAGCAAGCCATCATATTTTGTTCCCTTTTGACCGATCGGTCAGCTGATATGGGGATATTCTTCTTTTCCTATCTCTTCTATGGATTGGAGATTCGGATAAATTTATGGAAAAATATTTATACAAGAATCTTAATTCTACAAAGTGAAAATCCCAACAAAATAAAGAAAATTCCTTGTGGCAGGGTAGATATTTGAACTAAAATGGGATGGGGGATTTTCATAGCACATTTTGATCCGTTTTTTAAGATTGTCACAAAATGTTAACCTTTTTTGAAATTTTTTTTATTTAAAGAATTTTTTTTTGAATAAACTCTGTGCAAATTAAGCATTATTCGATATGTATTCTCTATTCGATATTAATTCTCTATTCGATATTTATCCACCATCCAATATGTATCCCCGATTTACCCACTATTCGATATTTATCCCCGATTTATTCACTATTTGATACTAATCCTCAATTTATCCACTATTCGATATCTCTCCTCGATTTATCCGCTATTCTATATTTATTCTCGATTTATCCGCTATTCTATATTTATTTTCGATTTATCCGCTATTCTATATTTATTCTCGATATATCCACTATTCGATATTTATCCTCTATTTATCCAATATTCGATACCCATCCTCGATTTATCCACTATTCGATATTAATCCTAGATTTATCCACTATTCGTTATTTATCCTCTATTTATCCACTATTCGATATTTATCCTCTATTTATCCAATATTCGATACCCATCCTCGATTTATCCACTATTCGATATTAATCCTAGATTTATCCACTATTCGATATTAATTCTCGATTTATCCACCATTAGATATTTCACCACGTTTTATTCACTATTCGATACTAATCCTCGATTTTTCCACTGTTCGATATTTATCCACTATTTCATATTTATTCTCGATTTATCCACTATTCTGTATTCTCGATTTATCCACTACTTTGTAATTATTCTCGATTTATCCACTATTTTATATTTATTCTCGATTTATACACTATTTTATATTTATTCTTGATTTATATCCGATGATTCTTGATTTATATCCAATATTTATCCGATGTTTATCCAATATTCGATACCTATCCTTGATTTATCCACTATTCTATATTTATCCTCTATTCGATATTTATCCTCGATTTATCCACTATTCTATATTTATCCACGATTAATACTCCTTCGAAACCTTTTTAATTTGAAATTTTTCCACGTGAAATTTTTTTTGATACATTGTTTATTTTCTTCAATAAAATTTTGAGTTTTCCTTTTCATGTTTAACATAAGCATGTATTTCTTATGCTTGTCAGAAAAATAATTAGAAAATCTCGAACCCCTCTCATTTTCTGCCGACACAATATTTGAACAGTTAAAGTGTTATTTTCTATAATGAGTAAAAACAAAGCGCATTTTAGTGTGTGTTATTTTGTATTGCGATTCATTTCAATTTATCTAAAACGAGATAATTTCTCTATAAATATTGTAATGAAAATATATCCAAGAATCCGTTTAATCATTAGTTGTTGATAAAAGAGCTCGGATGACAAATCCTTCAAAGCATGAAGTGAGGAAATATGACGGAAGATATTGTTCGGGCAATCTTAGACTTTTTTTTTTTTTTTTTTGCCCCAGAAATCTTCTGCATTGAGTACATTGAAAGACAGGGTAATTCAAAATGAATATAGCTATTACAAACGGCTATAGCTATTTAATGAAAAAGAATTTACACAGAATGTAGAAGGAACTTCAAAATTTTGTATAAATGCGTCACATATTTTCTATGTCACTTCCCTTGATCACAGGAACATCTAGACCAGGGGTTTCCAACTTACATGAGCCGCAATTAAAAACACCAGTCAAATGACGGGCCGCAACTTTATCAAAATTTTATACAGGACTCTTTTAAGTTTTGAAGGAACATTAAATATTACTGTCAGATTTTTATCAAGTAGTACAAAACAAAAGTATTGAATTACTAATTTAAATTAGAAGTATATTTTTAAGCAACATGCACGATTATTTTTGTGTTTGAATAAATGCTTTCTTGGATGCAAAGCCGGAGAAAAAATTTTTTTGTGCCTCATTGGTATGTTAAATTTCACAGAAACAAAGAAATTAGGATTTTTTTTTTAACGAAAGAAAAGTATTTTAAACCCATAGTTTTTTTGCGAAAATTGTCGGCAAAAAATTACACCCAATATATTTTAGTTCGCGGGCTACAAAAAGGCTTCGCGGAGGGCCGCCAGTTGGTAGCCACTGATCTAGACGATAGTCTATTTCAAGCCCATACATTCTGAAGCATTTGTGCAGCACCGACGCAAGCGTATTACAAATGCGTTTTTTGAGTTCTTCAATTGTTTTGGGTATGGGAAGCACATAGCCTTTAACATTTCCCCATAGATAGAAATCGCAAGCTGCCTTGTTCGGTGTTTAAAGTTTGTTAAATTCAAAATGTTAAATTCTAACACGCAGAATACTTTCTACATGGGACTCGCCATTTTTCACTAAGGAACTCGCGCATGCGCAGGATTCCGCTTCACTGCGCGTGCGCCCTACGTCAAAAAATTTTGATGTTCCATCTACATTCTATGTTAATCTTATTCATTAAATACAGTCCCTGATACTATTATTAGACTCACTATAAGATTCTATGTGAAATTATAATTATCAGGGGATTCTAAATATCTTTATTGTTTTGACTCGGAGGAAACCGGTTGGCAATTGTTTACGCTTCTGTATCAATTGGTTAACAATACGCTTGAAGTACAATTGGTTTGAAATACGTTGAAAATAAATACAAATAGGAAGTATGTAAAAAAATCTCCTGAGTAAAAACCCCATTGCATGTATGTTTAAATATAAAAGTATTGTATATAAACTCGTGCAAAGCATGTCAAAAACTACAGTGCGTCTAATAATTCGTTCCAATTATTATAATTTATATTATATAAAACGCTAATACGTACGTACGTATGTATGTATGTATGTATCAATAAAACCGATGATATTTCTTTTCTCGCGCTGGCAACAGTTTTCATTTTTAATTGATTGGATTCGGCGCGCAAGAGCACGTACTGAGCAACCAGATAACAATAACCAGAGTGAGCATTATCAGGTTGTTCAATTCAGATTCATGCACTAAAAACATGACAATATTTAATTTAAACTCAATTAGGAATTAATTAATTGAAGTGAGAATGCTTTAAAAGGCCGCTGTTGAATTGATATTTTTCTACTGGGAGCTACCTAAACGTCTAAAAAACGTTTAAGTGTTTGTATTGAATGCATTGAATTTTTTTTGTATTTCGCGTTTATTTATGCATTGAATTTTCACGCTTTAAAATGCAGAATATTGGTGAAGCAATATTTGATAATTTATTTTGCTAATATGTTTCTTATTTAGCTAATGTTTTGATTTTTTCACCATGTACAATCTAAATAGCTAATATACTTTTTTAAAAGCCAATAAGAACATTAGTATTGTACTTATGTAGAAGAATTCTACCATGTCTTTGATGATAAAATACTATGTCTTTGATGATAATATATTATGTCTTTGTGCTAGAACATTGTGTTCACTGGCGAGCGAGCGCAGCGAGTCATTGTTCACGGCGTGAACCACATAGGGTTGCGTAGCAATTCTCGGGGGATGGCGAGCGTTAGCGAGCAGGGGGCGGAGCCTCCTAGTATACCAATATAATGCTTGATATAAAAAATAGTCTTTATTTATATAATATCGTCCAATTTAACCAATTGATACACTAACATAAGCAAGTGCAAAGCGGTCACATAAAAACAATAAAGCTTTATAGAATAACCCGATAATTAAGATTTCACATAGTGCGTCTAATAATTTAGCCAGGGACTGTAGCCATAGCCGTTGTACGCGCTATATTCATTTTTAATTACCCTGTACAATAAAATCGAAGTAAATTCTTTTCCGCAAATGGAGATCTTCTGTACATTTTAAAGACTGTGTTGTAATTTCTTTCTGATATCACCCTCGCGTGAATCTAATTTAAACTGTCTGATGCTTTGCTTTTACAAAAGATCTATGTAAATGAAGCCGTTTTTTTTTTTTTTTCACACTATATTTTTGTGGAGCTTCTGTTTAAAAATAAATAAAAAAACGGCAGAATGCGAGGATGTATCTCAGACCGTGTGTCGGCCAATCCGTAATTGAATAGTTCGAACGTCACCTCTCGTTTGGAGCCTCTTTTTAAAATGGGTTAAAGCCCCGCTAATTCAATCAGGGCGAAAATTCAGAACACCCCCGTTTATTTTATCTTCCTTTTATCCGCTCCCTTCTTTTTTTTAGCTCCGTTTTTCTTTACTTTTTCACTCCCCCTCCCCTTTTTCGGTTTTCTTTATTGAATGATGATGATGATGATCATCAGCTTTAATTACATCGCGAGATTGGGGGAAATTACATCAGCGGAGAAAATTCGGCTGATATTCTGTGAAATTCGAATCACGAAGGAATGGAAAATTAAAGTGAAATGTAGAAGGGGGGGGGGACTGGATTTTGAGTACAAAGAAAAGGTAATTGTCTGTAGAATACATAAAAAAAAAAAATTTAAAAAATTCTAAATAACTGATATTTAAAAGTACATTTTATCGATTTTTTTCCCGCGTCGATATTAAATAAGCTTTTAATACCTATTACATTTAAATGAAATTATTTTGCATCCTAAAAGAATGCGTGGGCAAAAGTTTTCATAGCACAATACATCGTAGGCGCGAACGATACAACGTAACGATACAACGAATTTGTAAACTGGGTGATGGTTATTTAAGAGCAGGGATAGAAATTAAAATAAGTCACTATTCCCGGAACCAGTGGCTACGATTAAACTAGTCAGTGCACATTTTCACTCACTGTTTACGTGTCTCTATTTGATTCGAACAGTGACTACGATTTTACTAGTCAGTACGCATTTTCTCTCACTGTTTACGTGTCTCTATTTAATTTGAACAGTGGCTACGATTTTACTAGTCAGTACACATTTTCACTCACTGTCTCTATTTGATTTGACCAGTGGCTACGATTTTACTAGTCAGTACGCATTTTCTCTCACCGTTTACGTGTCTGAACTGATTCGCTTCAATTGTTTTGAATCGGTTGTTTTTATCGAAATAGATTTAAATTATGACGAATAAATGTTTCTCAAATTTCGGTTAGTTTCGTTCCACAGTGATGCTACGCCAGTTACAGTTAAAAATTTCTTTTAAACTTAAGAACTGAAGATTTTCCAATTAAACAATTCGAAGAAATCAGACAAACATATACAATCATCATATCAGTAACATATACAATATAATAAGCATATTTATTTAGTTGAAAGAAATCATGAAAGAGAAATTATGCTTTTTTTTTTTATCGACATTAGTTATAAGAAAAATAGAGATAGTAAACTTTGTTCAATTTTTCCGCCATTTCGTTTTTTTTTTTATCACTATTCGAATTTAGATTCGAAAAGTGATCCGAATCACTTGCCTCGAATCTGTGATTTGAATAACTTAATTCGAATCTTCCTTCGGAATCACTTGCTTTAAATCACTGATTTGAATCACTTGATTCTAATCAGTGATGTGAATCACTTCAAAAGAGTCTGGTATTCGAATAAATTGTTTTGAATCAGTTATTCGAATAAATTGCTTTGAATCAGCTATTTGAATCACTTAACTCGAATCATTGATTCAAATCACGTGATTCGATTAGTGATTCAGATCATTGATTCGAATCTTGTGTTTGGATCAATATTCAAGTCAAGTGAGTCAGACCAGTGATTTAAATCACTGATTCGTATCAAGTGAATCAGATTAATGATTCGAATCATGTGATACATTCAGTTACTCTAATCAAGTGATTCAAATAACTCATTCAAATCATGTTATTCAGATCAACGATTCGAACCAAGTGATTCAGATCAATGATTCAAATTAAACTATTCGGATCAATGATTCGAATTATGTAATTAAGATTAGTGATTCGAATTAAGCGATTAAGATTAGTGATTCAAGTTACGAGGTTAAAATCAGTGATTCAAATCATGACATTTGAATCAATGATTCGAATCATGATATTTTGATCATTGATTCGAAATAAGTTACTCGTTGATTCTTACAAAATTATTTTAATCACTGATTCGAATTATGATTTGGATTCCTACTCAAATCAAGTGACTCAAATCAGTAATTTGAATCGCATGATTCAGATCACTGATTCAAATCATGTGATTTGAATCACTTTTCGAATAAAATGATTCAGATTAATCATTCAAATCATGTCATTTTCTTCAAAGATTCAAATGAATTTATTCAAATAATTGTTTCAAATCAAATGATCTGAATATCGGATTCTTGTGAAATGATTCACATCACTGAATAGAATCACTATCCGAATCATGTGATTCAGAACAATGATTCAAATCAGGTGATAGAGATCTAATTTCAAATCCAGTAATTTGGATCATTGATCTGAATACCATGACTTAAAAGACTTAATTGCAAATCACGTGACTCGAATCAAATGCTTCAAAAAAATTCGAAATTGCAAAAAATTTGAAAAAGTTTGCATAACTACCTCTATTTTTCTTTTAATTACTTTGTTAATTGCTATAAATGCTTTTAACTATAGTAAATTTTAACAAACTCCAAAAGGAATGTTTTTAATTTTTTTTATCTAAAATCATGGAATTCTTCAATTTTAAAATCTTATGTCATTAATAATGAATGCGTTAGGTTTTACAAGAAATGTTTAACTTATGACATATCATTGTGAATCAAAACAAATCTGAAATTTAAAAAAAAAACAATTATCCATTATAATTCAAATTTATTTTGATAGAAACAAATGTTGATTCGAATCCATTGCTAATTGGTTATATGAATCACTGAATCAATTCAGTGATTCGAATCACTGATTCGAACTACTGAATCAGTGCCCAACTGTAACTCTCCAACACACGAGTCAACCATAATTTTGAAATATATAATGCGAAGAATTTATAAGCTTTAAAATATTATTAAACTTGAAGAAAGATGATTGATTTATTTTTTATCCAAAAGAATGAAGTCAAAATAAATTTTAAAAGAAAATTGATAGAAGCACAGTTTTGAACTATACAACAACTTTTAATGTGTCCTGTTATTTATTTATGGCGGAGGGCACTTGATTGCGCATTTATACGGATCAACCTTAAAAATTTGCCTATGAACTGTAATAGCTTCCGAACTTTAGATCAATAGAACAAATTGTTTAATATTTCTACTTAAAAATGTAATTAAGATTGAATACAGTAGAATATTTTGCGTTTTCGACTCGAAGATTTAAATAAATAATGGAACAATTTTGAGTAAAATTTAATGTTGATTCAGTTGCGAAGTATTTATTATATATGTATGTGGAGTAGGAGGGGTTGAAAAGGGATCTATTTGTCATGCAAGGTAACGTGCTTTCAATTCTAGAAGTATTCCGCTGTTCTATATATATGGGGGACACTAAACCACTTACGAATGGAAATAAATTCCTTCGAATGCGCATTGATAAAGCCCTGGCGTTGGTTTTTAAAAGAAGAGACTTTTTAAAGGATTATTTGAGAAATAAATAAGAGGAAACTTAGTTTTGTCTAAATTATTTTTCTATTTTTATGTTCCACTTTGCAATTACCGGGTGTCCAAAAAAAATCGTTAAAGGAAGTTACAGTAAAAGGTGAGGGAAACTGCATTTTTCACAAAATTTAAAGTTCCTTTACGAAATACTTAAGCAGACGGTAACTGATTTGAAAGATGAGTTAGCGGAAAATAGAAAGAGATACGAATTTAAGGCTGCTTAGGGCAGTGTTTCCCAAACTTAGTGTACACTTTCTATACTTTTCGTACCACTAATAAAAGAATGAATGTATTTTTTACTATCAAAAATTTTTTCTAAAGCTAAAAATCACAACTGGCTGTTGACACCACTAATTATTAACCATACCATACCTTGGGAAACACGGGCTTAGGGGAACAAAGTTGAATTTTTCAGCAAATTTTAAAATTTGTTACGAAGTTCTCAATAAGCAGTTCCTCTTGCTAAGAAAATATTAGAACAATCATTTCTGTTCCATATCAGAAAATTTTAAATAAAATATTTCTGCAAGTTTTGCGTAATTTTATTCTCAGACTAACAAGCATTTTTGATCATGTTTGTTTTTTCGTGTTAATTTTATCCTCTGGCAGAAATGATGGTGATTGTGGCGTCGCTGCGGTAGCGATTACTATTGGTGAAGCGAACTGAAGTGGTGCAGATCTTCAGAGTATAAAAGTGACGACATGGATGCGATAATTGCTTTTTCTTCCACGTAATTTCTTCAAACTGCTAGCTGTATTGACGAGAGCACGCTGGGCGTGTGAGATGTTTGTTTAATCAAATAAATGTTTTCTTTAGTTGTTTATTAGTCTCAAGTCTTATTTTCGGAATACAGGATTGTTCCAGAGCGTTCACCAGATGAACCTACAGTGATTTTAAAGAAAAAAAATTGTTATACACATTTTGACAAATTTTGTTTAAATTTTTATGCCGATCAGTTTTTTACGCGCTGAATAGAACGCTGCAAAACCTTTAATTTTTTTTTTCTAATTTTCTTCATCTTTGCAAAACTTTTCAAATTGTCGGTATATTTTTAGGCTTCCATTGTCCCATAGATGTCACTCGCAATATCATACGTATTGTTGTCAATAGTATTTGTAATTTACGGTATCATGCATATCTGTGTTGTTTCAAATTTATATGTAACTATATATGTGTATGCATACGTGTAATATTTATTTTTAATTTATGGTTGACGTTTTTGTATTTTTTTTTCAATCTTCTTATGGATATTTCTCATATAAATACTCATGAACTGTGTCCCCGTTTACACATTAGATTTTGAGTCAGAGATATCTCATAACTATAACTCATATCATATAACTCATTTTATGTTGTGTGCATGGGTGTGGTGGATAGGGTATTCTAACTCATTTTGTATGACTGTGTATTACTCAATCATACACACATCATAAAATGAGTTTAAAAAAATGCACATAATATTACAGTCACACAATATTGTATCAATATAGCCAAAAGAAATATATCAGTACAATAGAGTGAGGAGCACTCAAAATCATTCTTGAAAATTTTTCCGTTCATGTAAGTTCTTTTGAAATCGCTACTCGCTTTATAGATTTCGTTTTATATTTTGTTCTGTTTTTTCTTTACATTTTATTATCTGATTTTTGCATGATATTCATCACTTAATGCGTTCTATGTTATTCCATTTTAGAAAAAAATTTGAGTGCTCGTCACAATATTGTATTGATATATCTTGCTTTGACTTTGTTGGTACAATATTAGAAAGCACTCCTTATTGCGGATATAATCGTGTGAGCTCATGAAGAGATTATCTTTATCTAAGAACCCCCCCCCCCCCCGGATTTTTATAATTTTTTAATAATTTTCTTTTATCATTATTTCGTAAATTTTTCCTCATTTCGTCTACAATTTGAACTTAATACAGTCCCTGGCAAAATTATTCTATAAAATGGATTATATAATAACTAATCACATTTGCATAAGCTAAAGGTTATTTCCATCTCTCATTTGCCCTCTACTTATAATTTAATTATTTTTATAAATAAAAGATTAAAACAGGAATTTAAGAATCAAAACTATTGAAGTGTGAGAGCAGGGTTTTGAAAAGCTGGATGTTCGATCGGGGGGTGTAGCAAGGAATGTGAGAGTTCCGCAGATGCTTCTGACGCGCGCTCTGAAGGCCTTTTCCCCTTTCAAAAAATCTTCCGAAGAGAAGGGAGGGGTCCGAAGCAAACTCTTGACGCGCACCGACATAAGTTTTCGATATTCTTTATCCGATGTATTGATTTTTATGATGCAGGCACGCACCTTCACAGTAAGTTAACCCCCTCAAATAACATTTTCCATAATCTTCCCCACCCCCCAAAATCTTTCGAATTCAGTGGAGTGTGAATTTGCTCACGACAAGTCTTCAAGGAGGAAAACCCCCACCATCTGACAAACAATGTGTTTGTTCTACACTTCAACGGAAATGGAAGGTAGATTAGAATCCGGCAACAATAAATACATAAAACATCTCATTTTGAAAAAAGAAATAAACTATATAAACAGACGTTATTTTCGCATAAATACACAGGTGTAAGAAATTATGAGAATTTTGCAGTCGATCATCTCAAGAACTACTGGATCGATTTAATGGAAATTGTTGTGTACATGTATTGATACAATTCAAAACAAATAACCATTCCACAATGATAGGAACATGCATTGATACAATACAAAACTAATAACCATTCCACAATGATAGGAACATGCATTGATACAATACAAAACTAATAACCATTCCACAATGATAGGAACATGCATTGATACAATACAAAACAAATAACCGTTCCACAATGATAGGAACATGCATTGATACAATACAAAACAAATAACCATTCCACAATGATAGGAACATGCATTGATACAATACAAAACAAATAACCGTTCCACAATGATAGGAACATGCATTGATACAATACAAAACAAATAACAAATAATATACAATTTGACAACTACAATAAAATACAATAAATACAGTTACAAAAGAAAACAAAGACATTAGAGTACAGATGATTTCATTACAATTAAGACAGCTGAATTTCAAAACCATGAAAAGAAGAGCTCTTCGAAAGATGACGGTTTGATGGTTAAAAATAATTAGAAAATGTATGATTGATAGCCAAAATACAATAAAATTAAATTGAAAAGTAATCAAATTTAAAAATATAATTTCAAAATAAATGATTAGACTCACTGTTGTTTTTGAATGATGACACGTTTTGCACGCGTTTATAGGCAATACTTTTACATTTAAACATACATGTCACGGGTTTTTATTTTTTATATACTTCCCATGTGTATTTATTTTTAACGTATTGCATTACAATGTTAACTAATTAATACAGGAGCGTAAACATTAGAGTAAAAACAATAAATCTGTAGAGTAAATTATACTTTTACATAGAATCTTAGAGAGTGCGTCTGTCTGAATATGTTGTTAAAATTCCTTTCAAGAGGAAAACTAATTTTCGGGCACTGAAGAGAAAATCTATCATTTTTTGAAGAAACAAAATGGGTTCCATATCTGAGAACAGAGCAAATATTTTTTTTCTCCCTTTACCTGCAACATCATATTTGCACAAGTCTCCAACCATGGCAATATATAACCTATTCTCACATTTTTTTTCTTCCCAGATGATATTTTGCATTTATTTGATTGATTTTTCATAACACTTTTCAATTTGTTCAACGCAAGACTATTTTAAGCTCATTCTACGGAAGGAAAATCTTCTATTTATATGTTTGAAGATTTTATGTTTTTTCATAGTTTGGTTCTATAGTTAGGGGAACATGGAGGACTTCGTGACTCGACAGATTTAACGTGCATCAGTCCCCATTTATTACACGGGGAGTCTTCGGCTGACGGGGAGCGAGCCCATGACCTCTTGGACGTGAGATTTCAATTTTCCGACTAAGTAACCCTTAACCAAATAAAAATTTGGTTATTTTGTTTTATTTTATCAACGTCGTTAAACAGCCGATCTAATTTATTGGGTTTACGACTGCTTACGTTCAACTCAGTAGCCTTCTACTTTAGAACCCAATCCAGAAGACAAGAGAACTCCCGGATCAAGTATTTGGAGAAATTTGCCGTCGGGGAGGACTTTTTGATGGAAGTAACTCGCATTTGTGTTACATGAAGAGGAAAACCACGAAAACCTGACTGTTTAGTCTGACTGCGAGGGGACTCTAACCCATGATTCGTCTACCACGGAGAATATTTCACGTCCGCACTGTGTTCGGTGAAAGCCGAACGCGGAATTCGCATCGACCAGCCATCGTTGGTATTCGAACCCGGCTCACCTCCTTGGAAGGCGAACGCTCTATCCCCTGAGCCATCACGACTCACGTATGAGGATTGTGCGATTGCAATTTTCAAACTAAGTGACCACTAGGATATTTTACGTCAGCACTGAGGCGTAATGAGTATCGACAATGAAAAAAATGGTTTTAATTTAGATTCTTAGACAGGTAGATCCTTTAAGAGAACGTCGATTTGAGACGAGAAAAGTTTCGTCTCAAATTCTCTTTTCTGCTCCTTAACTAATTAAAAATTTAAAGTGTAGAAAAAGTGATTTTAGACAAACCTAGAATAAGCCGTGAAGTTATAGACACTGATAAATAAATTATGAAAACATAACTTAGGATTACGTAATGGAGAATTCCGATACTTGTTCGCATTTTAATATTATGATTTCTTTTTTCAGTAATTGAAATTTCATGGCTTACTGTAAGCTTACCTGAATTCACTTTTTTTTTTCTTTTAAATTTTAAATTAGTAATGGAGGTGAGAGAAAATTCGCGACGAAAAATGTCTCCCATGGTATGGTGTCCTTAAGCCCGAAAGTGGATTGGAAGAAACTAAATGTGAATAACTCAGGGTTTAATAAAAAGTGACATACGATGCAATCTATATAAAAAAAAATGGTTAGATGCCGTCAAGGCAAAAAAAGTGCAATATACAGTCCCTGGCCAAGATATTAGACGCACTCTAAGATTCTCTGCAAAATCTTAATTATCTGGTGATACTCTATACAGCTTTATTGCTTGACGCGACTTGTTTATGTTCGTGTATCAATGCGTTAACATTGTCATGCAATATGTTAAAAATAAATACAAATAAGAAGTATATAAAAAAAATCCCCTGAATAAAAACCCATTACATGTATGTTTAAACATGAAAGTATTACTACTGGTGCAAAACATGCAATTATTAAAAAACTGCAGTGCGTCTAATAATATAATTATCTAATATATATAATTCTCTTACGTGGCTCCCAAATTTTGGCTGTATTTCTTTTCCGCTGGTGGCAACAGTTTTCATTTTTAAAGAAGTACTTTGTACAACTAAATAAGATTATTTTCACAACACTTAAATATTTACTTTATTTTCTTCATATATACAGGGAACAGTCGGCAAAGAATTCTGTTAGGTTAAAAAACATTTCTCTAAAAAAAGAACGAATTCTAAAAGAAATAAAAATAAGCAGCTTAAAAAATATAAATGCTGTTGCCAGCCATAGAATTTTTTGAAACTTAACTTAGCAACATAAATCAAAATGACATAGAAGCGCAACTAGATCAAAATTATGATACCTGAGCGCTTGACGTAACAAATCCTTCAATTCTATAAGTGTTGTATCGCCAAATGCCCAAATTAACAATTGTGTTTTTAAAGAAATTCTATAAAAAGTTTTAAATAAGCAACCTACTTCTACAACTGCTTCTTGAAGAACTTGGCTCATTGATTAAAAATATTGTTTTAATTTTACAGTACTAACTTTACTTCTACTTTCATTATTGCTATGACCCTCTTTCATTACATTTTACAACTTCATGCTAAATTTGAGGACATTAAGTTGTTTTGTGGTTGAATACTGACATTTATAAATGTGAACATAAAAAAAAATAATATTTAGAGGTTAAGAGTTGCCTCAGAAAAATTTTAATTGTTGACATTGAATTTAACAATCGTTTTTGTGAAAAATTGAATTGCATTTTTGACATCAAAACTAAAAATATTGAGGTTCAACTTAGCAATACTACCTTAATTTATACTTTAGAATTGCCTCGGAGAAATTTGAATTGTTAGCAATGACTTAAACAAAAAGTTTTATTTTAACTGACAAATATTACATTATAATTTTAACTTTTTCTATGACTATAGTCATTTTCTTACTCTTTTCTTTGTTTTTTATATATTTTATATTTTTGTGATAAAATAAAAAACTTATAGTTGTTCTGTTTCTGAACACTGATGAAAACACAAAATGATGTGCTTCATCAACAATCAAAAATATATACATTTATTTTACAAATTCCATATTAATAGGGTGGAGAATTAAGAATTAAGAATACAAAATTCAGAGAATTAAGAATACTTCAGAGAATTAAGAATACAAAATTATCCTCATCAAAGCCGATGATTTACATCCGGCGTTCAGTGGCAGACTACTATTTCATATTGTTTTACAACACATGGCTTTAGCCCTCTGGTGGGAAAGACTTTAAAACAAAACTTACTACAGTTACTTTTCTCAACAACTGAAATTTAGAATAGTGTGATTAAGAAATATATGTGAACTGCTTGCAATTTCAAATTAATATTGAAATGTACAGGTATAGAATTTTAGTTCGGCAACGCAATTTAGTTCGGCATTCTGATAAAATTAAGAAAAAAACGTAACAAACTATTAAATTAGTAAAAAGCAACATACAACAAAGTAAAATGCGCGACATGCGATGCCATTAAAAACAAAAGTGCGATATATTTGTTTTATGACATTATTATAGTCACACTTATATTAGTTAGTTTATTGCATTAGTCACACTTAAGCAAAATTCATACATTTTACAGAGGCCTGATTTATACTGCATGAATGTGAACCAACTATTCAATGACGTTGAATATGCTGTTACAACAAATGCCTATTATTTATCTAAGAACATTTCATTCATTTAAACAACTGCTCACACATTGGCTGTCCTGAAAATTCACGGAAATTACAAGATGAAACATGTCTTCTTACGGGAAAATTTCCGCTTTCTCTTTTTGGTTCTATTACAAGTGTAAATAAAGTTGGTCTAGATTGATCTAAAGCAACTTCAATTTCTTTTTTTGTTGTTGTTGTTGTCTGAATGGACAGGAGATGGTTGGATTTAAGCCAAGTGGACAGTTGCCAAAATAAATTCTGCCACTCTATTAAAAAGACGACATTTTTCAAAGTCTGAAACTTAACACTTTCTTAGAAGAGAACTAAATCGCGGAGAATTTTTGTTCAAGACGTTCCTAAAAATGCTTTGTTTATGTCTTGATTTATGTCTCAGAATTAATTATGTTTATGTTAAAAATTAAAAATATTTTTACCATCCACTGTTAAAAATATATGCGGATGAAATATGACAAAGCTTTTAACTATTTATGGCTTTTCGTACTCTACAGCCTTGTAATTGTGAACCCAATTCAGAGGACAAGGGAACTCCTGGATCGAGTATTAGGATAAATTTACCTTCGTGGAGTACTTTTTGATGGGAATAACCCGCATTTATGTTACATGGCGAGGAAAACCAAGAGAATTTGCCACATTTAGCCTGACTGCCAAGGGGACTCTAACCCATGATCCTTCTCCCACTGATGATATTTCACGTCAGCACTGTGGTTAGTGCAAGCCGGATGCGGAATTCGTATCGACCAGCCATCGCTGGGGTCCGAACCCGGTTCACCTCATTGGAAGGCAAACGCTGCATCCCCTGAAACATCACGGTTCTAATATAAAACATTGAGACAAACTAGCCTTAGAGGAAGACTTCTGGAAAACTCTTGATTCCGTACTTTATAGCAGCACCCCAAGTTAGTAATGTGGGAGCACATTTAAGACTTATGAATTTCGTTGTCAAATAAATATTATTCACGATCTCTTTAAATCTCTTAAAAAAGATGTGAAAGATACATTAAAAAGATAATTATAAATTATCATTTCACTTTTCTTCAGGTTGCCACTTTACCTTTCTGTACCATGTGTCGTTGAGCTTCATTACTTTGGAATGTTATCGTTAATTATTTTATAACCGTCGTCGAACAGCAGACCCAATTTTGGGTTTACGACTACTACTCCGCTCAACGCCGTAGTCTTCTCATAACCATCCCGATATAACTTCTTTTTTAATTCTAGAATGGTAAAGATATTTTTCAAAATAAGCCTTTATTTCTTATTGTTAACCAACTGTTAAACAAACATTCTTCCTTTAAATTGATGCGTTTTTATTTTAGACAAGTAAAGAGTCATTCTAAAAGTGACTTTTTTTGTATTCGAAGCTATTAAACCTGAAATTGGATATCACACTGATATCGATCCTTCTGAAAAATTGATCTTTTTTTTTTTTTTGGATTTCATACTGATAAAAATCCTAATTGAGCCCCTTTATTTATTTATTATTATTTTTTTTTTTTTTTTGAATTCCAAATTGGAAAATTTCTTCACTAACTTGGTCTTTTTTTCTTGTACATTAAACTAATAAGGATCATTCTTGAAATTAGTCTTCTTCAGGTTTCAAATTAGTTACGATTCTCATAAAAAATTTGACTTTTTTTTTTAATTTTACCATACATTTTTCAACATTATTTAAAATTCCATCAAATGAAACCACCTAGTCCTACATCAGTTTATTTGCCCCAAAATTCTCCAAACTTTTACCGATGAATAAATGCAAAGAATTGCATTTATAATACGTAAGAAACATACATCTCCCAAACAACGTATTTCAGCAACATAGCGAAACATTCTTTTTATTTCAATGTTATCGTAAGGCAGGTGTTTGAAAGAAAGCAGATACGCCTAACAAATGCAAATGTTTCTGTGGATTCTTAAAAGAAGGAAATAAAAAAGAACTTCCTTTCAGAATTTCTTTATGTATTTTTTTCTGCAACATACTCACTCTTGTAAAGTGCCAATTTTTAGTTCTTCCTTCTCTACGGTATGTTAATGAAAAATAAATAAAAAAGGCCTTGTAAGAGAAGTTAAAAACAGAACGCATTGCTTTGTTTGCTATAGTATAAATCATCAGTAGTAATTATTGCATTTTTTAAAAAAAATTGCGATTGCTTTGATACGATTGCTGGTTGTCCATTAATGAAATGCTTCTTTTTCTGGTTTGAATCCGATAAACGTCACACTATTTCAAATCATGGATTGCAAAAACTATCTCCATTGACGTTTGTCGTCGGATTGGTTTTAAAGTCCTGCCTATGTACGTGTTTCACAAAATACCTTCCCTTCTTCAGCATTCATATTCATATTGAAATCACCGTCAATACAATAATTATAAGTTAATAGTAAAAAGAATATAAAAAAGCCTTAAAAATGCCTACTGGTGAAAATAAAAAGAAAAGCTTTGGGACCGGGTCAGTCAGTTCGGGACCCTCTTTATATCTGATATTCATTTGAATTCGTATTGAAAACGATCCAGTTTGAACTGTAGGTTAGAATTTCTCGTTCTCAATTAAAACAATAAAAACTAAAATATCGTTCAAATGATGAAATTGTGTTTTATTTACAACTCAAGAAGTATTTATGAGATCTCTCTGGTCCCATTTTTCATAAATAAACTATCCCACTTAATGCATAACAAAATTAAACGTGAAAAAAAGAATTCTAAAAAAAAAAATATCAAACAGCAGCTGTGTCATAGCAACGCATGCAATGACGGCGCATGCGCGCTGTTTACTATTACTCTTGAACACAGTTGAAAAGTGTGATGAAGTCCAAATAAGATGCACCCGCCATCAAACCCAAAACAAACCCCATTTTGCCAATGGGTCATAAAGTTTTAGGGGGCTAATGTATTCAAAGTTTTGTACAAAAGATTTTACTTTTTGTTAATTAATAATTGATATAAATAAATAAATGGTAAAAAAAAAACAATTAAAAAAAAGTTACAATGCCTATTTAAAATAATTCTGCTGGTGTGAAGATGTAATAGATATTGGAAACTCCAGCGGATAAGAAAAATAATATAATTTTGAGCACACGATTCATATTCAATATTTTAGAAGAATTTCGAGCGCGATATTGTTTAATGATGCATAAAATTTCCTAATTCATTCCGATAACAAATTTTACACCGCTCTTTCAACAATCAGAGATAGAAGTAAAATACTCGAAAAGCATTTCGGGAAAGATCAAAGCAAATGACGTCATCTTCTCCTATTGCAATTCTACCGCTTCGAGAAAATGAGGCCAGTTTACAAAATAAATATTCTTCGTCCGCGCCTTTTAAAGAGTGCTTCGATAGTTAATTAATTTATACATCCAATCAACGCGATACGCACTCTCCAAACCCCCCTTAAAAATAGAAATCCCCTCCTGCTAGGAGAGACAATAATTGGGGCAACCCTATGACTCTTTTTTTTCTTTTTATGACTCTTCGAACACACTTATTTAATGACGTTGCGTCGCTGAGGAAGTAAATGTCCCCGTTAATGAGCATTTCCTCCCTATAAGGGAAATTTCACTTTCTGAATTTGAGGAAATCAACAACTACTGTCTGCCTATTACAGTAACAATGAAATATGTACTACAATAAATAAAATACAAGAATAGTTTGAATATTAAAATTGGCTCTGTATGACTTTTTGAAAATGAATACAGTCCATGGACGTACTCTAAGATTCTATGTAAAATCTTAATTATACAGTTGATACTATAAAACGCACATTTGCGTTGCATGGGGAGGATGACCACGCTAAGCCTGACGGGACTCTAGCCCATGATCCGTCTAACACCGAGGATATTTCATTTTAGCAGTTGTGGTCGGTGCAAGTCGGATGCGGATCGCGGCTTTGAAACCAAGTTTGCAGTAAAAACAGCTAAAGTCTTAATAAAAGTATCTTTTTAAACCCTTCCGTTACGATAGTTCGCTCTACTGGAGTGACGTGTTCATTCTTATAAGGCGAGTCCTGGTGGCTCAGGGGATATAGAGCGCTCGCCTTCCAATGAGGTGAACCAGGTTGGAGTCTCAGCGATGCCTGGTCGATACGAATTCCGCACCCGGCTAGCACCGACCACAGTGCTGACGGGAAATATCCTCAGTGGTAGACGGATCACGGGTTAGTCCCCTTGCAGTCAGGCTAACCGTGAGAGGTTTTCGTGGTTTTCCTCTCCATATAACGCCAAATTTCTCCCTATCCAGGAGGTCCCTCGTCTTCTAAATTGGGTTAAAAAGCAAAGCAACGGAGTTGAACGTTAGTTGTCCTAAACCCAAACAAATTGGGTCGGCTGTTCAACGACGGTTATAAAATTGTTATATAGCAAGTGTTATACATTAAGTGTTAAATAATGTTGAATAATGGCAAACAAACTTCCGCTTAACTTGTTCATACTGTCCGTACTGTACCTTGCTTGTTATGTCGAAGCACAATCTAATGGCACACTGTGTATTTTAATGATCAAATTTCTATGGAAGTAAACATCTGCATTACAAATAATTTAACGGTTTAAAGGAAGCGCTACTTCTTAAAAGTTATGAGTTTAATTAATATGAGACAAAGTAAAAGGTTTTTGTATATTAACGAATAAGAAGCGCTTGTACAGAACAAACAAAAAGTTTTACTTTGAACGGAGAAATTTTCGATAAAAATTCAAGGTAACCTCGAATCCTATTAAGAAAATGAAATGCCAAATACAGAATGTCTATAAGAAACCGGAAATTGTTTCGAATGCAATTCACACGTTGCACAATTAATGTCTTATTTTTCCCTTAAGTGAAGAAAAGAAAAACCTTTCTAATTATCTGCAGAATAACATTTGTATTTTCGACACGCCATTTAAATAATATCAAAACCTTTTTTCAAGCTTTGCCTAAAAACGTCCGGTGTTTCATACTTTGTTGGATGGATATATATATATGAGTGATTCTTTTTAAATATGAAAATTCGGACCAAAAAAGTGTTTCAAATTTAAAGTCTTCAAAATAATCAAAAAAAAAATTTTTTTGTATACTTTTTTAGTTACACTTATTAATATCTTACAGACAGCAGTGTAGTTTATTGACATTTGCTCGAGAAAAAAAATAAAATAGAAAGTCACCAAATCTTGAATGCCAGGAAAATGACATATTACCTTAGAAGTTTAAAAAAACAGTCATTTTAAGTTAATAGTAAGTAACTCAACTTAAGCCTTTATGTTAAATGGACCATAAATTTGCTAAAATTAATTCTTTTTATTCACTGAAGAAAGAATCAAAAAATTTTTTGTTGCTCATATGTACAGAATAAAATTGTGTATAATAATCAATCGTTAAATAAATAACTTTGATTACATCGAAACATATTACAATCATACATAAACTTGATATTACGTTAAGATTTGCTTTCCCACCTTACAGTATTAGCAGTTAAAAAAACATTTCTGGTAACATTTCAATGTCCTGGCATTCATAAGCCAGGAAAATGACAGACAGGATTATTACAAATTCGCCATTTTATAGCATATCACTTTACTTTAATTTCAAATTTTGGCCTAAGACGTTTATATTCTACAGAAAACAACAGGATTTCTTTAAAAAACTCAGATAAGTCTATGTAGTTTAGGTTAATAATGATTTCAAGAAGCCTGGAAAATGACAACACAAAAACCTACTCATCTTGAAAAATTTTTGAAATAGATTTTGAACCAGAAAATAGGTTCTTTATTCATGAAACAAGACATGTTCATATAGGAGGGTATCTAATCAATCTATTAACATAAGATATTGAATGCTGGCTCAATCTATTTTGGTTATAAACCACTAAATGAAAGTAGCCAAGAAAGTGACAGATTTTCTTGGGACAAACAAATTATTGACATAAAAAATTATTTTAAGCAAGGTTTTCGTAAATAATACCCTCTGCGTATATTCTAGAAATGCTTACACCGTTTGAGATAAAAAAAAATTCGATATTGAAAAATTGAAGCTAGTTATTATGGGAAACATTGTTTGTGACATGCCAGAAACATGAAATTTTGAAGTTCAATTAAATTTTTTAACTATAGAAAGCTGTCAATGCTAGTGCAAAGTCATTTTAAAATGGCAACAGCAATGCTATTTATTAATTTTTTTTAAAGAAAAAATCTTTTAGTATTATAGTATTAATTCTTGGAGCAAGGGACAGTGAATTGTCATATTTCGTGAGAATCATCCATATATATATATATATATATATATATATATATATATATATATATATATATATATATATATATATATATATATATATATATATATATATATATATATATATATATATATACTTTCGCAATACCCGGGAGGGGGGAGGGTTAGAGCATTTTAAATTCATCGCATCGGTCGAATGAAAATCCCTTTATTCTAATCGAATCAGTTTCTCTGCATTATTCATGCCGTCTCACTTTTGCCGCCTTAACTTCGGTCATTAAAGCTAGATTTCGCATTTCCATGGAATACTTTTTGAATAAAAATTTCAATGTGAAAGAAAGGGAAGAAGACAAAAGTAATTATCACACATGAATTTGAATTCCCCTATTTTCCCCTCTTTTTATTGTTCGATGTCATTTTTATGGGAAATCCTAATAGGGGAAAACTTTCTTCCATTTTTATTAAAGATCCCAAAGTCTATTTATCTCTTTAAATAGCTCAGAAATTATGAGTTGCTTCCATTCATTCGCTGCTTAAATTATAAATGTAATTATGAAGAAAAAATTCTGAGACCTATTAGAAATCTATAATACTTCGTACTATAAGCAAGCATTGTTTAGAATAATTCTGCTTTTTTTAAATGTTGCTCTTTTATAAATTTTTTTACTCAAAAACTACTCGATCTCGTTCGTTCATACTTTGCTTGTTGGCAAGATCACTTTTGTTTGTTGATGTAAATCTGAAAAGAGTTATTTTTAAATTATGATTTCCATAAAACTATTCTAATTAAAAAAATATATATTTACATGTACGAAAGACTGCTAAGAGATGCTCATCATTACAATCATGGAGATCACTTAAAATAGTTCCCTTTAAAATTCTAACTCAACTGTGGTTGCCGTAAAGATACCTAATATCTAAATACATGCTAAATTTATTATCAATCGAAATAATTTCATATAGAAGTCCATTGCAGCTATTGTTAAGAATAAGCGAATACCTAAATACTATGATAGTTTGCAAAAGTTCTTGTTCCTCACAGAACTATTTTAATAATAAAAGAAGAAAATATATTCACGTATAGGAAAAACCCAAAAATAAAATGTATACATGCGAGTATATTTTTTATCCAACAACTGAAGTTTCGAAGAAGAAGCGAAGATAAATTCTTCGTTTCCCTTTTAAATGTTGAGAAAAGTGAATTTTTTGGGTTCCTTACTCGCAAATAAATCGAAAATATTGCTCGCTTTTTTTGTTGTTGTTGTTTTACTTTCAAACAAAGAAATCAAGAAGAATAAAAAGGAAGAGGCAACCCCGTAATATTCCACGCTTTGCATTTTCTGCAGCAGAGATCAATTCCCCGTGTTCTTTTCCCGCAACCATCGTTTTTTTAAAACTTTTTTTTCTCCTTTCAACAAGATTAAATGATGGATTGTGACTTGCAAGCAAAAATAAAAATGGTTCTATACGCAGTGTTAACTGAAGTAAGTTTTGTGATTTTTTTTGATAGCAAAAACAATTTTATTTCCTTTTTACTGAAAAAATTAAAGTTATCAAGAGTTGTGCGCTGATACGTTTTTATCTTGCAGAACATCAAATAAATAAATTAATCGGTATAAGATCAAAATACTTTAATAAACTTAAAGAGTTGTTGTTGTCGCATGCCATTAAAGCAAAGTGGATGCGCTTCTTGTTTTCCAGTGGCGCCATCTTTGGCCAAAAATTCGACTTCTGAAAACACCTATACGTCTCACCCGTTTATAGGGCGGACACATTCATACATTCATTCATCCACATATCGTAATTTTGACTTCATAAAGACCAGTCTACACTTTAGTACCCCCAGAGGTGCGATTTTTCATGGGAATTAGTGACCCGACAGATTCAACGTGCACCAGTTACCAATTACTGCAAGGGGAGTCTTCGGCTGGATGGATACGAACTCTCGCTATCACGAGCGTGAGTCCAGCACCCTGTCAACCAGGCTATAGTGGCCCACGTGGTATTACATTAAATAAATAAATTAATCTGTATAAGATCAAAATACTGGGTGTTTAATAATCTTTCTAAGTTAGAGAGTTAAGTTGCAAAATCTCATTTAATCCTACGCATCCTCTTTTTTCCGGGGGAATTCTCTAGGGAATTCTCAATAACGTTATGCAAAGGTTTTAAAAATTGAAATGGGTGTTAAAAACTGAACTGGTTAATTTACACACTTACATAGCCAGTAACACATTTTTAAGGTACACATGATTGAGTCAGGATTACAAGTGTTTATTGATCCCTTACGAGGTAAATAGGGCACACTACTTATTAATTTAGGAATGAAAGTCTTAATTTATCATAACTAATTGGGTGCTTATACGGTGAGAATCTTTTCGAAATCATTAATCGTGCAAAATTGTAGAAATACAAAAATGTATTTTCCAATAAAAAATAGTTGGTTCAAATTTTTCGTCTCTTCTTAACATTAAAATGGGAATTTACTTATAATGACAATTATTATGAATTGTCATTATAGTAGACATGCATTACCTGGCCATATTATTAAGGTTCTATGTAAAATCTTAATCATCGGGAGATACTATGCAGCTCTATTGTTTTTACGGGGCTGAAACCAGTTTATGCTCGCGTATCAATGAGTTAACATTGTAATGTAATACGTTAAAAAAATAATGCAAACAGGAAGTATATCAAAAATCTCTTAAATAAAAACACATTACAAGTGTGTTTAAATATAAAAATATTGCCTATAAACCCGTGCATAACATGTACTTATTAAGAAACTACAGTGCGTCTCATCATTTGGACTAATTATTACATACTAGTGGGCTGAGCCCCCTGCTCGCTAACGCTCGCCAACCCCCCAAAATTGCTACGCAATCTTATATGGTTTGCTTCGCAAGCCAAGCTCGCTTCGCTCGCTACTAACTTAGGTACATTGCAAATGCGTAAAATTCTAAGAACTCAAAACAATCATTCAAATCCATATAACAACTTTTTTTTTAAAAATAATTACATCTTTTTGGTAATTACTAAGTCATTAAAATAAATTTGAATTCAAATAAATGACATGTAATTCGTTAAACCTATTAGAAATGTGCTATAGTATAAAATCTTAAGATAAAATTTCTAAAACTGATATCTCTTTAAAAAGGTTAAAATTTTGGCTATAATTAAGTCTATTAAAAATTGAAATAAGTGAATTGCAATGGAAAAACCTGCATAAACAAAACATTATGTTTTTAAAAAATAATAACCATGAACGATTCACAACTTTGTTAAAAACATAAGTATAAGTCTTAAAAGTTTGACATACAGAAGAAAAACTTGCAGAAACTAAACATTAATTTGCAATAAATACTAAATACGAACAAATACTGAGAAAGATTAAGGGCTTTGTTAATAACAAAAAAATAATTACTATTAAAGATTAAGAACTTCCTTAAGCACACAATTATAAATTTCTGGACTTGGAGCTATCACTGTTAGGCTGTCAAATGATCTAACCCTAGAGAGGCCAACATAAAGTTGCCCATGACTAAAAACTGGTTTAGTCTATATAAATTCGTGAAAAAAAGCGCTTTCGACAAAATATTAAAATAGAGATCTATCGACAAAGACTACTCACTTCTGCCTAGCTTAATAGTATGAGATTGCAGCAGCTGAATTGAACAATCTGCTGATGCTCTCTCTGGTTATTCCAGTTTCCGCTTTTAAAAGGGCTATATGTTGAGCCACCTGAGCTAGATTTCGCATGTGTCATTTTTAGCGGCTATCATGGGTCAATTTTCTAGCGTTGCCATTCGGGGAGTTGTAATGAGGCTTTTTTTTGTCGCCGTGTAAGAGACCTATATATATAGATAATACCTAATATAATAAATAATCTATATTTATATAATATATCCTCTAATGTATCCAATCGTCGAATTTATATCATATATCATAACCAATTGATACACGAACGTTACCAAGTGCAAGCCGGATTCAGTCGCATAAACACAATAAAGCTATAGGAAACAATGACGTAACTGTAAAATCAAGTGACGTCATTGTTTCACCAAATGAGTGATGTAAAAAATTTTATTTTTCCTTTGAAAAACAGTGACCCATGGCAAAAAAAAAGGATAAATTCGGATTAATTTCTTTTTATATTATTTTTTTAATATCTCTTTCGATATTTTAGAGGGAATAGAGTGTTTTATATATCGCTCATTTGGTGAAACAATGACGCAACCTGATTTTGCAGTTTAGTCCTTGTTTCACCGAATGAGCGATAAAGTATCACCTGATAATTAAGATTTTTCGAGAATCTTATAGAACGTCTAATAATTTACAGAATAATAATGTAGGGTAATAGTTCTCTCGATTTTTCAACCAAAGAATTATAGCAGATGATATAGGAGGCCGGAATACATGGCAGGCACAAAACTTCGTACATCAATGATGCCTCCTAACTCAAAGGAATTGATTAATTTAAAGAATTATCGGATGTGAACAATGTATGGTCAATAATAGGCATCTTTTCATATGGGGGGAGAATATTTATTCCAAAGATGTTCTCTTTTGTTGGGTGACAGGTTAGGATATTCTATGGTGGGGGAGTTCTCATGGGTACCTGACCATTGTTGGTGCAGAATGATGGATGGAACGTCCCTTGAATAACTTTCCTTTTTGATCTATGTACTTGCCTCTTATGGATTCTTGTTCCAATGGAATATTTTGAGTAACTATTGATATCTAACCCAGCTGTACTCAGGCCGGGCTACACTCGATAGCAGTGGATGCTTTGGTAACATTTTACGCTCTCCGATTGTTTTTTTCTTCATAGAAAACAGGAAAAAATGACTTACAAGTGAGGCTTTTTTATTAAGAAGAAATCGAGATTTTGTTTTATTTCATAACCGTCGTTGAACAGTCGACCCAATTTTATGGGTTTACGACGACTCATGCTCAACTCCATTGCCTTTTCATTTTGAACACAATCCAGAAGACAAGTGTACTCCTGGACTGGGAAACATTTGCCTTCGTGGAAGACTTTTTAATGGAACTAACCCGCATTTGCGTTACATGGAGAGGAAGACCACGAGAAACTCCCACGGTTGACTTGCCGGCAAGGGGACTCTAACCCATGATTCGTCTACCACTGGAGATGTTTCATGTCAGCTCTGCTGTCGGTGCGAGCCAGATGCGGAATTCGTATCGATCAGACATCGCTGGAATTCGAACCCGGGTCGTCTCATTAGGAAATCTTTATTTTATTTTATAACCGTCGCTAAACAGCAGACGCAATTTTGGGTTTACGACATCTAATATTCAACTCCGTAGCTTTGTCATTTTGAACCCATCCGGAAGACAAGGAAACTTCTGGATCAGTACCCCAGAAGCATGATTTGTTATGGGAACATGGAGGACTTTGTGACTCGACAGATTTAGCGTGCGGCAGTCACCATTTACTACACGGGGAGTCTTCGGAAAGCTGGGATCGAGTCCACGACCTCTTGGACATGGGCCCAGTGCCCTACCCACCAGGGTATCCCTGCCGAGATTTTCCGTGAATGAGAAATCGAGATAGAAATAATCGGTATATGAATGATTTGTAGCAAAAGCATTAAGAGGACGCCATACCACGGAAGAAAATTGACGTGGCAAATTCTCTTTCATGACTCATTGAAAATTTGAAAGAAATAAAAAGTGAGTTCAGGCATATTAGTCATGAAATTTCTGTTGCTGAAGAAAAAAAAATACTTCAAACTATTAAAATGCAAACATATTATTAGAAGAGAACTTCACCGTTGCGTAATCCTAAAGTTTTCTTCTCATCATTTATTTTCATAAAATTTCATTTTCAGTATTTGAAACTTCATTGCTTACTCTAGGTTTGTCTAAACTCACTTTTTCTACACTTTAAATGAGTTAAGGAGAGCTGAAAGAGAGTTTGAGACGAAAAGTTTCTCCCGTGTCATGGCGTCCGCAGGTATGGTGGTGCACTTTATTCTGCACTCCTCAACCTTCCCACCGGCACACTTTTAACGATTTCGAAATGTGACAGCACACAAAGAAAAAAAGTTTAAAAATTGTTTAATTAACCCACAATACAGTGTGTAAAATAGTTTATGATAATAATTTTGAATGTTAAATAAAATAATATGTACTACAAAAACAACAGTAATGTTTATTAAGCGATTCATTACAAATTAATAATACTCTTATTGTGAGAAATTTGAGCTTGGTGTTTTTTGATAATATCATTTATATATGTGGTCATAGAAATGACAATCTCACGTAGTTTTCAACGCTTAACAGTCTATTTTCCTTATGTTCTTGTGGTTTTTTTTTTATTAGTTATTAACTGTTATTTATTTATTTTTTTGCTAGTTATTAATAGTGAGTTTGTTTTTTATAATTATTAATTGTCAGTTTATATATATATATATATATATATATATATATATATATATATATATATATATATATATATATATATATATATATATATATATATATATATATATATATATATATATATATATATATATATATATATATATATATATATATATATATATATATATATATATATATATAGTTTTACAATTTGTTTCTACCATTTCTAAAATTTGGGGTTGATAAAAAAAAAAGAGAGATGACGTCATGAAACAGTGCTTCAGAAATGAATAAAATAGTGTCGCACGAGCACAGCGACACTTCGAATCGAAATATTCTTTGTTTCGCAACTTCTCGAAAAACTGTTTAATGTTCTAAAAGAGTAGAGAACGTTTAATTGTTACCCCTTGCCTGGGAAAGTCTCATAATGTTCTAAAAGAGTAGAGAGAGTTTCATTGTTACCCCTTGCCTGGGAAAGTCTCATAATGTTCTAAAAGAGTAGAGAGCGTTTAATTGTTACCCCTTGCCTGGGAAAGTCTCATAATGTTCCAAAAGAGTAGAGAACGTTTAATTGTTACCCCTTGCCTGGGAAAGTCTCATAATGTTCTAAAAGAGTAGAGAGCGTTTAATTGTTACCCCTTGCCTGGGAAAGTCTCATAATGTTCCAAAAGAGTAGAGAACGTTTAATCGTTACCCCTTGCCTGGGAAAGTCTCATAACCACAGTGAGAATATAAAGAAGAGTTTAATTAAATTTAGTTGGACCGGTTAATGGAAGTAAATATCTGCTGCAACGACATACTGACAAAAAAGGGGTTCCTATTTATT
Organism: Parasteatoda tepidariorum; assembly: GCF_982258835.1. Taxonomy (NCBI): domain Eukaryota; kingdom Metazoa; phylum Arthropoda; class Arachnida; order Araneae; family Theridiidae; genus Parasteatoda; species Parasteatoda tepidariorum. The sequence goes on along the minus strand of NC_141756.1, from coordinate 132,514,355 downwards.
CGCAGAGACAGGATGATCAAATAATTTTTATTTCTCAACCCTTTCGACCCGCGAATGGGATATATACGTCCCAAAGATTAAACTTTATTTCCTAATGGATAAACAGATCCCATATTTGCATGGATTTTGTGTTTACGTATTTTTTAAAGAGATCGTGAATAATATTTATTTTACAACGAAATTCAAAAGTCTTAAATGTACGCGCACATTACTAACTTGGAGTGATGCGATTATGAAGTACGGAATCAAGCATTCTTCTGAAGGCTCGTTTGGTTCAATGTTTTATCCCCAGCCTCGATGGATCAGGAGATAGAGCGTTCGATTCCAGCGACGGGTAGTCGAATCGAATCCGCATCCGGCTTGCACCGACCACAGAGCTGACGTGAAATATCCTCAGTGGTAGACGGATCATGAGTAGCGTCACTTTGCAGTCAGACTAACCGTTTTCTCGTGGTTTTCCTCTCCCTGTTACGGAAATGCGTGTTAGTTCCATCAAAAAGTCCTCCACGGTGGCGAAATGTCTCCCAATACTTGATACAGGAGTTCTCTTGTCTTCTGGGTTGGGTTCAAAATGAAGAGGCTACTGAGTTGAACATCAGTAGTCGTAAACCCAAAAATTGGGTCGGCTCTTAAATGATGGTTATAAAATAAAAAATAAAATGTTTCATCCCGGAGTTCCCTTGTCTTTTGAGTTGGGTTCAAAATGACAGGGCTGCAGAGTATAGTTTGAATAGCCATGCATTTAAAAACGGATCCTATGCACACTATTGGTTATGAAACTTGAAAATAGAACGACCTCTAGAAAGTAAACTATTTATTTGACAAATTCAGAGACAAAAAATTTCAAAGATGATTTATTGGTGAATTAAAAATATTTCATGTTTCAAAATACCGAACTCGTAATTTTCCGTATTTTTAATTATAATTTCACATGTCGACTCGATACTTGTTACTGAGACTGTTACATAAAAATTAAGATTAAAGTATAGATTGTATTCTAAATTTTTGTATTTCTGTCCCTATTTAATTAAACGGATGAATAAGTTTTAAACATTTATTATGGTTTCACAAAAATCTATATAATCATATCTCTTCTATATAATCATTTATTACTAAGCTGTGTTGAAAAGAAAAAAAAGTTCTCTTACTTTTTATGCACTGTAAGCGTTTAATCTTTATGATCAATATAAACCTTAATATTCTTTTTATTAATGTTTGAAAGTCTTACAACTCATTCAAACGAGTGAATTAATTTCTAATACGAGTATCTTTAAGCATGCGATAAAAATAACTGATCAAAAGTTTAAAATTTAAATTTACGAACGAAAACTATTTGATACGAAGATACCAAATGATAAGTGACAAACGAGTCCAAAAAATTTATGAATATTTTTAACGAAACTAATATGTTTTGAATAAAAATAGGAATGCGAACGCACACTATTTAAACAAAGGTAAAAATGCCTTTTAAATGTTTGGGAAAAGATAACGTATTTTCTTTTTCAAATCCAGTTTAGTTTTTTAAATCTTTTGAAGTTCTGGAAATGTTTCGAATTAAAATAAGGTTTTGAGCAACGACTGCGCTTATCGTAGAGTAATAGAACGGCATATTTTCTTTCTTTCTTTTTTTATTTTTTTTACAAAATAAAAATAATTAAGAATATTGGATATTTCTCTTTAAAGCAATTTGGGAATTTTGGTGTACTCCAAATAATCTGTTAACTCTCTTAGTTCAGGTCAACTTTTTCCAAGAAATTTTTAAAATGCAATAAAATTTTTCAAAATGTTTTTCGGAATTTAGATTGAATCCTGAAAAGAAATTCATTTACAGTCCCTGGGGCCAAATTATGAGACGCACTGTAAGATTCTGTGAAAAATCTTAATTGTCAGGTGATGCTCTGCAGCTCTACTGTTTTAACGCGGATGAAACCAGTTTGCAGTTGTTTAGGTTCGTGTATCAATGGATTAACATTGTAATGCAATACATTAAAAATGAATACAAATAAGAATTATATAAAAAAAATATCTCCCCATTACATGTATGTTTAAATATGAAAATGAATGCACATAAACTCGTGCAAAACATGTGATTATTAAAAAACTACAGTGCTTTTAATCATTTAGTCTAATTATTATAATAGACTAATATAATACCTGATATAATAAAAATTCTATACTTATATAATATATCGTCTAATGTATCCAATTGTCGAATTTATACTATATATCGTCACATTTAACCCATTGATATACGAACGTAATCAACTGCAAACAGGTTTTTGTCGCGTTAAAATATTAAAGCTGTATAGTATCACTTGAAAATTAATATTTTACATAGAATCTTAGAGTGGGTCTATTAATTTGGCCAGTAACAGTAACTTGTTGCCTCAAAGTAGTCTGATTTTTAAAATTTTTGAAAATTGGACTTCTATGAGTATAACTAACCTAATTTTTAAATTAATTTGGCCAGTAACAGTAACTTGTTGCCTCAAAGTAATCTGATTTTTAAAATTTTTGAAAATTGGACTTCTTTGAGTATAAATAACCTAATTTTTAAATTCTGTGTTCGCAATTACAAATAAACTTAGTGAGAAATGAACGCAGAAGAGCTCCCCAGTGTTGGTTCTCATCTTGACACAGCTGACCGCTTTATAACCAGTCTTAAGTGGTGGAGTCTCATTTGCCGTCAGGCTAACCGTGGGAGGTTCTCGTGGTCTTCCTCTCCATGTAACGCAGATGCGGGTTAGTTTCATCAAAAAAGTCCACCACGAAGGCAAATTTCTTCCATTACTTGATCCAGGAGTTACCTTGTCTGCTGGATTGGGTTTGTGGCGCCAGGCATGGTGCGCAGTCACCAAGGGAATCAGCCGGATGACATACACAGGATCCTTCTTCAGTATTTAAGAAGCTTCGAACTTTGCTCTGTGCACACTCATACTTAATTTTAATTTTTATCTTGTTATGTTTCAATTGGTAGTAAATGTTGTTTGATATTTGTCATAGTTGTCTTGAACTTAATATGAGAGAGTTCCTCCCCCTCAGGTTCAAAATACGTAGTTGAACATGAGTAGTAGTAAACCCATAAAAATTGGGTTGGCTGTTCACCGACGGTTATTAAATAAAATAATATAAATACATAATAATTATAAAATAGATAGATACCTCTCAATATTAATACCTATCTATATATATATTACTCTTACACGGCGATAAAAAAAAGCCTCATTACAACTCTCCGAATGGCAACGCTAGAAAATCAACCAATAATTGCCTCTAAAAATGTCACATGCCAAATCTAGGTTGGGTGGCTCAACATATAGCGCTTCTAAAAACGGAAACTGAAATAACCAGAGTGTAAAATATTATGTGCTTATGCGCATCGTATTTTTTGTTAAATAATTTATTTATTATATATCAGTTTATAGATGGTAACGAGAAGAGTTTTGTGGTTGCTATGGTGACTAATTAGAAGGTAAATTGTTTTTTTGAGTGAGTGTGAGATTTATTTTTTGGAACTGCAATGCTGTAATTTTATTGTTTAGTTAATAAATCTTCCCTTTATATTAAACGTGATAGTAGTTTCCTTAATTATTTGATTCGAAGTCCTTGGAGTTTTATTTGAGGTCAGTTTATTTTGTATTTTTTGACATTCTCACCAAACGAGATTTCTTCCGAAATTCAATGTTTTGTTTATGTAGGGTTTTTCCATTGCAATTACTCTTATTTAAATTTTTAATAGACTTAATTATAGTCAAAATTTTAACCTTTTTAAAGAGATATCAGTTTTAGAAATTTATATCTTAAGATTTTATACTATAGCACATTTCTAATAGGTTTAACGAATTACATGTCATTTATTTGAATTCAAATTTATTTTAATGACTTAGTATTTACTAAAAAGATGTAATTTTTTTTAAAAAAAAAAAGTTGTTTTATGGATTTGGATTCTTAAAATTTTGTGCATTTGCAATGTACCTAAGTTAGTAGCGAGCGAAGCGAGCTTGGTTTGCGAAGCAAACCATATAAGATTGCGTAGCAATTTTCGGGGGTTGGCGAGCGTTAGCGAGCAGGGGGCACAGCCCACTAGTATTTTATAAAACGCTAATACGTACGTATGTATGTATGTATCAATAAAACCGATGATATTTCTTTTTCCGCGCTGGCAACAGTTTTCATTTTTAATTGATTGGATTCGGCGCGCAAGAGCACGTAGTGAGCAACCAGATAACAATAACCAGAGTGAGCATTATCAGGTTGTTCAATTCAGATTCATGCACTAAAAACATGACAATATTTAATTTAAACTCAATTGGGTATAATATAGCCTACGTCACAGATTGTGTTGTTCCTACTAAATTTAACCCATGAACGGCATTTTCTGCAAGCCTAACTTCAAGCCACAAAAATAAACAAACGAAGTGTTCGATCGTTTAAATAGCTGCTCGCCAGATTTTATTGCATTATAAAGAAAAGTTATTGAAACTAAATACAACTAAATAAACAACAACAACTAAAACAAATAACAACAACTACTAATAACAATAACTAAATAAACAACAACTAAATTCCATTCGTTTAGCATTGCGCCATATGTTGTTCCTACTAAATCGAAGTAGTGGTGTTTTTTTCATATTATACCCAATTAGGAATTAATTAATTAATTGAAGTGAGAATGCTTTAAAAGGCCGTTGTTGAATTGATATTTTTCTACTGGGAGCTACCTAAACGTCTAAAAAATGTTTAAGTGTTTCTATTGAATGCATTGAATTTTTTTTAATTTCGCGTTTATTTATGCATTGAATTTTCACGTTTTAAAATGCAGAATATTAGTGAAGCAATATTTGATAATTTATTTTGCTAATATGTTTCTTATTTAGCTAATGTTTTGATTTTTTCACTATGTACAATCTAAATAGCTAATATACTTTTTTTAAAAGCCAATAAGAACATTGGTAGAATTCTTCTACATAAGTACAATACTATGTCTTTGATGATAAAATACTATGTCTTTGATGATAATATATTATGTCTTTGTGCTAGAACATTGTGTTCATTGGCGAGCGAGCGCAGCGAGCCATGGTTGACGCCGTGAACCACATAGGATTGCGTAGCAATTCTCGGGGGTTGGCGAGCGTTAGCGAGCAGGGGTGGAGCCTCCTAGTAATATAGAGATATCTAACATAGTTATAACGAAGTCAGCGTAACGATGGGAAAAAAATTTTCAATTAACTTTTGAACATAGTGATATTTACTTTAGAATGAGAGGAAAGACTTTGGGTGGGGGGGGGGGGGTGCGAGAACATAATAATCACATTTTCGTATAATTTCGGGTAAATATTTTGTTTCCCTTGTCTGGCGGATAAAATAAATGCTTCCAGGTTATCAACCAATCTTAAAACGCTTTTTAAACTGATCCTTTCTCCTTATTTTCACTTCATAACACTAGCGAGCAAATCGTTTCCTCCCTAAATTGAAACACACTCTCTTTCTAGCTTATTTGCACATTTCGGTTAAAATATACATTTATGTTTACGTTCGCAATCAGCAAATATAGTTGTTGTTTCGAATCAGTTTTACAGTCTAAAAATTCCGAATGGGTTAAAAATAAACTAGTTTGATCCTAAATTTTCTTCTCTTAAAAACTTTATAAAGATGACTTTAAAAATGCACAGTGCGACAAAAGAAGCAAAAAAAACGGACTTTTGATTTAATGATCGGATCATCACGTTCTGGGACTCAATCTTTTATTTTATTTTAAAACCGTCGTTAAACAGCCGACTCAATTTCGGGATCGCGGCTACCCATATTCAACTCCCTATCCTTCTCATTTTGAATCCAATCCAGAAGACAAGGGAACTCCTGGATTAAGTAGTGGGAGAAATTCACCTACGAGGAGGACTTTATGGAACTAAGTCTCGTTCGCTTTACATGGAGAGGAAAACCACGAAATTCTCTCACGGTTACTCTGGCGTCAAAGGGACTCTAACCCATGATCCGCCTTCCACTGAAGATATTTTACGACAGCACTGTTGTCAGTGCGAGCCGGGTGCGGAATTTGATTGAATCGGCCATTGCCGGGATTTGAATCTGGTTCATCTCATTGAGAGGCGAACGATCTATCCCCTGCGCCACCGCGGCTCTTGGAATTAATCTTAATGGTTTCAGTGAGTGACCTTAAATATGGTAATTAACTAGTGCAGGCGATATTTTAAATTACGAAATCAGACACAAAAACGTAAGTTCCATGAATAAACGTTTTCAATGGATTTGAATCTCCAACCCTTATAATATTTGAGGTATACGCTGTCCGGGAGTCCATTATAGATCATATTTCGCACATTGAATTGGTTTTATTATAGTATCAGCTGTGATAGGTTTTTTGAGATGTCTTTTAAATTTTTGAAAAAAGCGTGACTATAAACAAGGAGAACACTTTAGAACAAACAGAAATTTATAGCAACTGTTGAAATGTAGAGTAACAATTGTAGATTTTAGTAACCGTAGTAATTTTCGGCAGCAGCAGTCCAAGTTTTCAGCGAAATAAATTGAAACATTGAAAAACGAATATTTTATTTCAAATCTATCGCTTTCATGTTAAAATAAAAAAGCGCATTTTAGCAATAGCACTATTTTTTAAAGAATTAAAAAAATTCAAAAGTTTAGTTTTTTCTTTTAATCTTTCAACCCTTTAAGTTAAATTTAAGGAGAGCTACCCTATACACTCTATATATCTCGAAAACACTTGTCAAAAAAAAATATTTTCCCCCTTTGCATTATATATCAACCTAAGGTTCATTCGCATGTCCAAGAAAAAAAAATTCGACCTTTTTAGGTCGAATTTTTTTCGAAAAACCACACTATATGTTTATTGTAAACCTATTATTTTCTTTTTAATGCATCATTATTTTTGTCCTTACCTTTTAAAAACAAAATTATCATGGTTGTATAATAATCAACTATCATTACATGTGCCTATTTATTCTTATGTTTCATGTATCTACTTTTTAGAGTCATATTTTAGAATATATTTTTAGAACATATTTTGTTCTCAACTTTTTATCTCTAAAATCTCTTAGCGTTCCTTCAACTTGGTGGTGTATACTGAATCACTTATACATTTTGTGGAAGATAAGCTAAATATGGAATTCTATCGCAAACAATTTAATACGTGAAAGGTTTAAATACTTTTAATTTAATTTATATCCCTACTATGAGCCTCTCTTGCAGTGGGTGCAACACATTTGGTTCAATGCATGTTTACACGAGGATATTTAAAACGTACTCCAGGGAAAGGGAGGGGGGTGTGAAGGGTTAATTAGGAACATCGGGTCAACATCTGGAGGTCCTCTCCCGGGGTGTCATAAAAGGGAGCTTTCGAAGACGAAATCTTCGAAGGGCGCACGTTTTAAATTTTATGGCCGCGGAATTTATCGTAGCATTTACGGGGAGGTGTAGTGGGGGGGAGTATCGAGTGCGTTCGTTTATCGCCGTTTATGAGGAAAAGGAGGACGATGCCCCATAAACAAAGAGGCTGTTTTATTCTCCGGTCAGAAATAAACGGAGCTGTTTTATTTCTCGAGACGGTCGCCAAGACTCTGTATTTTAAGGCGACGATGGATGCAGGAGTCGCAAATCAGTCCATCGGTCGGGAAAGACATAAAAATGATGCGGTAGATGAGAAAAGGAGGAACATAAAACGTTCGATTTAGAACAATTCCATCAAGTAAAAATTCTTCCATGTCGCAACTTGTGTGTCCAATGTTAATAATTCATAGATCCCTGATACAAACTCAGCAAGTTTCGGGAAAAGGATCCATTTCGGTCGTGAATCACTAGAAACACAAATTAGGATGCTTTCTAAACATTTTATATCGGCTAGGTAGATAGACACCCTTAAAATATTGGCTATTATGAAACTGGAATGGAAATAATAGTAGCGTAAAATCTTCAAAAAAAGGACACATTCAGAATTGACATTTTTATAACCGTCGTTGAACCCAATTTGGTGGATTTACGACTATACTTGAGATTTTGAACCCAAATCAGAAGACAAGGGAACTCCTGTATCGAGTTCTGGGATAAATTTGCCTTCGTGGAACTAACTCGCATTTGCGTTGATGGAAAAGAAAAGCACCCACGGTGAGTCTGACGGTAGGGAGACTCTAACCCACTAACCGTCTACCACTGAGAATATTTTTACGTCAGCTCTGCGATCGGTGAGAGCCGGGTGTGGAATTCGTATCAACCAGTCATCGCTGGGATTCGAACCTGGTTCACCTCATTCGAAGGAGAACGCTTTATTTTATGAGCCACAATGGCTCTGGACATATTGAACCGTTATATTTTATGTTATAACCGTCTTTGAACAGTTGACCCAATATTTGGGTTTACGACAGCTAATGTTTAACTCTATAGCCTTGTCATTTTGAACCCAATCCAGAAGACAAGGAAACACCTGGTTCAAGTATTGAGAGAAATTTTCCTTCGTGGAGAACGTTTTGGTGGAACTAACCAGCAATTGCGTTACAAGGAAAGAAAAACCACGAATACACTCCACGGTTAATCTCGCGGCAAGAGGATTCTAACCCACGATCTGTCTACCACTCAGAATATTCTTACGTCACCACTGTGTTCGGTGCGAATCGGATGCGGCAGTCGTATAGGCCAGCCATCGCTGGGATTCGAACCCGGTTCACCTTATTGGGAGGAGAACGGTCTTTTTTTCTAAGCTACCAGGGTTCTGGACAGATTTTAATATACTATTAGCTAACGTGAGCCAATACATAATGTAAACGTACAATTCGTATTAATTTCCAAGCGCATATTCTGCATTCTCGCGCATGCGCAAAAACCGTTTTTTATTTCTTTAAGTTAGGGAAATTCAACTCAATATTGAGATGATTGTTCTGTGTCAACGATGTTGTCCATCATATAAATGTAAAAAAAAAAATGAAAAATCAGGCAGTGGATTTGAATCTAAGAGATGGTAGACAGGTACTTTATTTACGTCGCACTAGAGCTGCACAATGGACTATTGGCTAAGGTCTGGGAAACATTCCTGAGAATGATCCGAAGACTTGCCATCGCAATTTTGATCCTCTGCAGAGGGTATGGCTCCCCAGCTTTGGTAGCCTTGCTCACGAAGTCGAGTACTTTACGGTAGAGCAGTTCAACGCGGACCCTCGGTCCTTACGTAGACAGATCTTAGCGGTCACCCACCCGCTTACTGACCGCAGCCAGTGATGCCGTTATTCTACTGGGATCTCTACTATCACTCCACTGCAGGACCTAAGAGATGGAAGAATCATTGTCATCAGGAGAAGGAAAAATCCCTGAACTACATTTTTTATGTGTTAAGATCAATATATTTTACTATTATCTTTCTCTACCAGTATAATTCAAATACTGCAATCTAATAAAGAAATACTTTTCCTCTTTTATCGTTCTGAGAGGTTCATTTCATAACATTAATTTAATTGGTTTGTCACATTAATTTAATTGGTTTTGGTCGAATACTTGTTCGGAGTGCAACTAGCATGTTTATTACTGTAAGTTATAAAATTAAAAAATAACATTGCAGTAAGTCATAGAAAAATTATGTTTATTACTGCAAGTCATAAACTTAATTAACTTCGAGTCATAAACTTAATTACTGCAAGTTATAAATTTATTACTGCAAACCATTAAATTAATTACAGCAAGTCATAAATTTAATTGCTCTTTTAATTACACCAAGTTATAAATTTAATTACTGCTTCAATTACTGCAAGTCATAAACTAAATTACTGCAAGTTATAATAATAAAAAAATTATTAATATTTCTGTAAGTTTCAAAATTAAAAAGTATACGAAATTTCATGTCGAGAAATATTAAATTATAAAATCCTTTTCTTGTACAGAATATCTGTGCTTTTTTTTTTTCTCCATGATTTCAAAAAAGAAATAAAAAAGCTGCTTAAAATAAATAATTCTCTTTCACTTTTTCACATTTTTAAGTTTCAAAGAGGATCTTCTATGTATTCATTCTCTTTAAATACATTTTTAATTTCTTTTAGAATGTGAAAAAAAGTGTATTTTTTGCCAGCACCGTACTTTGTTTGACTTTATTTCCACTTTGTTTTCTCATGAATAAAGAATGCACATTTTTTACTGCTCTTTAATAGGTTTTGGGTGAAGTTATTGCGTTGTTTACCTCTTTTCTGAATTGAACTTCTAAAAAACAATAAATAATGAAATTAGAAAATTTTAGGGTAAAATATTTTCGTGTTTCGCTTGTTAGCACTCAGGCTTTCTGTTTATTTCTTGACTTCTTGTACAAGTGGTTAAAAATCACCCAGGATGCGGTGTTTCGTTGAATTTTTTAGCACTACAACACTGATTCTCAAAATCGAAACTCCATATTCGTCGGGAAAAAAAGCGTACGTTTCTTCTAATAAAGTACATTAGGATTTGATTTTCTAATTTAAAAATCGTCATCAAAAATTTATAAGTGAATTTGGGGGCTCGGACCATTTAATTGTACGTAAATATCCCCTCATTAGATAATACGTCTTCAAAGTGATTTCCGTTTTGTATAATTTAGCAGTTAAAAAATCATCTCAAAAACTTACTTATGAGCAAATTTAAGGGTTCGGACCATTTAGTTGTACAAAAATGTTCTATCTATAGATTATAAGTCTTCAAATTATTTTGTGTAATTTAGCAATTTTGTAATTTAAAAATCGTCCCCAAATATTTATGAGCAAGTTTAAGGGTGCGGACCACTTAGTTGTACATAAATGTCCCTTCTATAGATTATAAGTCTTTAAACTGTTTTACGTTTTGTGTAATTAAGTAATTATAAAATCGCGCTCGAAAAGTTATTAGCGAATTTAAAAGTACGAACCATTTATCTGTACGTAAATATCCCATCATTAGATTATAAGTCTTTAAAGTGTTTTCTGCTATGTGTAATTTAGTAATTTAAAAATCGTCCCCAAAAACTTATTAGCAAATTTAAGGGTTCGGACCATTTAGTTACAAGTAAATATCTCATCTACAGATTATAAGTCTTCAAAGTGTTTTCCGTTCTGTGGAATTTAGTATTTTAAAAATCGTCCTTAAAAAACTTATTAGCAAATTTAAGGGTTCAGACCATTTAGCTGTACGTAAATACCCCTTCATTAGATAATAAGTCTTCATAGTGTTTTCCAATCAGTGAAATTTTTCAATTTCGCAATTTAAAAAGGGTCCTCAAGCATTTATTAACGAATTTAAGGGTTCGGACCATTTAGTTGTACGTAAATGTCCCATCTATAGATTATAAGTCTGCAAATTGTTTCGCGTTTTGTGTAATTTAGTAATTTAAAAATAGCCCCCCCCCTCCAAACATTTATTAGCCAATTTAAGGGTACGGACCATTTATTTGTAAGTCAATACTCCATCATTAGATTATAAGTCTTCAAAGCTTCTGTGCGAGCATCACTTATTACATTTTGTTTATTCTGTGCAATATTCCACGACTAAGTCGTGGAATATTGCTAAGAAAATAATCTTTTCTTGGGTGACCTATTTCCCCCCGATCCGTTAGTCATGGTTGTATAAATGTGACTCTATAATAACACAGGGTCTTTTGGAGAATGGATGTTTATTGCCACAACAAAGTAATTAAGATTGATTTGTATTTTAAGAAGTATATATGGACTTGCATCGCCTACTCCTCTTTCGGAAGAAAAAGGAAAAACCACTCGTTGATGAAAGAGGAGGAGTGGTCAGTGTGTGTGTAACAGAAGTAGAATGGGAAGTGAGCTCTGTTGACCATGAATGAGATCACGTTTCCAATAACGCTTCACAAGATGCTTTATCCCATGAGAGGACAGATACTGTCTTAAATTTTTTATTTCTTCATTATTTTACTTTATTTTAAATTCTTGAGGAGGACCATGGGTCATTTCAAATGAGATCTAGCAGACGCAAAAATATACCATGAAGTTTGAAGAATGTTTTTCAAAAGGAAAACAGCAGTGGGTTGACCCCGAACCTGACTAACTCTGCCGTATCATTTGTTTGCATTTTGATAGTTTAAAAGAAGAAAAAAAAATTTCAGCCTTTGAAACTTTTGCGTCTTACTCCTGGTTCCCCTGATATCTTTTTTTTCTTATACATTAAAATACTTACGTAGATGAAAAGAAAATTTGCCATGAAGGGTTTCTTTTGTGGTATGGCGTCCTCTTGATACATAAGCTTTCAATAATGGTAAAAATAAATCAATGAAGCCAAACTAAATATATATATATATTCCCATCAGATCACCGAAGTCAAGCATCACTGGCTGCGGTCAGTGTGCGGGTGGGTGACCACTTGGATCAGTCTGCGTAGGGACCGAGGGTGTGCGGTATGGGTCCTCGTTAAACTGTGCTACCGTAAAGTGCTCGACTTCGCGTGCAGGTTGTCGGGCTACAGAAGCAGGTGTGCCATCCTCTCGGCGGAGGATCAAAATTGTGATGGCATGTCTTCGGATCATCCTCAGGGATGTTTCCCAGACCGTCGCCAATAGCCCATTGTGCAGCTCTAGTGCGACGTAAATAAACAACAACAATATATATATATATATATAACCGTCATTGAACAGCCGACCCAATTTTTTTGGGTTTACGACTAATAATGTTTAACTTCGTAGCCTTGTCATTTTAAACCCAATCCAGAAGAGAAGAGAACTCCTGGATCAAGTAGTGGGAGAAATTTACCTTCGTGGAGGACTTTTTGATGGAACTAACCCGTATTTGCGCTACATGGAGAGGAAGACCACGAGAACCTCCCACGGTTAGCCTCACGGCAAAGGGACTCTAATCCATGATCCGTCTTCCACTGAGGATATTACACGTCAGCACTGTGGTCGGTGCAAGCCGGATGTGGAATTCGTAACGACCCATCATCGCCGAGATCGAACCCCGGTTCACCTCATTGGAAGGCGAACGCTCTATCCCCCGAGCCATCGTGGTTCAGCCAAACTTAAGAGTAGATAAAGTTAAGAAAAATAAAGTCGTATAAATTTTTTTAAATTAAAATAAAGTGTTTGCGTAAGTGTGTGTGTAACAGTTAAGGCCAAGAAGAGATTCTGGAAAACTACTATTTCTTGTGAATAATGAATAAGTTCATGTAGCCGTTTCTCATCGATTTTATATGTTGTTATAAAAACTGAATTTATACAGTCTGCCCTTTATTACCACAAACAGAAGTTCAAGTTTCTGGCAAAAGAGTATGTATAGTAGGAAAATTTTTAAAAGCCCGTTCAACCTTCATACAAATAAAAAATGGTCTTATCTATATATATATTTCTCTTACACGGCGATAAAAAAAAGCCTCATTACAACTCCCCGAATGGCAACGCTAGAAAATCGACCAATCATTGCGGCTAAGAATGTCACATGGTGAGGTGGCTCAACATATAGCGCTTTTAAAAACGGAAACTGAAATAACCAGAGTGTAAAATATAATGTGCTTATGCGCATCGTATTTTTTGTTAAATAATTTATTTATTATATATCCGTTTATGGATGGTAACGAGAAGAGTTTTGTGGTTGCTATGGTGACTATTTAGAATGTAAATTGTTATTTTTTTTTTTTTTTTTTTTTTTTTTTTTTTTTTTTTTTTTGAGTGAGTGTGATATTTCTTTTTTGGAACTGCGATGCTGTAATTTTATTGTTTAGTTAATAAATCTTCCTTTTGTATTAAACGTGATAGTAGTTTCCTAGATTATTTGATTCGAAGTCCTTTGAGTTTTATTTGAGGTCAGTTTATTTTGTATTTTTTGACAAGAGAGAGCATTCTCACCAAATGTGATTTCTTCCGAAATTCAACGTTTTGTTTATACAGGTTTTTCCATTGCAATTCACTTATTTCAACTTTTAATAGACTTAATTATAGCCAAAATTTTAACCTTTTTAAAGAGATATCAGTTTTAGAAATTTTATCTTAAGATTTTATACTATAGCACATTACTAATAGGTTTAACGAATTACATGTCATTTATTTGAATTCAAATTTATTTTCATGATTTAGTATTTACTAAAAAGATGTAAATTTAAAAAAAAAAGTCGTTATATGGATTTGAATGATTGTTTTGAATTCTTAGAATTTTGTGAATTTGCAATGTATCTAAGTTAGTAGCGAGCGAAGCGAGCTTGGTTTGCGAAGCAAACCATATAAGATTGCGTAGCAATTTTCGGGGGTTGGCGAGCGTAAGCAAGCAGGGGGCGCAGCCCACTAGTATACCATAATTAACTGTTAATGCAATAAGCTGAATTTCTTTCTTCTTATAACTTGAATCAAAAGACATCCCATTATAATGTTGCAAGAAAAAAGTTGCCATATAAAGATTAAATAATTTTCCTCATTTCATTTGATTAGAGAAAAAAAATTAACAATTTTAGTTAAAATATTAAACAATTCGTATTGAACGAAAGAGCATTTTTATGGGTCCGAAAATCACGCGGTAGGATTCAGTTTTGTTTTGGTTGCTATCAGCATAAAACTAGTAAGTCATAAATGTATTGTTTTTCCATAAATATTTTTTCATACCTAATTTAAAGCTATTTTCCTGTACTGCTATTATTACGCTTTTAATACAATAGTTTAAAACTAAGAGAATCGTTTTTCCTATTATTATAATTGAATTCTGCGCTACATTTTAAGATAGCTTTTTAGAAAAGTGATCTAATGTTATTAACCGTTTTGCAATTATTATTTTTATGCAAATAACATTGATAGACTGTTATGCATAACACTTAAAGAGATCTGTTAAATGATTTAGAACTGAACGATCAACTTCATGCACAATGAGATGAAAGCAAAAATAGCATTTAATATATCCTCCAGTTTGGTAAGCGAAAATATTATTGTTCTTATTGCCCAACAATTGGGCAATCTGTACTACGACAGTTAAAAAATACTTTAAAAAAATATTTCATTAAGAAAAATTAAATTTCTGTTTTTTTTCCCCGTTGTATAACAATAATGTCAAAAAGTGGATGATCCAAGAGTTAGAAGAAAAAAGAAGTTTTAGTGCATTTTAAAATGAAATCGTCAGCTTGTCAGAAAACGTTTTTCCGACACCAGAATATATTCCGCAACGTGAGGAGTCACCAAATATAAAGATTTCATTTCGAACAAACTGCCGATTTATTTAGAAATAAAGGCATATTCGACATCAATATATTTGCCGTGTAAATTGGATAGAAATTTTTAAGGCAAGAACCAATAAAGCGAGGATTACTTATTCCTTTTTTTTCCAGAAACATCCAGTTTTCCTGTTACCTCGGTAACTGTTCGTGCCTACAAAAACGTTAACCGAATTTTTTAAAATGAGTGGACAAAATGGAATCATATTTTTCATGAAACTGAATAATGAGTTTTAGTTTTATGTATTAAATCACTATTAAAGCTGCTTCAAATGAATAGCGCTATTGACTTTATATGTGTGTATAAATAATTAGAAATCGATACATGTAGGTTGTAAAAAATTGTTTACTGAGAGTTAATTTTTTCTTCTATTTTATTGCAAGTATTTTTGCGTAGACTAGAAGAAGGATTAAAGAAAAATTTACGATGAATAAAAAAAAGTTATCTAAATCAAATGTTTCAGTAATGTTAAATGTCAATATAATATGTTCTGAAAAAATTATGTTTATTTAATTGTTGAAAAATTCTGGAAAACTTCAAAAAAGAGAAAAAAATATTTTGACATATGATTAAAGAATATGATTAAAAAAAGATTAAAGAGATTTAAAAAAAAAAATTAAACAAAATAATGAAAAAATTTATCTAAGTCATATGTTTCAACAATGCTAAATATCAACTTAAAATGTTTTAAAAAATTATGTTCATTTAATTGTTGAAAAATTTTTGAATATTTCAAAAAAAATGGTGGAATGATTTACGCTAAATAAGAAAAAGTTTTCTAAGTCATATATGTTTCAGCAAAATTAAATGTCAACATAATATGTTTTGAAAAATTATGCTTACTTAATTATTGAAAAATTCTTGAATATTTCAAAAAAAAATTTTTTTAATGATTTACGCTGGATAAAAAAAAAGATATCTAAGTCATATATTTCAACAAAGTTAAATGTCAACATAATACGTTTTGAAAAATTTTGTTTATTTAATTCTTGAAAAATTCTTAAATATTTCGACATAATCAATTTGCTTTGAATCGGAATATGAAATAAAATAATAACCGCAATGAAACAAATCAATAGCTGTCTATGAGTGAGAGATTTGGAATTGGAACAGCAAAAAAAAAAGACATGCTAATATGTTTATTACCTGGAAGATATTTAAAACCATTTTTGGAACAGTTAAAGAAGAAAATGTGCAAAGAAAACGAATCAACCATAAAATTTTCCAAAGTTATTTCCAGAAAACGATATAATGAACCATGCAAATCAATAAGAATTTTTTGGTTGCGATATACTTAAAGAGTAAAGAACAGCCAATGCTGAAAAAAAAAAACAATTTGTTTTTCTCAAAGATTGATAGATATGGAAAACGAAGATCAAGAAACTTTTCATGGAAAATTCTTTTCTCCTCAATTGGTATGTTTAGAGAAATCTAATGTTTAGAGAAAAGTGAGTATACAGTCCCTGGCCAAATTATTAGACGCGCACAATAAGATTCTATGTAAAATCTGATACTATACAGTTTCAGTGCTTTTACACGTCTGAAACTGTTTCACGCTTGTTTATGTGCGTGTATCAATAGGTTAACATTGTAATGCACTACGTTGAAAGTAAATACAAGTAGGAAGCATATCTCTTCTTCGTCAGCACTACAGCCTAGTGCAGGCCAAGACTTTCTCAATCAGCTGCCTCCAGGCACTTTGAGCAAGATTTTTTCCACCTGTGTATTCCCAACACTTTTAAGTCCTTCTCAACACTGTCCAACTATCCGGTCTCCCTCTTCTAGTTCCTTCAATTTTCGAAAAAGTAAGTTTTTTAACTAGGTCCAACTCTTCACGCAATATGAAGCATATAAAAAATAAAATCCCATTACATGTGTCTTTAAATATAAAAGTATTGCTTGCAAACTCGTGCAAATCATGTCATTATTAAAACACGTGCAGTGCCTCTCATATTTTGGTCTAATTATTACAATATAACAGTATAATATCTGATATAATAAATAGTCTATATTTATCTAATATATCGTCTCATTTAGCCCACTAAACAAGGGCAAACCGGTTTCAGTCACATAAAAAACAATAAATGTGTATAGTATCCCCTGTATATAATTAAGATTTTACATAGAATCTTAGAGTGCGTCTAATATCTTGGCCTGGGAACTGTATATGCAAATAGAGAAAGCCATGAAATTTAAAAATAAAAAAAAGGAGTTTTCAAAATACCACAATGCAAAGAATTATTATGACACGATAACGTCTCAACTACGTAATCCTAAATAATCATCCCATAATTTGTCTGCAGTTTCAGATTTTGAAAAAAGAAATAGTGAGTCGTTTGAAATTTCATGGTTTACCTGAATTCAGTTTCGTCTAAACTTTAAATGTCTCATGTCGGTGAAACGGAATTTGCCATGAAGAATGTCTCCCCTGTTATAGCGTCCTCTTAAAATCTTAATAAACAGTTGGAAATCTAAGGCAGGAGACAAACTGCCCAATTGTTTGGGAGTTCAACGTGAGTTTTAATACTAGGAAGATAGTAACGAGGAAGGTTCTGGGGGAAAAACAAAATGATAGGATCTTAAATTGTGTGGGATAATAAAAAGAAGAACTTATCTTCCATTTATAATTATTAAAATATATTCTGATCCCCTACAAAGAATTCCGCTCCCACACAATCATTCCTGCTAATTCTTATAGTGAAATGACATTCACCCCCCACATTATTCCGGCTAATTCTCAGAGTTTAATGAAATCCATACCCCCTGAAATTCAGCCCCCACTTTATTCCTACTAATTCTTATGGTTAAATGACATCGATAACCCCCTGAAATTGAACCCCCACTTTATTCCTACTAATTCTTATGGTTAAATGACATCCATAACCCCCTGAAATTGAACCCCCACTTTATTCCTACTAATTCTTATGGTTAAATGACATCCGTAACCCCTTGAAATTGAACCCCCACTTTATTCCTGCTAATTCGTATGGTTAAATGACATCCATAACCCCCTGAAATTGAACCCCCACTTTATTCCTACTAATTCTTATGGTTAAATGACATCCGTAACCCCCTGAAATTGAACCCCCACTTTATTCCTACTAATTCGTATGGTTAAATGACATCCGTAACCCCCTGAAATTGAACCCCCACTTTATTCCTACTAATTCTTATGGTTAAATGACATCCGTAACCCCCTGAAATTGAACCCCCACATTATTCCTGCTAATTCTTATGGTTAAATGACATCCGTAACCCCTTGAAATTGAACCCCCACATTATTCCTACTAATTCTTATGGTTAAATGACATCCGTAACCCCCTGAAATTGAACCCCCACTTTATTCCTACTAATTCTTATGGTTAAATGACATCCGTAACCCCCTGAAATTGAACCCCCACTTTATTCCTGCTAATTCTTATGGTTAAATGACATCCGTAACCCCCTGAAATTGAACCCCCACATTATTCCTGCTAATTCTTATGGTTAAATGACATCCGTAACCCCTTGAAATTGAACCCCCACATTATTCCTACTAATTCTTATGGTTAAATGACATCCGTAACCCCCTGAAATTGAACCCCCACTTTATTCCTACTAATTCTTATGGTTAAATGACATCCGTAACCCCCTGAAATTGAACCCCCACTTTATTCCTACTAATTCGTATGGTTAAATGACATCCGTAACCCCCTGAAATTGAACCCCCACTTTATTCCTACTAATTCTTATGGTTAAATGACATCCGTAACCCCCTGAAATTGAACCCCCACATTATTCCTGCTAATTCTTATGGTTAAATGACATCCGTAACCCCTTGAAATTGAACCCCCACATTATTCCTACTAATTCTTATGGTTAAATGACATCCGTAACCCCCTGAAATTGAACCCCCACTTTATTCCTACTAATTCTTATGGTTAAATGACATCCGTAACCCCCTGAAATTGAACCCCCACTTTATTCCTACTAATTCGTATGGTTAAATGACATCCGTAACCCCCTGAAATTGAACCCCCACTTTATTCCTACTAATTCTTATGGTTAAATGACATCCGTAACCCCCTGAAATTGAACCCCCACATTATTCCTGCTAATTCTTATGGTTAAATGACATCCGTAACCCCTTGAAATTGAACCCCCACATTATTCCTACTAATTCTTATGGTTAAATGACATCCGTAACCCCCTGAAATTGAACCCCCACTTTATTCCTACTAATTCTTATGGTTAAATGACATCCGTAACCCCCTGAAATTGAACCCCCACTTTATTCCTACTAATTCGTATGGTTAAATGACATCCGTAACCCCCTGAAATTGAACCCCCACTTTATTCCTACTAATTCTTATGGTTAAATGACATCCGTAACCCCCTGAAATTGAACCCCCACATTATTCCTGCTAATTCTTATGGTTAAATGACATCCGTAACCCCTTGAAATTGAACCCCCACATTATTCCTACTAATTCTTATGGTTAAATGACATCCGTAACCCCCTGAAATTGAACCCCCACTTTATTCCTACTAATTCTTATGGTTAAATGACATCCGTAACCCCCTGAAATTGAACCCCCACTTTATTCCTACTAATTCTTATGGTTAAATGACATCCGTAACCCCCTGAAATTGAACCCACACTTTATTCCTACTAATTCTTATGGTTAAATGACATCCATAACCCCCTGAAATTGAACCCCCACATTATTCCTGCTAATTCTTATGGTTAAATGACATCCATAACCCCCTGAAATTGAAATTCATGTCCCACATTATTACGGCTAATTCTTATAGTCAAATGACATTCATTCCCCCCTTTAAATTCAGCCCCCACTTTATTCCTGCTAATTCTTGCATTAAATTACCATTCAAATATTAAGAATGTGTTGTTCCCTTTTGCTCCTAATCTATAATGATGACCACCACCCACAAAGACTCATTTAGTATTCACAAAAATATACGACTCGTTAGAAATCGTTCCAAAAATAACAAACCAATTCAAGAACAACAACAAAAAAAATATTTTGAACAACCCCTTTAATGACAGCGAAAATAAACAACAGTGGTAATTGCTCTCATTCTTTTTAACATCATCGAGAATGTTTACCTTCATTTTTTTTTTCGTCCGAATATTAGTTTTTTCCCGTATAGCGAAATGAATGAGATCGTTTATACAAAGTAAGCGAGAGTTGAAAAAATAATATTTTTTGTCACTTTCTGTAACTACCTTTTTTTTTTTTTTTTACAGCAGCAATATTTTTATTTAAGAAATGGGTGCTGACCGAATACATTTGAAGTAACCTTTTTTACTCTCTTAAGAAATTTTACAACCCCTCCGCAGAGGATCAAAATTGTGATGGCATGTCTTCGGATCATCCTCCGGGATGTTTCCTAGACCGTCGCCAATAGCCCATTGTGCAGCTCTAGTGCGACGTAAATTAACAACAACAACAAGAAATTTTACTATTTTCTCTACCTAGTAAATCATCGACATGGAATAATTTTTCTTTTTTAAAAAGAAAGGAGCTGAAAATGTTGAACGAAGAGGTCAACGTGTCTGACCACTACATGGACGAAAGTTTACCCTCACTCCAAGAAGGAGACATCCCATACCCACACGTGTGACGTCAGCCAATAATTATCAGCAAGATGACGTATTAAAGGGGAGCTCTCTACATAACTTAGAAAGTTAATGAACGATAAGTCACTTAAATACGTATCGCACCTCCAATGAGCTTTCTCGTCTACTTCTTTTATTTAACTTAAATTTGTTTATGTATTTTATTCTAACCACATGATACATTTCTGTACCCGGCATTTACATTTAGCGTACCCGGCAACTTCGATGCATAATTAGTTTGTTTACCTTCCACGCCGGTTAGTGCCTGTCTCAGTGTTAAGTCTCGGTGTAAATGTAGAGTGAAATCTTTGAGAAAGAATTTAGAATGTGTCACTTAAGTGACGGAATACTTGACAGGCTTGACTTACTCGAAATAGAATGGAAAGAACAGTTGTTAACGTAAACAAAAGCCACGTTTCGACAACAGATCCGGATCGATCTACCCACACTATGTCACTTGCAAGTCACTTCAATGAACAAAACAGGAAGCATCTGTTCTCAAAAATCTCTTTGTCGTCTTTCCTATTATTACTTGATCTCTATTTTTATCCTAATTAACTCTAATATTTGAATATATTTTTTTCCCCATTTACATGCTTGTCAATTACAGTCACTCTCCATATTATTAGACACACTGTTAGATTCTATGTAAAATTATAATTATCATGTGATACTCTATACAGCTTTACTGTTTTTACGCGACATTTACGTTAGTGTATTAATGGGTTGAATTAGACGACGAATAATATAAATTTGACGATAGGATACATTAGACTATTTATTGTATAAATATAAACTATATATTATATCAAGCATTATATTAGTCTATTATACTGATTAGACCCAATGATTAGATACGATGCAGTTTTTTAATAATGACATGTTTTGCACGAGTTTATAGGCAATACTTTTATATTTAAACATACGTGTAATGGGTACTTATTCGGGAGATTATTTTATATACTTCCTGTCTGTATTTATTTATAACGTATTGCATTACAATGCTAACTAATTGATAGAGGAGTGTAAACAAATGCGAGTAAAAACAATAAAGCTGATAATTATAATTTTACATGGAATCTCATAATATGGGCCAGGAGTGCATTTTGATTATAAAATGATATTTATGATTTCACTTTCCAAATCATTCACACTTATTTACTTCAAGATCCGTGATTGGAAAGAGAAAAGTTTGGTGTCGCCAAAAATCCAAACTTTTATACAGAGTTAATCCCTAAAGAATGAACTCTTTAAATGCTTTTCTACTGTAACATAAAAGTTCGCCTAAGAGAGTTTGGGGGAGGTGCAGACGATCATGGTTGTCAAGAAAATGAGGTCAAAGTCCAGTACCCCTAGGAGACGAACTGACGTGTACTGTTCCAACCGATGGAATCTATTTCGTTCTTCCCTGCTGTTGGGACCCCCGACACCAAAAACAATTCCAACTATTATTGTTGTCGAAGTGTGTGCACAGAAGGAAAAACTCTTTTGAAACGAAAGTTTCGATCAAATTGTTTAATTAACCAGTGGTTTACTCCAATTATTAACAGATTGTTTTACCACTTTCAATTTGGGCTGCCATTTGTTTAGAACTTCTGCTCTAATAAAATGGGTTGTCATATTCCAGTTTTAGGGAATGCATAAAAAGTTATATAATATAATCACTTTTTCAAGTTATTGTATTTATAAAATTTGTTCTATTGATGAAATTCATTTTCTTCGAAAAATTTATTTTATAAATAAAAAGAAAAAAAATATCATGAAATTTGCAATTTTTTAATTATTGAAAATGGGCGGTAATAGACGTATTTATCACAGAAAGAACATCGTTAAAATTTCAATATAATTTTGTCTTGTAAGCTAAATTTTTTTTCTTTCATCAGTTTTAGTTACAGACTGGGATAGCCTGTTTGGTAGAGCACTGGACCCATGTCTAAGAGGTCGTGGGTTCGACCTCCACTTTCCCCTAGTAGAGTAAATGGCGACAGGGGCACGTTAAATTTGTCGAGTCACCTAGTCCTCCATGTTCCCATAACAAATCAAACCTCTCGGGGTACTGATCCAGGAGTTCCCTTGTTTTCTGGATTGGTTCAAAATGACAAGGCTATGGAGTTGAACGTTTAGTCGTAAATCCAAAATTGGATCGGGTGTTCAACGACGGTTATAAAATAAAACTTCAGATGCAAAAATATTTTAAATCACCCTTATAAACAGTGGCAAATCTAGGGTATTACAGGTGGGGCATTTCGCAGTGGGCACATTATTTGAAAAGGGCTCTAAATAAACTGTTCTCATTTTTCAGTTCGTTTACTTATTTGTTATTCATTATCATTGCTATTATAAAATGTTTTGTTTCTGTTTACCCGTTGAATAAATTAGTTTTAATATTCCCTAATGAAAAAAAGAAGAAAAAATTCACCACAAAGCTAACCGACAGAAGTCTTATTTTCCTACATCCAATGTTAAAAGTCAAAACGTCTTGTTTGTGTATCGCCTATAAGAAGATGATGAGCCTAGTATTTAAAGTAACCTGGATAACGTGGACGATTTCGGTGAGTTATTCAGTTTTTCCAATCCGTATCTACGAGCCGCGATAGCTCAGGGAATAGAACATTCGCCCTTAAAATAAGGTGAACCGGGTTCGAATCCCGGCGATGGCTGATCGATTCGAATTACGCACCCGGCTTGCATTCACCACAGTGTTGACGTAAAATATCCTCAGTAGCCGGACCATGGGTCAGTCATCTTGCCGTCAGACTAACAGTGGGAGGTTCTCGTGGTTTACCTCCTGATGTAACGCAAATGCGGGTTAGTTTCTTCTTCCTATACTTGATCCAGGGGTTTCTTTGTCTTTTGGATTAGGTTCAAAATTTCAAGACTGCGGAGTTGATCAATAGTAGTCGTAAACCCAAAAATTGGGTCTGCAGTTCAACGACTGTTATAAAATAAAATAAAATACGTAACTAACCTTCGGTACGGTATGCTATCCAGAAAAACAGCGTAGAGGGTGCGCAACATTTAGCAGATATGTACTAAGATCCAGAGCATGCGCATCAGGATCAAAGTGACAGTCAGGAGGTACTTCATCTGTGATTCGGTTGTTAGAAAGCTCAGCATGTATGGTTGCGTTGTGAGGATTATTAAACATCAATTCACAAGTATATAAGACAATCTAGAGTCATACATGAAAGTTGATATTGTCGAAAACTCTTTTCCCACAGGGTACTGTGCCTAACACTAACCACCATTTTCTTTCTGTTTCAAAATGTGTTAGCTGTTCATGAGTAGCGTTAGCTGTTTATCAATAGGGTAAAATGCAGAACAAATTCTCCCGCCCTGCCCCAGTAGTTTAGTGATTGGAGGGATTGTATCAATTTCTTTTTAAAAGCCTCTACTGCTGTGTTTTTCCCATTAAACACAAGGACTGCACCAAACCTCGGGGGACTGGTCTTCGTTTACTATTGTTTGTCTACGGTAAGAATTCCTCCCTTCACAAAGTCTGCTGCAATGGAAACAAGAATAGTGCATTTCAGTGAGGGTAGCTTCGCTTCACTTTAGGGCAAACACGATAGATCACCTTTTCTCGCATCGCCGAACCAAAATTTGTTCTTAACAGTAACTCCACACCCCTACTTAAAATAGTTTTACCTCGTTACTATAGTCCATATATGGCAACGTTACTTTTAAAAAGTAACGAGTAAAAGTACAAGTATTTTTAAAAAGAGTAACGAGTAAAAAGTAAAAAGTTCATATTTTAAAAAGTAACGAGTAAAAAGTACAAGTAAAAGTACAAGTACTAAGCAAAAAAAGTAACGATTTAAAAGTACATTTCTAGGAAATCGAAAATTCAAAGTAACCTAAAATTTTATTGAATAATATTCTTATGCTCTTTAAAGTTTTTGCCAAATTGTTGTCATTTATTTAATTATTTTTAATTTTGAAAGTTATGGATTTAAATTTATTTTTAAATTCGAAAGAATATTATAATATAATTTTATAATATAATCGTATAATATAGTTTTAAAATCAAATATAGTTTTAATTTCAAACTTTTTATGGATTTGCACGAAAAAGAAATTTTATCTATTGATTTTAATTTTTAGTTTATTATTTTTATTTATTTAAATTACCATTGATTTAAGATTGTTTTACTCTTTAGAGACGCGTTTCAAAAGCACAAACGTAAACAAAGCAAACACAGGGTTTCAGATAGCTTTGTGATCTTTGAGCTAGTAAAAAATAATTGAATGTGCAGTATAAGTTGAAACAGAAGGTATTTAAACACGAAGTTAGCTGTGAATGCATGTATATTGCACATTAATTTTATTAATTAAAAAAAAAACATAAGCATTTTTTTTCAATTTAATATTTTTTTTTTAGAAAGCTTACCGAGTTTTAGAAAAAAAGTAACGATTTCGTTCGATATTTCCGTTACAAATACTTGTACTTTTTCCCTAAAAAAGTAACGAAAGTACAAGTAAAAGTACTAAATTTAAAAAGTAACGAAGTACAAGTAAAAGTACGTACTTTTTACTTGTTCCGGCGGTACAAGTAACGAAAGTAAAAGTACTGCCATATATGCTATAGTCACGGCCACTGGTTCAGACGAATGTCTAGGGAAGCTCTTACTACAGACAAACTATAGGTGATTTCTTTGTCGAAAGTGTCATGGAATGTCCCCACACTCTAGTCCCCTCGTTGTAAAGAACGTCGTCACGTGATACTAGGACGATTTTGCCTCCAGTAAACCCCTTCTCCAGCCTCCTTTCATTAAGGAGCGGAGCCGTGCTTGTAACTATAAAATGCAATAAAATACTGCTGTTGCTCTTGGAAAATTCCACAAAAATAACCTTTTACACTTCACCTTTTACACACATCAATTTTGAGACATTTCAACGCAATTTATGTTATCATGCGCCGTTCGTTATGGAATCAATTTATCAAGTTTTTATCCAATAAAATTACTTTTTATTTTTCATATTTTTATTTAAATTGATTAGATTGTAATGCAGTTTTATTCATAGTTGATCCAAAAAACTATACATTATATATAAAAGATAAATTTATTTTGTAATTAATTTCCTCAATACAGTAGAAAATTAGTTATTTTTTATTAGAAAATTATTTTATCAATAAGGAAAAATAATTTGGATATAGATGCTTATGTAGAACATTAATTATTTAGGAAAAATATTCCCTAATTTAGAATCCTTAGATTTAGTATCCTATGGTCACATAGCATATATGGAATTTCTTGAAAATTTTCTGCAGTATTTAAACATGTCACTGTCCCGCAGTGGTCTGATAGTTGAGACACGGTCCCAACATATCACCGAAGTCAAGCATCACTGGCTGTGGTCAGTGTGCTGGTGAGGGAAAACTTTGATCAGTCTGCGAAGGGTCCCAGGCTGTGCGGTATATTTCCTCGTTAAACCGCTCAACTATAAAATGCTCGACTTCCCGCGCAGGTCGATGGACTACCGAAGCGGAGGTGGCATCCCCTCTGCAGAGGATTAAAATTGCGATGGTTGGTCTTTTCAGATCATCCTCAAGGATGTTTCCTAGACGGTCGCCAATAGCCCATTGTGCAGCTCCAGTGCGACTAGAACAATAATCAGTTTTTAATCAGTTATTTTATGTTCTTCCTATTTGTATTTATTTTTAACATATAGCATTACAATGCTGACCTATTCATACACGAACATAAACATGTGTAAACAGCGTCAAAATAGTAAATCTGTAACACCTGATAATTATTATTTCACACAGAATAAGACCAGAGACTGTAGTTATTGCGAAAGTCATTAGAATTTTCCAGTTTTTTTTCTAGAAAAATGCGGATTTCTGTTTAGCACCCCCCAAAAAACATAAATGTATGAAAAACGCCTTTTTTTTCATAACTCTAATGCCTGGACTAAATAGTTTCCGATGATTTATGAAGGAGGGGGGTTTAATTCAATTGTTTCTCGCGAGGGAATACATTAAAGAAGAGGTGCACTTCGTTAGAGGTGCGGAAAGATACTTCGGAAAACTTTTCACCCTAACAAATGATCTCCCCCCCCCCCTTTTGATACCGACCTCTTTATTTTTTGAAGAAAAGGAAAGAAAAAAAAAATTGATATATCCTAAGGAATGATGATAAATGAGACGTCTCACACGAAGGGCCGCACAGAACAGAACATTCTGCGAAAAAGAGTTCCCACCAATTTGCGTATAATTTAGAAATTCTATAAGGTGAAGGGGGGGAGGGATGTTTTATGGCCCTCTTGTTATTTTGCACAGCGGAGAGTGTATCTGTCAATTTTAATGAGAAATGCCACGTAGTTCTAACCTATTACTCAGTCCTGTAATCATCGTTTGCCCGTGTTATTCTTTTTAAACGACCAACCCCGTCATGGAATTTTTCGCCGATTTTAACGAAGAGCGATCGAATAACTGTTCTATTTGGCTTGTGTTGCGGGATGGAAGGGACCCCTATAATGCATCACCGGGGATCGTAATGGATTTAGATTGAAACGAAAGCCCTTTTCTATTAAATTTCATAATTCAATCAAAACTATCATGAAGTAATTTGAGATATGTTGTTATTTTCAATGGTTAATACGCGTCTCTTTGACGTTCACATCTGGCAGGCCTTCTAACATGTGTTTTTCAAGGTATAGAAAAGCAACGGGTTAATAAAAATATTAAAAAAAAAACATGCACCGTTAAGCGACGGCAGAGAATTTAGTTCCATCTATCCTGCCACTCTTACTTTAGTGGGAGAATTTTACTTTAATTTTTTATTTTATAACCGTCGTTGAACAGCCGACCCAATTTTGGGCTTACGATCACTCTATGTTCAACTCCGTAGCCATGTAATTTTAAACACAATCCAAGGAATACAAGGGAACTCCTGGATAAAGTATTGAGAGAAATTTGCCTCCGTGGAGGACTTTTTGATGGAACCAACCCGCATCTGCGCCACATGGAAAAGAAGACCACGAGAACATCCCTCGGTCAGCCTGATGGCAAGGGGACTCTCACCCATGATCCGTCTACCACTGAGGGTATTTTTTTTTTTACTTCAGAACAGGTGCAGAATTCAAATTGACCAGCCATCGCTGAGATTCGAACCCGGTTCACCTCATTGGAGGACAAACGCTTTATCCCTTGAACCAGCATGACTCTTGTCGGATAATTTAGTTCTATCTTATACTTTGATTCAGTTGACCATCGTTGGTGATTTTCGTCATGAATAAGGAGATGGACAGCAGAACCGGAGGGGGGGGCTGTAGCACCCTCACATTTTATAAATAAACGGACTCAGTCACTTCTAAGATTACTACTTTTTAATAAATTTTTGTGTATTTAAATTTACAATTGAACGAAATCGATATTTTTGTGTCTGAATTTTAAAAAAAATGTCTCTATTTCAAGCTAGCTTTAACATTTCTTGGTCGCCACCCCCCCCCCTCCACAGATTAAATATATGGCACTGCATTTAAGTTTATGATGTCTTGTAGAAATTGTAGAAGAATCTTTTATTATTATTTTTTATTTCTGTAATTTTCCGATACGAACACGTCATTGAAGGTTTTGGAGTAAAAGCATCTTAATGTGCATGACATGGTGTTAAAGATCTAATGTCATTGAAATTCACAAACAAAATGGAAATTCTCTTTGAAACATTCAGTCCTTATCGCTACAGTTATTTTTTTAAAAATTCATCTCAATAACAAAACAAAAAAACAAATAAACAGATCTTTATTGAAGTGAAACTTCTAATGCGACTTCCAACAAGGTTGCGTTAAACGTTTAACGCTACCATGGCAACGAGCGGACTGTGATCCTTGCAGGAGATTTTAATGTGAATTTCTCGTTACCTAAAACTGAAACATTATTAACCTTCCTTAAAGACAAATATGGATTGGAAACGATAAATGGTAGGAATGATCCAACAACCAAAGGGGGAACAACCATTGATGCAGTTTTTGCAAGAAATATTGAAAAAATGGAACTCAAACATTTCGTATCTTACTTTAGTTATCATAATCACATTGTAAATGTTATAGATTTGGATATTTCTCCACTCGAAAGTGATAATTAAAAGATGCGATCAATTGTGAATTGTAAGCAATGTTAATAAAATTTGCCTTAAAGAAACAATATGATTTCACTGAAAATCAATTTCTACCCCTTCCTATTTTCATTTCCACATTACGAAGTTTCACTTCTTCCGCGCGGAGGGACTCCACGCACTATTTTTTTGTTCCAAAAGTCATTGAAATGTACAGAAGAGAAACTGGATTGTTCTAAAAGTCATTGAAATGTGCAGAAGAGAAACTGGATTGTTCCAAGAGTCATTGAAATGTGCAGAAGAGAAACTGGATTCTTCCAAAAGTCAGCAATTTTTAAATTGAAAATTAAAGTGATTCAAAGTTCACTCCATTCAAACAAAACACTAAAAGTAAATTAAAGAAAAACTTGTTATTTCGATAAACGTATTTTCAAAATTATTTCTTGAAAAAAGAATAATTTCTTTTCAATTTTTCCATATATAGTTTAATGGGCGGATACCCTTTTCTCTAACGCGAGTGGTTGAACAATGGGAGACTCGAGCTACCGTTTCATTTCAAATTATGGGTTGTCAGCAAAAGTAATTACTTCTCAACAAATAGGGGAATGGATTTTTATGCGCGATCACTAAAAACAAAGAAATAATTTCACTTAACCTGGTCATTTAGGTGCTTAGTTCGCTTTATAAATCATGATGCAAAAAAGGATTTTTTTTTTCCTCGAGAAATACTTCGTTGGGCGAATTTGAGATATTTACAGAAAATGACAATTGCCCTGACTGTAGGCAGGGTTATATGCCTTCCATTGTTTTCATCTTAGCAAAATTATTCAGAACCGTGATGGGTCAGGGGATAGAGCATTCGCATTTCAATGAAGTGAACCGAGTTCGAATCTCAGCGATGGCTGGTCGATACAAATTCCACCTCCAGCTAGCACCGACCACAGTGCTGACGTGAAATATTTTCAGTGGTAGACGGATCATGGGTTAGAATCCCCTTGCCGTCAGTTTAATCGTGGAAGGTTTTCGTGGTTTTCCTCTCCACGTCACGCAATGGCGGGTGAGTTCCATCAAAAAAGTCCTTGACGAAGGCAAATAGTGTCCCAATACATGATTCAGGAGTTCCATTGTCTTCTGGATTGGGTTCAAAACGACAAGGCTACGGAGTTGAACTTTGGTAGTCGTAAAGCCGATAATTGGGTGGGCTGTTCAACGACGATTATAAAATAAAATAAAGAACTTCAGAAGCGGTAAGATCAGAGGAACGTTAAAATATTGGGTCATTTTTCCTTAAAATTTTAGTAAATTGAAAAATATATTTCAGAATTCTTATTTTTAAACATCTACAAACTGAACAAAATTGTTTATACTTGCACAAAAATAAAAAATAAAAATTTAATAATAATTTTTGTATGATTTTTAAAA
Source organism: Parasteatoda tepidariorum (assembly GCF_982258835.1). Lineage (NCBI taxonomy): Eukaryota > Metazoa > Arthropoda > Arachnida > Araneae > Theridiidae > Parasteatoda > Parasteatoda tepidariorum. The sequence continues at coordinate 132,484,094 of NC_141756.1, read as the reverse complement.
ACAGTACAAATGCGTTTGGAATTTTTGAAACATTTGCAAGAAAATATCTTAGACACAAAGATTCCAAAAGTCATTGAAATGTACAGAAGAGAATCTTTATCAGAGATGCCAACTTGCTCCGGACAGCAAATATATATTTTAAAGTGGTAGTTTATCAATTGTGATTCTTGGTTCAATAAATTCAATTGAATAGATTTTTATCCACAACCATATATGGCAGTACTTTTACTTTCGTTACTTGTACCGCCGGTACAAGTAAAAAGTACGTACTTTTACTTGTACTTCGTTACTTTTTAAATTTAGTACTCTTACTTGTACTTTCGTTACTTTTTTAGGGAAAAAGTACAAGTATTTGTAACGGAAATATCGAATGAAATCGTTACTTTTTTCTAAAACTCGGTAAGCTTTCTAAAAAAAAAAGAAATTAAATTTAAAAATAAATGCTTATGTTTTTTTTAATTTATAAAATTAATGTGCAATATATATGCATTCACAGCTAACTCCGTGTTTAAATACCTTCTGTTTCAACTTACTGCGCATTCAGTTATTTTTTACTAGCTCAAAGATCACAAAGCTATCTGAAACCCCGTGTTTGCTTTGCTTATGTTTGTGCTTTTAAAATGCGTTTCTAAAGAGTAAAATAATTTTAAATCAATGGTAATTTAAATAAATAAAAATAATAAATTAAATTTAAAATCAATAGATAAAATTCTTTTTCGTGCAAATCCATAAAATGTTTGATATTAAAATTATATTCGATTTTAAAATTATATTATACGATTATATTATAAAATTATATTATAATATTCTTCCAAATTTAAAAATAAATTAATGTCCATAACTTTCAAAATTAAAAATAATTAAGTAAATAACAAAAATTTTGCAAAAACATTAAAGAACATAAGAATATTATTCAATAAAAGTTTAGTTTACTTTGAATTTTCGATTTCCTAGAAATGTACTTTTAAATCGTTACTTTTTTTGTTTAGTACTTGTACTTTTACTTGTACTTTTTACTCGTTACTTTTTAAAATAAGAACTTTTTACTTTTTACTCGTTACTTTCTTTAAAAATACTTGTACTTTTACTCGTTACTTTTTAAAAGTAACGTTGCCATGTATGTCCACAACTATTTAGTACATAATTCGGAGGCTTATATAATTCACCACTTTATAGTACCTATGTCAGGCTATGCCTTTTAAAAAGCAGACGAAAATAGTCAAATACTTGCAAAATTTACTTTGCAGTTACATACCGTTTTTTTAATTATTTTGTCGTGTCCGGAGCAGTTGGCATCTCTGCTTTATTGTTCCACGGTGCCATTGTTTTGTTTGATTTAAGTCAAATCAAACAAAAATTGAGAAGAAAAATAAAATGTGCCGTTTTCTACTATTTTAACTTCTACATAATTACATGAATTTCATGAAATGTTTTTTGTGCCACTAACTCCTGGATGTTAGATTTCTAATTTGCTTGCGTTCTAATGATTGTGCACTCGAATTTAGAATGATTGCGTTCTAATTTGGAATATTTGCTCCGTAATTTGGCTCTATGTAAGGAACGGCTGAAAAATTGAATGTTCTTTTATAGTGGACTCAAATTTTGTATTAACACGTCATTTAAATGACTCAGATAAAATGCTCCGTTTAAATGATTTTGCGTGGTTTTTTACGTTTTCAGGGCTCTTTAGGGAATAAAAATATGACCAAAAGAACATTCTCCTATTCAAAATGGTGGACTTCTGTTTACAAACACGCCTGTCAGTCTCGTTTTAATTTACGTATTTTCTAAATTTTGAGTTCAGTACAACTATATTTTTTGCCATATTTTGTGTATGAAAGAGTTGTGAATGCTCTTATTAAGTAAGAATTATACCTATTTAGTATCAGATTTAGAAGTTTTGACAATTTAGAAGTTACCAGTATCGTACTTACCAGTGAGGACAATATATCCCATTAGTGATAAAAATATTAAAAGACAAAATTTTGGTTTTTGTTTTGATTATTTTGTAGCGGAAATTTCTTGTTTCTATAATTTCTGGTAAGAATAGATAATTCGATACATTTATATTACTTTCATTATTTATTCCCAAGCAAATATATAGGTATTTTTACAATATTCAAGACGATTGGGCATATTTTCTCAGGAGATTTCCGGAAAAACGGGAAAGCTTTAAACTCATAGTGTACTTTAACATACACTGATTTTCATACTTAAATGTTAATGCTGCAAAAGTCGGGTAAATAGGGTTATAGTGTATTTATTGATGGGTCCGGGTATGTTTCCCTTTAGTGAGGTCTGGTAATACGTCATTAAAGACCACCCCCAACCGTTAGATTTCCCTATCTTTAGTATGTATTGTTCCTTGATAAAATATAGCTGTTAAACTGTTAAATATATATATATATATATATATATATATATATATTTATGTATAGATATATATGTATATATATATGTATATGTATATATATATGTATATGTATATATATGAGGATGTAGCAAAGAAAAATTATAGACATATGAAAAAAGGGAGGGAAATAATAAGTAAAAAGAAAAAACAACAGTTTTTTTTTTAAAAAAAAGGATGAAATTTTATTCAAAAAAACCGGAAAAAAAAGATATAATCTTTTCATCATATAACAATATATATATATATATATATATATATAAATATATGATGTGTCTAAAGCTCTGTGCTTTACGTTTAAAACAATTTTCTTTTCAATTTCAAAATAAAGCATTAATTATCATTAAAATTAGAGTAAAGTAAATTATTATTGAACTATATTTACTCGTTATTATCTGCTTGTGAAAATAAAAATTGAAGATAAAAAAATAAATATCTGTTATAGTTTAATCAAGTTGTGTTTTTGATGAAGATTAATTGTCCGCATTACTTTAATGTTTTCCACTTTCCCTCTAATGAAACACAAACATCTAGGTACTGGAAAGGGATGCTCTCTTTCTCTCTTCAACTTGATAAATGACTTTTGAGGGAAAGAATTAGATTTTATCCCATCTTCACTCTTTTTTTTTTTTATGCGAATCTTCTCTCCTCTCGAATTTCTCGCACCTGAGGATGCGAGGTTTTCCGTCTTTCAGCACTGTTTCCTTATGATGGATGTCTAGTACTGTCTTTAAGCATAGGCGCACAGTGTCTGGGGGCCCTTCAGAATTTTACTTTTCATAAGTTGTATTAAAAAATAAAAAAAAACATTGCATTATATAATTTTTAAAATAAATATATTTTCGTGTAAAAAATGTGCATTATACCCATTGGCAAAAAGCGTCTTGGTTTAGAGTGGATGGCGTCCACACACTTTTCAACTATGTTCAAGAGTAACAGTAAACAGTGCGCATGCGTTGCTATGGCGACCGCTGCTGTTTTTCATTCTATTTTCACTATCAGGCATTTTTAATGTATTTATACATAATAACAATTTAAACTTTTTTTATGTTTGATATTAATATAGAAAGTAAGCATCATTTCGCCTTATATTAAGTTTCATTTTTTTCCATCAATAGTGTTTGATTATCATGTAAATACCAATAATTTGAACAGTTTATCATCAGGAAAACTTAAAAAGTCTACCGAAATCTTTTTTTCAACGTTAAAATGACGTTTTTTAAGTCTTCAACTCTCTAAGACATAATGTCTCTAAATAGGCTTGACCACTACCCACTCTGTTTAGTAATTATAATTAGTTTGAAAAAAAAAGTAATAATTGAAAGAGTTTAGAGTTACAGAGCACTATGGGACAGCAACTTTCAAACTGGTTATGCCTGATGCGCATTGGAAGATGTTTGACTAACTGACTTTTTAATAGTATGACGAAATAATTCATATCTTTTAATTTGTTTTCTTTTTTTATACCTTTATGTTTTTTTTTTTCAAATTTAATTATTTCAATTAGCCTCTTGGTTTTGAAAATTATTTTATTATTTGAGGATGGCAACTGGTTAAGCGTCTCATTTTTTAAAAAAAATTATTCATGTAGGGGTTCTAAATTAAAAGTTCCCATTTTAATTTAGAACCACGCATTTCAAAATGCCTCATTTTAAGTGCATTGAGTTTTTGTGGGTTATAAAAATGAGTTTGTTAAAATTATTGCATGTCTTAAAATTGCTTTATTTTATGTATGCAATTTTTTTCAGTTCGATTTTAAAAAGTATGACATATTTCAGGGGGCCGAAACGTTTTTCTGTCTCCTTTTTTTCTTAAGCTTGACGTCCTGGCGTGATTTCAATATTTAAATAGACTTCGTATTCCAACACAGATATTTTCTGAATCTAAAAATTTAGAATGTCACAATTTAAAAAAAAAAAAAAAAAAATGTCAACTGAAAGAGAATGGATTGCTTCGACCAAAATGAATGACGTTTTGGAAAAGCATAGAAAAACGTAGCCTTAGAAAAAACGGAAGGTGATTCAAATGAGCAAAGCTATGCATAAACACGTGCCCAAAAAGAGCCATTTCCAAACCTAGCTACTACGTTCATCAACAGATGGCGCTGTTCACTGAAAAATTGTTTTCACCTATGTGTCGCAATTTGAGGACGAAATCGACAGAATCCTTTCAGTTAAAACGATCTGACAAGAAGTTGATAAATTCTTATTCGCGTCAAAATGGACAACTTTGAAATTTTTATTTTTGAAATCGAATTTCTAAATCTATTTTGACTCTCTGTAAGATTGAAATTTTTACTTTTCTAAATATACAAGTTTAAAAAAATCAAATTTATAAACAAAGAAATTTTTCTCTAATATGTGACGGTTTACGTAAATGAATGAAAAATAAAGGCTTCTAAATATGTAAATCCTAAGTGCGGTAAATAAAAAGGGCAAGATTCCTTATATGGAAATTTCGTTAAATAGAATATCACAGTTTGAAATACTTAAACAACACAAAGCAGGTTTTAAATTCATAAACACTAGATATAATTTAAATAGCGATTGAGACACCTTTATCTTGTAAATTATTATCTACTATCAAAATGGTTTCATATGATTTTAACGTTTCATCCTATGAAGGTTTGGTGATTTCTTCATTTCTGTCCTCCGCACAATTTATTGTTTTTATTTTTCACACACTGTCTAAAATACCCGATGCAGTTCATTTTTCTGTGGTTGCAGCTTCAAAATCAATGAAAAGAAAATCATTAATCAGTACATCATCGTTCATTTCGTGGTTTCCTTTTAGCTGTACCCATATATTTTTTTAAAATACTTCTAAAGAAATATCATCCTCTGCACTTTCCAAATTCTCAGCCATAAGATCCAGCTTTAGCAAAACTCTTACGTATAATACGATTTGTAACATCATAGTTACATGCTTTAGAAATTTCTGTTAAGCTTTCTCGCAAATTGATTTTTCGGCATGGAAAATTTCGTCAAATGCAAAATTGACTTCGCTTTTTGGAAGTTATTTTACGAAGAAATTTCTAAAAGTTTCTTGGTTCCTCGAAAACAATCGAAAAATAGAGAAATTCGGAAAATGGAAGTTCGTTAAATAGAAGTCCGGCTGTATTTTCAAAATATTTATACCAAAATTAAAAGTAAATGGAGAAAGCAAGGCAAATTACAAAAAAAAGAAAAGAAAAAAAGTAAAATTAACTAATTATTTAATTTTAAAAAAAAATCTTTTATTTCGAGAAGATTTTCTCTTTTGATAAAAGAATTAATATTACGTCTATTTAAAAAAAAAAAAAAAAAAAAAAAAAAACGAAAGAAAAGTGTGTAGTAAAATAAGGGTGTGTTGCCTCCTGAACTGCACCCTCATCAGTTAATGTCCGATTGTGTTATATTCTTGGCGACATTCTTACTGATGTGAAAAAATCAAAAGCGACCTACTTTCTTAGAAATGACAATCAACTGTGATAACTGATTCCGATTGGAGAATGTTTTTTTTTATCTTTCCAATTCTAAGTGCCATTTGATACATTTTATTTACTTTCATCAATTTTGTGATGGATTGGAGTGGCTGTATTTTATTTCCTTTTTTTATTTCATCCTAACATTCATTTTCAAACAAACTTTTATAAATTGTCTTTTTTTTTTCCTTCTTCTTTTGTTTTATAAATACTCAGTAAAGAAAGTGCCACGGCGAATTAGATTTCAATTTTCAGCAACAATTTAAATTTTTTAACCGGCGTTGAGGCCAGCTCATTTTGAGGTTTACGACCATCAAAATTTAACTCCGTAGCTTCCTAATTTTTAACCCAACACTCAGAACACAAGGTAACTTCTGAATCAAACACTGGAACAAAGTAGCCTTCTGTTTGATGGAATTTGAGTAACAAGGAAAGGTAATTTTTTGTGTCAACACTGTGGTCAACGAGCTCTGGAATCATGACTCGTATTGACCATCGGTTGTTGGGAAATGTATTGATGGGTCAGCTCAAGGGAGGCAAGCGTTCTATATTGTGAGCCACCACGGCTCTAATAGTAGTCAGCTAATCATTACCACCTAAATGGCGTTTTAATATTCAGCTAAGTTTCTCCTAAGTGAGAATGTTAATTAACGATAAGATTATTAAATACAGTGCTGTATCGCACATAGAATAAGTTGAAATAGACTTTCTCGTCTACGTCTTTTACTTCACTTAGATTTATTATTTGTGTATGTATTTTATTGTAACTGTGATATATTTGTGTTTTGTGTACCTGGCAACTTCGATGCATAATTATGTTCCACGTGGCCTCGTGTCTGTCTTTGTGTTAAGACTCTGTGTAAGTATACAGTGAAATCTTTGAGTAAGATTCTTTGTGTAAGAATATAGAATGTGTCATTTAAGAGAATTGATACCTGATGGGCTTGCCTTGCTCAAAATAGAATGGAAAGAACTGATGTCAACATAAACAAAGGCCACGTTTCAATAACCAATCAGGATAGAGATATCCACACTACGTCACTAACAGGCATCTCATTGTGTCTTCGACAAGCCAGAGACTGGTTAGTTCATTTTTATAAGGTTCTATCTTCATTCTGTTTAAAGTAGGCAGGTTTACTTTGCTTAGTCACATAACGCAAAGAATACATAAATAAAATTAAGGAAGAAAACTTGTGAATCATGAAATGTCAATAAAATTCTGTTGGAAGCGAACACGTAGTCATCATCGTTGTGTTAAGTAATGGCATTCATGTATAGTTTGTCCACAGTAAGAACTCCCCTAGCCCTTCATCTGGGCTCTCGGGGGTGACTATAGTAGCGAACTATAACTATTTCAAGTAGGGATGTGGGGTCATTGTTTCGGACTAGCTTTGGCTCGAGTCGGCGAAAAAAATGGAACCTTTTTCTTCGGTCTATTGAGTTAGTCCTAGAGTAAAGAGAAGCTACCCTCCCTGAAATGCACTATTCTTGTTTCCATAGCAACAGACAGTCTCAGCCTTCGTGGTGGGGGAAGTTCTTAGCGTAGACGAAATCAGTGGTCTGAAAAACTACATTATTTTCGCTGTTTACTTCAACTACATCTACTTAGTTACAAATATAGTTAACTATAACTATTTTTTTTTAGATGTAGTGACTAGAAACTACTTTGGAATTATAGTAACTACTTCACCACTTTAAGAAGACGAACTCTGCTAAAGAACTTGATTTACACCTATGTTCAAAATGATTTTGAATAAGAAATTGGCTTACATTAAATATAAGAAAATAATTAAGAAATATTTTCTCATGTTTACATGAGCCAATTTGTTATTGCAAAACATTTTGTTTTCTCCGAATTTGTTCATTTAACCTTCAACATTTTATGCCTCTTTCGACAGCGAATATTTCATTTAAGAAATGCGAAACTTTCAAATACTCGCTATTTTTTAATTGTTTAATGCTCCTTTATTTCCTCTAAGAAATTAAGTAACATGCGAAATACACTCCCTCTCTTTGAAATAACATCCATATTTCAAGAGTGTGCATTCGCTTGTGAAAGTGTCATTAATTAACTATTTTTCGTAATGGTGAGTTTATATATTAGTTACACCTGATTTTTAAATACAAAATTCCTTTCCTGTCAACGCTCAGCTGCAGGATCATTGCATCCATTGACAGAAGATATGTTGTGCCCATCCAATTCGAAGAATTACTTGCGTTGGAGCTATTCTTAACTAACGTTTAAAGTATTTGCCAGCCATCGTTATCAACTACTGTTTTTTTTTTTTTTTTTTTTTTTTTTTATTGCACTACCTACTACACTACTTTTTATTTCATTTTATAACCATAGTTGAACTGCTGACCCAATTTTTTTTTTACAACTACTAATATTCAACTCCAAAGCCTTGTCATTTTGAACCCAATCCAGAAGACAAAGGAACTCTTGGATCAAGTAGTGGGAGAAATTAGCCTTAGTGGAGGACTTTTCAGATGGAACTAACCCGCATTTGCGTTACATGGAGAGTGTATGGTTATTTTTAAACTAATATGAAGAAATGATGACGAATATAAAACAAAACGAATTTTATTAAGAACTAAACAACATGAAACACATACACCAAAAACTAAAGCATCGTCAACAAACCAGAGCGTTTATTTTCGTCCGCCCTCATTCGTATCTTCCGTTCAACTAACTGAGAATGGGGCAATGCGCAGGCGCGCAGTGGAGGGGGGGGGGTTGCTACGGTTACATGACAGAGAGGAAGAACACGAGAGCCTGATGGCAAAGGGACTCTAACCCATGATCTGTCTACCACTGAGGATATTTCACGTCTGCACTGTGGTCGGTGCAAGCCGGATGCGGAATTCGTAACGACCAGTCATCGCCGGGATTCGAAAGTAGCACACTACACTACAAAATATGAAAAAAAGTAGCGACTACATGTAGTTTCCCTACTTCCGACCACTGATGGAAACTTATGAAAACATAAATATGCTGATCTTTCTAAATTATGCTCCACTCTACAATTTCTGTGTGGCTATAAGAATTACTATTCAGTTTGAGAAAACCTTTTTTTTTTTTCGCTTTTTGTAAGATTGTATAAATAACTATTGAGCCCAGTCCTAAAAATTCATTTACAGTTGGACTTCTATTTAACGAACTTCCATTTTGCGAATTTCTCTATTTTCGAGGAACCAAGAACATTTTGGAAATTTGTAACTTCCAAAAAAGGAAGTGAATTTTCCATTTTACGAAAGTTTTCTTTGAGATTCACTTTCCCTATTTCCCAAAATATTCTGGAACATTTCAAGCATGTTCACGCATTTTATGGGGTAAATGATCTTGAATTGATTTTCAAGCCGCTTAACTTTTAGAGAAAGCAGTAATATTCCTTTTCCTTTCGATAGCATTTCAAACGAAAAACTCAAGACAAAATTTACGGATTTCATCAGTAGCCGTTAAACTTAAGAAAACACACGTTTAAAATTACTTTTATAATAAATGCAGCTGTCATTTTGTACACAAATTTAGCTTTTTCTTTAGTTAAAAATGCATGCAGCATGATTGTGTAAGACAGGATAACGTTTTGCTCTATTCTTGCTTTCCATGCAGATTTCTTACAGGGTTAAGATTTATAAAATAAATAGTATCTACTATTTAGATACTAGTTTATTTAGATACTATTTAGATACTAGTTTATTTAGATACTATTTAGATACTAGATACTAGGTGTATCCATTGTTATTTTAATTAAGTCTGGTTTTAATGAATTTAAAACCTGTTTTGTGTTGTTTAAGTATTTCAACAGGTGATTTTCTATTTAGCGAATTTTCCCTATAACGAACTTATTATCGGTATTAAGCGACTTTGTTGAATAGAGGTCCGAGTGTATTTTATTTCTAACGGAATTTTCTGCTATCTATGTATTTTCATTAAAGGCTTTCGCTTCGCTCTTACAACTAAGCGATGACAACGTCCGTTATCCAGAAGTTTACGTCAACTTGTCCTTTTTTTTCAATAAAAAAAAAGAAACGTGATTGTCTATGAGTGCTTTTCTCGTTGATGAACAATGCCGAGACCTTTTTTCTTCCTTTACATTATTATTTTCATTTTGGACGAAACACGTTTTCAGAGTTGTCAGTCAACGCGGACAGTCCTGACACCAGATGGGCGGTGGCTCCATTCTCCAAAAGAGACATTTAAGAATGAATTTTTCGACTCAATGAGGGGGTTAATCCGTGGACCTTAACAAGTGATGGAAATCCTTTTGACAGGGGAACAAAAACAACCCATTTTTTTTTCTTCCTCTCTTCCATGTCTCCCCAATTTTACTAGAATGCAATATTAAAAGAGTGTCAAAAGAACAGGTAGAGTGCGTAAAAAAATTAAAACCTCCCAACATTATTTAAACCCGACGATGGCATTTTTTCGGTACTTTATTTCAATTTTATTAGTTCGAGGAACAAACTCTTAAAATACTAATTATTCAGCGAAGACGATACTTTAATGTAAGAAATCTGGCACAATTTCTCTCTATATATTAAAAAAAAACTTGCTAATGTTCTTCGCAAGAGTTGAAAAAAAAGTAAATAATATATAAATTGGTATTGGATCTACGAAATCTTGCACGGAACGGAAAATACATAAAACAACATAGTTACGTTAAAAACGAATTCAATTTTATTCATTATTTGTAGCCCGCGTTATTGCTTTATTAGATTAAGTAAATTAGTTTTTAAAAATTCATCCCATCAAAATAAACTATATACAGTATTGTTTGGCATAATGCTAGTCTTCTATATTGTTATTTATAGAGCTCCTGTCTGGAAGTTATCAAGACATGGCGAATATTCTGCACTGTATAATTTTTCAAACTTAATTCCACAACATGCATTCACAGAGACTCAAATAGCAGCTCTAGAGGTTATGCTAGGGAAACATAAGAGGGTGTAAATGGATTTTTAGCCTTGAATAATATAAATTCTTAGATAGTCCTAGACAGTGTTTTGTATTATCAAAAGTTGAATTTTTATGTATACTTTTTGCATTTATTGTAATTTAGAGAGAGACGTGGTGGCTAAGAGAATAGAGCGTTAAGGTGAGCCGGGTTCGAATCCCAACGATGGCTGGTCGATATGAATTTCGCACCCGGCTCGCACCGACCACAGTGCTGGTATAAAATATCCTCAGTGATAGACGGATTGTGGGTTAGAGTCTCCCAGCCGTCAGTATAATCAGAGGAAGGTTTTCGAGATTTTCCTTTCCATGTAACGCAAATTCGGGTTAGTTCCGTCGGAAATTCCTCCACTAAGGCATATTTCTCCCAATACTTGGCCCAGAAGTTCCCTTGTCTACTGGATTGGGTTCAAAGTGCTGATATAAAATATCCCCAGTGTTTGAGAAATTATAACCGAGGAAGGTTTTCGTGGTCTTCCTCTCCATGTAACTCAACTGAGTGTCAGTTCAATCGAAAAAGCTCTCCACGAAGGCGAAATTTTTTTTAATGCTTGATCTTAGATTTGCCTTGTCTTTCAGATTGGGTTCAGGATTGGAAGGCTGAGGAGAAGAATATTAGTAGTCTTAAAATTGGGTCTGCTGTTCAAAGACGGGTTATGAAATAAAATAATTTCGATAACTCAATTTCAAGAAGAAAAAAAAATTTGATATTGAGTACACAAAGTGTTTTTTTCTGTGGCCCTCCTCCCCCCACTCGAGTATCTGCAGAGTGAAGTGCAGAGCAAATACGAAACACACTTTTCTGAACCAGAAATGAAAATAAGGATCAGAAAAGCTTTGTTGTTGTGGAGAGTTTTGTTTGTTTTTTTGGTCCTCTTCAAAGTTTGATTTTTGCAAAGCATGAGTTACTGAATTTCCCAAACTTCTTTCCAATTCCTTTTAAAACTTATACTGTCTGACACTTGATGCTAACACAGTTTTTTTCAAATATTAATTCATTCATTAAATTTAATTTCAGTTTTATGTGGGAGAAATCAAATTAAAAAAAATTCTTTGTTGACCTAAATAGGAAATGACTTTAAATTTTTCTTTTTTTTTTTATTTCTTATTTTCTTTTAAAGAGAATTTTCATTCTTTTTGTTTTTAATATTAGGTAATTATTTAGGACGAATATCAAAATTCTGCTCTATCCGTTGAAGTGTCGGAACATCGAGGCTCTTGATGGCTTTCAGAATTGCAGTTTTCAGTTCAGCAAAGGTTTTGGGTGTTATTTCTGTACACATCATCTTTAATAAAAACCCTAAGTCCCATGCGTTCAAATCCGGAGAGTATGGAGGCCAACTGAGTCCCATTCTAGGGGCCTCAGGGTACACCAGTTCCCGAAGTGCTCCTCCAGGATATCAAACACACTCTGAGTCCGATGGGGTCAAGCTCTATCGCGCAAGAACCCGTTTTTGTTGAAAGTGGGGACACTTGGATTATGGGGACGAAATCATTTTCGACCATGATCATGGGGCTTAAGAAAGTTAGGGGTTTGAATTTCGTATTGGAATCCAAAATAAAGTTTTCGGCAATAATGTGTCGCTGGGTCTCTCGGTTGATTCCCATCGCGGTGGTTCAGGGGATAGAGTACTCGCCTTTGAAGGAAGTGAACGGGGTTTATATCTCTGCGATATTCGTATGATTAGTGGTGTGTCATTCTGCTCTCTACTCGAACCCTAATCAGTGCTGCCGTAATGTATCCTCAGTGGTCAACGGGTTAAAATGCCCTTGTCGGGGGTGAGAGATTCTAGTGGTTTTTCCTTTCCATGTTGCGTAAAAGCGGTCTACTGAGTTGAACATTTCTACCGTATCTATAAGCGGCCCCAATTTACACGAATAATCTGCAGAAATAAGCTGGGGCCATCTGTGGAGAAGCCCCGAAAACAGCGTCATGCGAATCACCACCTTTCAGAACAACGATGGGTCAGGTCCTAGATTCAGACCCCTTTACTATGTTAGGTGGCTTAACGACATCGAAAATGACCTGAACACTCTAAGGATTAGAAATTGGAAGGGAGTCACCATGGATAGGAAGGCATTTGTCAGCTGTTGAGGCAGCAAAGGCGTGCAATGGTATGTTGCACTGACAAAGAAGAAGAGCTGAACATTGATACTCGTCATCTCAGCAACATCATTCCAAAGAAATTCCACTATCCAATACTTCGGCAACTGTATCGAGATTGTTTCTTCATACGCGATCATTTGTTCAACCGTTATATCTAGGCTAGGCTTTTTTGGGGAGCAACAAGCTTTGTTTGGTTAATTGCATTGTTTCGGTAATTCCACTATCCAATACTTCGGCAACTGTATCGAGATTGTTTCTTCATACGCGATCATTTGTTCAAACGTTATATCTAGGCTTTTTTTTGGGAGCAACAAGCTTTGTTTGGTTAATTGCATTGTTTCGGTAATTCCACTATCCAATACTTCGGCAACTGTATCGAGATTGTTTCTTCATACGCGATCATTTGTTCAAACGTTATATCTAGGCTAGGCTTTTTTGGGGAGCAACAAGCTTTGTTTGGTTAATTCCATTGATTCGGTAATTCCACTATCCAATACTTCGGCAACTGTTTCGAGATTGTTTCTTCATACGCGATCATTTGTTCAAACGTTATTTAAGTTTTTTTTGCACGCAACAAGCTTTGTTTGTTTCACGACAAAAATGTGTTAATTTATAAATCTACTCTACCCGAATGGGAGTGACTTTTAGTGAGTTCTTACATTGAATTCAATTATTTGTGCAGCAAATATTACTGCTCAGCACCCTTAATTGGCTGAAAGAGAGAGAAAGAAGGAGAAAGTTGGCGCGCATTTGCGTAACAATGGTAATTTGGAAAAAGAAGAAAACAAGTTGTGACAGTGACAAATTTCTTCCATTCAACCTTTAGAAAATCTTTAGACTCTCTTCAACTGCGAATAATTATTCAGGGATGGGGGGGGGGAGATCCCTCTTGAACTTTGTTACTGAAACGGCCCTTCTGATTTATGTACTCAAGCCGGTTATGAATATTCTCATAAATCAAACTCTGTTCAGGAAATTCTGCTTATTAGTTCTGAATACAGAATTTTTAAAGAGGATTAAGTATCGAAGGATTGAGAAAGAATATTCTTTTTTCTTTACTTATATCGTTCTACTTATTATTTGGAATACAAATAGGAAGAAGGAGGTCATTATCATCATAATAGTGCAGTTTCTATTGAAATGTTATGCAAAATTTTGCACTCTTAAATTCAAATCTTGGAGTTGAGCTCGGGTTTCTATTCAGAAGTGTGTTCCAATCAAAAATGTTCTAAGGAGAAGAAATTAAATTATCGTCTGTATTCGAGAGCTTGTATTTAATATCAAAAGATGAATTGCATTTTTCAAGATTTGAATTAATTAGTTCAATTGCACTTCAGTTATAAATATCCCTAACGCAATACTAGAAAATATACTGGAAAAATCGTATTTACTGTCAAATGATGAATTGCATTTTTCAAGATTTGAATTCATTAGTTCAATTGCACTTTAGTTAAAAATATCCCTTACGCAATGCTGGAAAATATACTGGAAAAATCATATTTACTGTCAAATGAAGAATTGCATTTTTCAAGATTTGAATTGAATAGTTCAATTTCTCTTTAGTTATATTCCAAATACCATAGTGGAAAAAAACGTCTAATTATAAAAAAGACTTATTGGGAGACATGCGAACAATAATCACTCGGAATAGACAAGTTTTTGTGTCATAAAAAAATAGAACATAGATTCTTCAAATTTTTTTGCAGATTATTTTAATCTTCGAAATCCAAGTTTTCTTATAGACCAGTTTTTAAGTCTTTGAGCACGAATATAATTAAGGGGAAGCTGGAAATTCTTTTGAAAGTTACAGTTTATGCCCACTATGGTAACCAGAAATTTTCCAACATCCCCTGATAGGAAATTTGAAACTTTATTGAATTCATTTAGATGGGGAGGAGGGAATCAAAATTGGAAGAAACTTAAAACTAACTATTTAGACCAGGGATGGGGAAACTACGGCCCGCGGGCCAACTGTGGCCCGCCGGAGGATTTTATCCGGCCCGCGGATAGAATTTTTATTTGCCGATCAGCGGCAAATATAAACAATATACATCCATTTTATTGTCGACTATGTTTAAAATTATTTCTGTTTTTCCTTTTTTAACAAAGTACTGATGACATTTTTACTTTCTCTATTTTTGTTCTACAAAACATAAATTGATGGAAATAGTTAGCACAGACAGCTTCTATTGGTAAAATGTTGAAAGCAGAAGTTCTTTATAGAATAGCCGTAGATTGGCTCCAACTAGCGTTTGTCCTTCTCGAGGAGCTGACTTATGGAATCAAATATAGGTAAATTGTACTTCACATGTGGCAGACTGCGCATTTTACGCTCCAAAGAGCGGACAATCTAACAATCATCTGAAGCAGTTGTTTCTAAATATGCCTAAGTTTGACAAATCATTACCAAAAGCTAGTTTCCAAAATTTAAAATTTCACGCCCAGAAAATCAGTGCTATGTTAGCTTAATCTTACATACGTGAACAAGAGTTTTCAATTATGAACCTTGGAAAAAAATATTTCAGAAGTAGACTAACAGAAAAAGATTTAGCTTTGTTCCTTAAAATAAGCACATCTCACTTCGAACCTTAATATAAGGAACTTTAAGAAATGAAATCGCAATTTCCTTCATCCCACTAAATATTTAAATTAAAACTTGTATATCGCTTTTTTTTCTTTCTTAAATTTTGAAGATCTTATTTGGCCCACCAAACATTTTTTTTCTTGATTTTTGGCCCTCGACCAAAAAAGTTTGCCCATGCCTGATTTAGACAAAAAGTTTTTATTGAAATTTCGTCTTGCACTTATTTGAACCTTTGGTTACCATCATTTCTCTTGATTACCGCGATTTCTTTTACTGTTTTGTTTTCACTTTTATTTTCCTTTTCATTAATCGTTGCTCTTTTTTTCTCTCTCTCTCTTTTTCTCTCTCACTCTTTTTTTTCAAACCTGTTTTGTTTTCATCATCTTTGTGGGTCTTGATAATGGGCGCCTATTTTGAGCGCTCGTAACATGTTGACTTTTAACCACCTTTGTTTTTGAAGCTAATCGAGTTTTCCCTATCTCAAGCATGTTTATCTCGAACTTAAAATTAATTGTGAAATCTAAGATAGTTATGCACTCTGCTTCGAAGTTTCATTCAAACAAATTATAAATAAAATGTTCGCCCGAACAAAATGTATTTCCAAATCACGCCTCAGAATCTTTGGTTGTTGGACAGGAATGGTCTTTTGTCATGAATACTTGTGATTTATACAGAAGGTAAAAGCTCAGTGTACAGCAAGAAATCGGCAATAAAGGTAATTTTCCAAGTCACCTTTAAAATAATAATAACGATAAAAAATTATTTTTACAAGTTGAAAATCCCGGTGTTAAATTTTTTTTGTTATTGTTTTTTAGGAAATGTTATTTATCGAACAATATTTTCCGAAAAATGGAAACATTTTTGACCTTTTTATTTATTTCCGAAATAAAAAAAAAAAAAAAAAAAAAAAAAAAAAAACTACAATCACAATATTTTTATAATCTCAGCCTTTTATGTTTCTTAAGCTAATGTGTTGGTTATCATCCTCGTTATCTTCCTCCTTAAAAAACAATTATTTTTTCTTTTATTTAAACCGTTGTTTTTCTATTTATTAAAGAAAAAATGCTATTTTGACATCTATATTCGCTTATAACGATAATCTCGAAACAACGGCAATTTCATTTGCTAGAGTGAAATATCGCTATATCAGGATTTTACTGCAATTTTAATTTTGTAGCAAAATTGGGAAGACTGTAAATTTTATCTTGATGACATTGATAAAATATTAATTAAGAGAACGAAGGAAAAAATTCCATATCGACCCTTGGACCAAAATTTTCCTCAGAAGTCGGCGATTCCTGCCTTCCTAATAGTAACCTGCAAGAAACTGAAAAGAAAAAAGTTCACAGAATGGAGCCAACTCGTAATTACTCAAGAAAAATAAAGTATTAAAACAAATATTCAAAATGAAATTATAAAGAAATATTTGAGTTTAAAATAGGACAAAATCATAATATAGGCCAGATTTCAAAATCTTTTTCAAAAAATTGAACATTTTAAACGTTTTAAAAACTGTTGATATTAATAATGTAAGGTGTTTCGTTGGAAGCAGTTCTCATTTTAGAAATAAGCATTGTAAGGATATTTTCTAAATTGAAGAAAAATTTTAGGATACGTATATAATATTCAGAAAATCACTTAATAAGATTTAAAACAAATCCACATTTATTAAGAACAAGTAATATAAAATTTTAAAAAAAATAAAGTCAATTCCTTTGGTCAACAAAATTTTTTTTTTTTTTTGTTACGTTTTATTAAATAATTACATTTTTGCCTCCCACATAAAACTAAAATTAAATAATTAAATTTAATGAATGAATTAATATTTGAAAAAAAAAACTGTATAAACATCAAGTTTCATTCACTGCAAACTTAAAAAAAATGTATTTGAACACTTGAGTGGATGAATTAAAAAGTATTTTATGAACAATTGAACATTTGAACAAGATAATAGGGATTGAAAAAGTAATACTAAAATGCACATGAATGGCATTTTTGACGAAAAAAAGGGGGCGATTGGCAGGCAATTTTTAATAGTTATTTGTTGTATTTAATCGCTCTAGGGCAACCATTAATATTACCCCTATCCTTTGTTGTTGCCAAAAATAGGTTCCGATACGGAAATATACCCGTAACAATAGCTTTCCATTGCTGTAAGAAGGGAAAGGCAACATTTTTCACTCAACAGCAGATTTACGAGTAATTAAATCGGTACTTGGCAATTATCCCGTAGACCATTTTCGCCCGATATTATATCCAAAAGGTAGCTTCTGCACTAATAACTGCAATTTTTATCATATTTACTGTGTAAACCTTGATTGCGCGAGTTCTTTAGCGTGTTGAAATATACTTGATAGCCTTAAAAACTATCACGAATTTTTGGCTGCTGAAATTATTTTCTTTTTACAACCTTCGTTGATCCAATTGAATGGGTTTACAACTACTAATGTTCAACTCCGTAGATTTTGAACCAATACATTTAATTATGTCAACAACTCCTGTATCCTTTACCTTACTGCCAGGAAACTCCTGTATCCCCCAGAGGTAAGATTTGTTATGGGAACATGGAGGACATTGTGACTCGACAGATTTGACGTGCATCAATCACCATTTACTATGCCATCTTCGGCCAGATGGGATCAAACCCACTACCTCTTGGACATGGGCCCAGTGCATTACCAACCGGGCTATCCCGGCCCTAGCCGAAATGATTTATAATAATATATATGGTTAAAGACAGGGATAACTTGGTTGGTAGGGGGTTGGACTCGTGTTTGTGAGAACGAGAGTTCGAATCCAGCCAGCTGAAGAATCTCCTTGTAGTAAATGGTGACTGGTGCATTTTAAGTCTGCCGGAGTCACAAAGTCCTCCAAGTTCAAGTAACAAATCAATACCTCCGGGGGTGCTGATCCGGGAGCTCTCTTGTCTTCTGGATCAAAATGACAAGGATACGGAGTTGAACATTGGTAGTCGTAAACCCAAAGATTGGGTCGGCTGTTCAACGGCGATTAAAAAATTATAAAATATATGTATGGTTAGATTCAAGAATAATTCAATGCGTGATTATAAAAAAGTGAGATTTTTACTTTGGTTTGATTCTGCTCATTACATTTTTTTCATCACGTCTTTTTACGCTTAAATTTTTTTTTGTTGTTATTATTTATTATTATTATTATTTGACAAATTTAATGTGTTTAGAATGTTTATTTTGTAAATTGATTTTCATTATGATGTCAAAGTACCATCAAATCAATGGGCATTATGAGTGAAGAGACCCATACTGGGAGAGCTTGATGCTCTTTCGCGTCTGAATTAGTCAATAGTGACGTCATCGCGATAGGAAAATCGTTTTTGTTTCACCCGATACAGAACAACTTTTCAACGAGGTCAGATGCAAATGAAGTGCGTTTTGGAGTAGTAGAAGGTTTGTCACTTATTGTATTAGTTTACACCACCCTTCGCGCATCCTAATAGAATTATTTATTTATGAAAAGAATGTTCTGGAAGAAAAAGCATCGAAATAAGAGAACACATAATTTGAGATTACATAAAATTACATGTTGAAACCGAATTTAAAGAAATAAAACAATAATTCGATAACAATTAAATACATTCCTGGATAGTAAAATTAGGTTTATTTTATCTCAGCAAAAACCTTTCCATGTAAACCTAAAAAGGTTTGCTACGTGGTTTACGTGTAAACCTTCTAATCATAAAATGAGATCTGCAACAATCTTCTCTATTGTACGCCCTTTACCCTAATCTAAGAATTTGGTAACCAACCTTCTATATATAAACCTTACATCGAGGTTGACTTTGAGTTTTCAAGTGTGAAAAAAATCCTTGAACAAAGATAGTCTCAAGGTGAAAATAATCTTAAATCTAGGTCATTATAAGGTTTCTTTTCGCAACGTCTTGTATGCTCGGCAAAAACCCACCTTGTCTTGAAATTTAAATGGACAATGCAATTGGATCCTATGGCTAGGGTGACGTCACTACAATGTCATGATGGACCTAAATGACAGCTTTGTCTAAATGATAATACTTTTCAAACAAAGATTTATAAAATAATTTTTAATCCTTTTAGGATGAAAGGTTTGAAATTGCAATATTTCTGCTTTATTGAAAAAAGGTTTTGAATACAAACATTTTCGTGACACTGAAAAAGAAAATTCCGACACAAAGGTTGCCGTAAAGGTTATGCATGCTTTCTGGGTTTTAAAAAGCTTAACTTGAAGTTTATAATACTGTGAAGTCCCGCAGATCGTTAAGACACGGTTCCCAGAAGATCACCGAAGTCAAGCATCACTGGCTGCGCTCAGTGTGCGGGTGGGTGACCACTTGAATCAGTTTGCGTAGGGACCGAGGGTGTGCGGTATGGGTCCTCGTTAAACTGTTCTACCGTAAAGTGCTCGACTTCGCGTGCAGGTCGTCGGGCTGCCATCCCCTCTGCAGAGGATCAAAATTCCGATGGCATGTCTTCGGATCATCCTCAGGTATGTTTCCCAGACCGTCGCCAATAGCCCATTGTGCAGCTCTAGTGCGACGTAAAAGTAACAACAACAATAATACTGTGAAACCTCCAGGAAAGACCATCTCTTTGTAGCGACCACTTCTATTTACGACCACTTTTGAGAGGCGTTGAAGAAAACCTGTAGGAGGGACAACCTCTCCCAGGGACCGGACAAGCATCTGCCCCAAATGCGGGAAGAAGGAAACACGAAAAAATATGAAGATTAAGTAAATAAAAGAACAGGTAGATTAAAATGTAAATTTTGACGATAACAACTCCTCATTTTGCAGTCAGAGTGCTATCAATAATTTATTTTTACGGTTGACAGTCAAATTAGAAAAATAAGTTTTTTGAGGATTAAAACAAAACAAATACACCTCTTCACATCTTTTAAAGCTAATTAATTTTTTATGATACAAAATTACATGCAATCTTGTACAAAAAAACACAATTGTAATTTAAAGTGGTGTAAGAGTATGGTGTAAGAGTATTTGCAGACTGGGTCTATTATCTCTAGAGCTACTGCACCGATTTTTATGAAATTTAATGTGTACATACATCGATACAATACAATTGATCCTTTTGAATGAAATAAGTAACAAAACATCATCTTCATATAAGGTTAAAGCAGCTATCACAATACTTAAAGTGTCAGTATTGAAATGTTGAACAGTTTTCGAATAGCTGAAGAATCCTAATTTATGTTGCTAAATACTCTCGATGTCTCGATTTATATCAAAATAATTATTTTATCATTATTGTATATCCGCGTAATGTGAATTCCTATGTCGAAAAGTTTCTTCTCAAAACCTTGTTAGGTAGAATTTCTTAGAAACAGAAAATGAATCTTTTTCGTAGTTTAATGTACACCGATTATTTTCTATTCAAGTGCGGAATTATTTTTGTCTATCTTTTAGAAATAAAATTGTCGTATTTAGACTTATCGTTACATACATATTTATGAGTCATTCCTGTGTTTCATGATTCTTTTTTTTAGAGGAATATTTTAGAATATATTTTTCTACTTTTTAAATCATACTTAGTTCTGAACTTGCTATCTCGAAAACTTGCTATTATGAAAATTTTTTAGTTTTTCTTGAATTTTGAGATACCGAGAATATACTGCAGTTTAAAATTACTTGCCGAAAACTTTAAAATAATACTTAAATATACTTAGTTTTCTAAAAAAATATTTAATTTCATTCTAACAAATATTTAATTGCATTAAATTCCGGTTTCACTGTTAGAAATGAATAGGTATTTTAATTCGTGCAATTACCAAATTTTTCTCCCTTGTGTGTTTTTTTTCGGTCTAACGTTCACTATAAAGCGTGGCATTTGTATCATTTGCTTTCAACAAATATATCTTTTCTTTCTAATTTTTTTGTTCTTTTTTATAAACTTTTCAAAACTTTTAAAAGCAGAGGTACTACTTTTTAAAAGGATTTAATTTATTATACCATAAATATTTTAACCCAATCCATGCGGAAAAAGTCATTTCGATTACCCTGTGTCAGCTAAAGAAAGTTTGTAATACAATTACAAAGCATAATAAATATACATTTTACACGTTTTAGTTGATTAATGTCAAGATTAATTTTTTAAGATTCTTTCATAAAGATTTTGATTCTTTCATGATATATATTTCTGACCTAACCGTGTAGAACATAAATATACTAATTATGCATGGAAGTTGCCAGGTACACGAAAGAAAAATATTTCATGGTTAGAATAAAATACATAAGGAATAAATCTAAGTAAAGCAAAAGAAGTAGATGAGAAATAATTATCTTTCCAACAAATTCTGTGAGCGACACGGGGCTATATTTAATCAACTTCACGCTAATTAACATTCTGACTTATGTAGAGGTCAAATTTAACACGACATTTTGCTAATAAACAATCAGCTGGGGGTGACGTCATCGGTCAACTGTGTGGGTATCCGTGATCTTCTTCTTTTTTGAACTCTTTCGCTTACGTAAGTAATTTAAAATTTGTAAGCAAGTAATAAATAAGTTCAGATAATTCTAGAATGAAACCGTAAATTTAAGTAATTTTTTTTTCTTAAAAAAATATCAAATAATGAAAAAAAGGTCGGGTGACGCATTGTAATCTTGTTGTAATTTGTTTAAGTGTTGCTTTTTTTTATGTTCACTAATTTAAGAAATTAAGAGAATCTGCAGTCGATTGTCTCTAGAACCGCTGGACCTATTTTAATGAAAATTAAGATGAGCAGACATTAATACACTGCAAAAACAAATAACCATTCAGCAATTGTAATACACACACGCAACACTAGTTGGAGTCTGAAGGTATGAAATTGCTACAGGACAATTGCAGCAGGAAATGATAAACTGCCTTATTTCAAGTATGAAATCACGCTACAAGGTCTGTATATCTGTAAGAGGGGACCCTACCCCCCTATTATCCCCCTTTTTTGTTGTTGTTGTTTCTGCTGCAACCGTTGTTTCATACCTTCCGACTCCAACTAGTGTTACGCACGATCATGCGTGTGTGTATTACAATTGCTGAATAGTTATTTGTTTTTGCAGTGTATTAATGTCTGCTCATCTTAATTTTCATTAAAATAGGTCCAGCGGTTCTAGAGACAATCGACTGCAGATTCTCTTAATTTCTTAAATGAGTGAACATTAAAAAAAAGCAACATTTGAAGTTTCATGGATAACTAAAAGTTTACCATTCTTTTTTTAATTTCTGAACTTTAAATTTCAGAATACCAACAGCGGTAAAACAGAATGAGTCAGCAAAAGTTTCTCTTGCAGTATAGCGTCCTCGTGAGTTCTACTGTCAATACAATGCCGGAAAAAAAATCGCGCCATGATCCGTAAGGTAATAAAAGAACTATTTTGCCAGCAATGAGGGATAAAAATATCTAACAACCCCCCGACCCCACACTCCCCTATATATTACAAAGAAATAATTCTCCAGATATTTCTCATCGGCCAAGAAACATTAAAAAAAAAATGAACTGGAGATTCATTTTATGTAAAAGATTCGAAGGGTAACCAAAACAACGCTACTCCTTTTTACGAACGTAAACGAATTCATTGTATTTGTCGTGTCATGACTTTTTAATCCCATTTAAGGCAATGCGATCTAGGTGGTCCCTCATTGTTCTTTGCTGGGTTTACGACGCACGATCTTGTACTTGGGGGTAACGAAGACTTTTATCGTCCTGTACAGGGAAGGTCTTCAACAATTAGGACCCTGAATCACCTGTTCAATTGGCATCGTTAACGGCACATAGAATGCGTTCAATAATTGAGTACAAAATAGTTAATGGAGGAACAAAAATGAAGAGCCCCCTCATAAAATTTAATAGATTCACCTCCTCGCGTGAATGGAGGCTTTATCGCACGACAACGGGGGGGGGTTGAAAATGGAAGTGCACTAATTAAATGTAATTGGAGTGGTATTTATTCTAATAGATTTAATTAAGTTTTTTGTAAAATTGTTCTATACGGATTGTGAGGTTTTCTTCCTTTTTTTGTGGCCAGAGTTTGACATTGACTTGTAAACTGTGTTGAGTAAAAAAAAAAAAAATTTTGGTCTTTATCGCTAGATTGACCAAGGAAATCATTTTGACTACATTTAAATTTCAATTTGAAAAACAATGACGTATATAATGACACATTTTCTTAGAATATTTTGAGTGATTTTGTGCAATTTTTTATTACTAATAACCTGTTATATAACTCTAAATAATATGTAAAATATTAAAAATAAATTTTAAGCAAATTTCTTTACACATTGGTTATTCTTTTACGATCCAGTCATTTTGACTGCTTTTGGACAATGTAGATATATATGCTAAGTTTCAGTTTTCTAGTGTTAAATTATGTGAGCTTTAAGACACAAAGTAATTGTTTTCGAATCGAGCTACGCAAATAAATAACATATTAAAATTTTATTGAATGTTTATTTTCGGCTTTCATTTTAAATATTTTTAAGCAGTTCTTAATTGCAGCGACATTCATTCGAAAAGATTTAAATTAAGCTTCTTTTTGTAAAATTATTATCAAAGTATAGTGTAGAGGGGCCGGGATAGCTGGCACTGGGAGCAAGTCCAAGAGGTCGTGGGTTCGATCCCCGTCGTGCGAAAACTCCCCGTGTAGTAAATGGAGACTGATGCACGTTAAATCTGTCGTGTCGCAAAGTTCTCCATGTTCCCATTACAAATCAAACCTCTGGGGGTACTGATCCAGGAGTTTTCTTGTCTTTCTGGATTGGTTCAAAATTACAAGGTCACAGGGTTGAACATTAGTAGCTGTAAACCCAAAAATAGAGGTTGGCTGTTCAACGACGGTTATAAAATAAAATAAAACCAGTTTTCATTTCTTGATGATAAATAGATTTCTGCATCTAAATATCAAGTTGAAATTTTTAAAATTGTTTCATTGAATTAATACAGATTTGATTTCAAAGATTAAACTCCAATTCAATCAGGGAATCATTTAAATCTATTGATTTTCTTCGGATACCATGGAAACTCTACAATTCAATACTTTTCACCTCAAGAAGAAGAAGATCAAGGATGCCCTCACATGTGACCTCTGACGTCGCGCCAGCTGTTCGTTTATAAGCAAAATGGATTGTTAAAGTTCAGCCAAGTTTCTCCACAAAAGTTAGAATGAACGGGAAGTTATTTAAATGCAACGCAGTGTCGCATATGAAATTTGTTAAAATAAAATTCTTTTTCGTCTTAGTCTGTAAGCTATTTTTAAAGCAATGAAACTTTAATGATTCGTGTGACAAAACATTTTTCGTATCATTGCAAGTGGAAGTTATTAAAATAATAACCCTTTCACACAATTATCAAAAGTGAATTAACTAAAAAAAGGAAGCACACTGCTTTTAATGAAATCAACTATTTATTTTATAACACTGTTGCTAGAGATTATCCGTACAAACTTATTTATCTCTGTCATTGTTTCTCTTCGCGTTGTGTCGTAAGTTACTTTTAAATTTCTCTTGTGTTGTAAGCTGTTTTCGAAACAATGAAACTTTAATGATTCGCGCGAAACAATAATTTTTTGTATCATTGCAAGTGAAAGTTATTAAAATCATACCCCTTTCAGACAAGCTTATTAACTAGAGGAAGGAAGCACACTGCTTTTAATTAAATCAACTATTTATTTTATAACACTGTTGTTAGAGATTATCCGTAAAAACTTATTTATCTCTGTCATTGTTTCTCTTCTTGTTGTGTCGTAAGTTACTTTTAAATTTCTCTTGTGTTGTTGTAAGCTGTTTTCGAAACAATGAAACTTTAATGATTCGCGCGAAAAAAAAATTTTTTGTATCATTGCAAGTGAAAGTTATTAAAATCATACCCCTTTCAGACAAGCTTATTAACTAGAGGAAGGAAGCACACTGCTTTTAATTAAATCAACTATTTATTTTATAACACTGTTGTTAGAGATTATCCGTAAAAACTTATTTATCTCTGTCATTGTTTCTCTTCTTGTTGTGTCGTAAGTTACTTTTAAATTTCTCTTGTGTTGTTGTAAGCTGTTTTCGAAACAATGAAACTTTAATGATTCGCGCGAAAAAATAATTTTTTGTATCATTGCAAGTGAAAGTTATTAAAATCATACCCCTTTCAGACAAACTTATTAACTAGAGGAAGGAAGCACACTGCTTTTAATTAAATCAACTATTTATTTTATGCTGGAGATTATCCATAAAACTTATTTATCTCTGTCATTGTTTCTCTTCTTGTTGTGTCGTAAGTTACTTTTAAATTTCTCTTGTGTTGTAAGCTGTTTTCGAAACAATGAAACTTTAATGATTCGCGCGAAAAAATAATTTTTTGTATCATTGCAAGTAAAAGTTATTTTAGACAAGCTTATTAACTAGAGGAAGGAAGCACACTGCTTTTAATTAAATCAACTATTTATTTTATGCTGGAGATTATCCATAAAACTTATTTATCTCTGTCATTGTTTCTCTCCTCGTATTCAAATCACATTAAAAGAATCTTCCCGCAGACAAAATTCCCTTTTCTCTCTCTTGAGAAAGGGATCCTTCAGAACTGTCAAAAGACTTTTCCCGAAAACAAAACTGACTAACTTTGCATTGCCTGGGGGGGAGAGTGTGAGGGAAGGATTTTGAAGAATCTTGTGTACCCGCTAATCCCTATAATCCTCGGGATTCGTTCGACGTCTCGTTCGGAGGGAAGGTGTGTGACAGTGTAGCAGCACAATACCCCTAATGATGGCCCGAGACGGGGGATGCGGAGGGAATGGACCATCATTAATGGCAACTTAAGGCCGATCTCGGCACATTAAAAGGTTGTTTGGGAGGGCGCCACCTGGTGCCCATCATTAGCGTCAACCATCTTAATCTGGCCCGAGACCACAAAAATTTGTCCTAGGATAGAGTCCCTTTTAATGAATATGTTTATCGCCGTGTCATAGAAGGGGGGGGGGGTTGCCATCCACTTTCTGGGTGAAACATAAAAGGATTCATTATTCAAAATACAGCAGAGGATTATAGAATGGCAAAAATAGAATAAAAGGATTTACAGAAGGGTGGAATTGAATTGTTTAATTCAAAAATCAGTTAGTTTCATTCAAAAGCAGTATAGTAGGATCTACAGAAGGGTAGAATTGAATCTTTAAATTCAAAAATCAATTAGTTCAATTCAAGAAAAGTAAAGTTGGATCAACGGAAGGGTAAAATTAAATTCTAAAAATCAAAAATCAATTAGTTCAATTCAAAAACAGTATAGTAGGATCAACAGAAGGGTAGAATTGAATTTTTAAATTCAAAATTCAATTAGTTCCATTAAAAAAAAAACAGTATAGTAGGATCTACGGAAGGGTGGAATTGAATTTTTAAAATCAAAAATCAATTAGTTCAATTCAAAAAAATTATAGTAGGATCAACGGAAGGGTAAAATTAAAATTTTAAAATCAAAAATCAATTAGTTCAATTCAAAGACAGTATAGTAGGATCAACAGAAGGGTAGAATTGAATTTTTAAATTCAAAAATCAATTAGTTCAATTAAAAGAAAAACAGTAGGGGAGAGTGGGGTCAATTGTAACAAGGTACGATTGTAACAGAGCAAAAATTTCAAGTGTCGGGTTCTAGATTTGGTTCCTAGGTGGCGCACAAGGTGTAATTAATAAATCTACATGTACACCCCTGCTGGCAACCATTTTTATGTACTTTCGAAAGAGTTACATCACAAAAGATATTTTCACGCTAAGTAAGTACTTTTTTTGGTATTAGAATATTATATCGTAACAAAGTAATTTTGTTTAAACAAATAAAAATTATTAACCGAATATGTAAGTGGATATCTTAATTGACATTTCAAAAAAAAGAAAATTAGTTTTGTTAATTAACTAGCATTGTTTTTAACAAATGAAGCTGAAATGACGTCTTGGGGACGATTGTAACAATAAGTAAAGGGACGATTGTAACAGCTGAAAATAAAATTCATAATTTCAATTGCAATTGTTTAACCCCTTAGGTTCCATTTCTTATGTTTACAAACCATTACTTAACTCTTTAAGAACCACCAATAGTTTCCTATATCATTTATATTATGTTGCACGTGCATTATTTTATTTGTCACCTTTCACAGCATAAATTAAAATTTTTAACCCCTTAAAGTTAAAAGTTTAACCCGGTCTCTGCTCATTATTATTTTTACTCCTAAAATATCACTACTATTTTGATCAATAAAAAAATATATCACAACTATGATAATATGTATAATTAACTATGTTTTAGTTGAATTTATGAACTGTTACAATTGACCCAGTAAGTGGGGACAATTGTAACAAGTGCACGACTGTCAAAAATTGTTAATAACTAGTATAATAACATTTAATATCAGGTATTTTTATTTTTTTTTAGTAGAGGATAGTCTACTTTACTCGTCTGTCAATTAATACTAATAATATATTGGATTTTTTGTTAGTTAAAAATAGTTAAGTAAAAAATGTTACAATTGACCCCACTCTCCCCTATAGTAGGATCTACGGAAGGGTGGAATTGAATTTTTAAATTCAAAAATCAATTAATTCAATTCAAAAACAGTATAGTAGGATCTACAGAAGAGTAGAATTGAATTGTTGTCATTTAAAAATTAATTATGTAACACAGCAATGGTTGCGCGATACGAATTCCGCATCCTGCTTACACCGACCACAGCGCTGACGCAAAGTATCCTCAGTGGTAGACGGATCATGGGTTAGAGTCCCTTTGCTATCAGGCTAATTATGGGCAGTTTTCGTGGCTTTCCTCTTCACGTAACGCAAATTTAGGTCCATAAAAAATTTCCACCTCGTATGCAAATTTCTCTCAATACTTGATCCAGACCGGGATAAACTGGTTGGTAGGGCACTGGGCCCATGTCGAAGAGGTCGTGGGTTCGATCCCGCAGACTGAAGACTCTCCTTGTAATAAATGGTGACAGATGCGCGAAAAATCTGTCGAGTGACAAAGTAGTTCATGTTTCCATAACAAATCAATACCTTTGGGGGAACTGATGCAGAAGTTTCCTCGTCTTTTGGATTGGTTTAAAAGACAAGGCTACGGAGTTGAACATTAGTAGTCGTAAACCCAAAAAAATTAGGTCGACTGTCCAACGATTGTTATAAAATAAAATAACATTGCTACTTGGGATGTTATCCTGATTAAAGGGTTAATTGATTACATATTACTCTGTTACAGAATAGTTGCTTACAAGAAATCCTGATGGCAAGTTTTCCTGATTACAAAATAATTGTTTGCATGTTAAACTGTTAGTAGATGAAAGGAAATGATGATTACATATTATCCTGATTATAGAATAATTAACTAAGCAATTGATTACACTGAATAAATTAAAGGAATGATGATTGCATATTATCCTGATTATAGAGTAATAGATTTCACTTTAACCTGTTACAGAGCAATTGAAACGATTGCATGTTATCCTGATTGTGGATGATAACAAGAAATCGCTGACAGTCATTTACGACAGTCATCAGGACTTTCTCTGCTGAAATTGCTCTTTAAATGAATTCAATTACTATTTTATTTTATAACCGTCGTTGAACAGTCGACCCAGTTTTATGGGTTTAGGACAACTCATGTTCAACTCCATTGCCTTCTCATTTTGAACACAATCCAGAAGACAAAGGAACTCCTGGATCAAGCATTGGGAGACATTTGCCTTCGTGGAAGACTTTTTAATGGAACTAACCCGCATTTGCGTTACATGGAGACCACGAGAACCTCCCACGGTTAGTCAGACGGCAAGGGGACTCTAACCCATGATCCCTCTACCACTGGAGAAATTTCATGTCAGCTCTGCTGTCGGTGCGAGCCAGATGCGGAATTCGTATCGGCTGGGATTCGAAGGCGAACCCTGAGCCATTGCGGCACAATTCAATTATTATGTTCACTGCAGAATAATAAATTAAAAAAATAACAATTTCAGTAAAAAAAAAAAGAAAAAGTTCTTTTTTCTCTAAGTAAATCAGCATTCTCCAAGTAAGATACTTCTTTTTATAGAGTTCCAAAAAAGAAAAAAGGGGAATTTCTTTGATGTATAGCAACTTCCTTTTCTTTTATCGTCCTTTGTCCACTTTAGGTTCCTCTTTCTGTCCATTTCAAATTTTCTCTGCTTTTTATGCGTTTTTTTCTTCCCGGGCAGGGGCCCATAAATGTCTACCAATGGTGCTCAATCGAGTTCGAAATATACACACACCTCAAAGGAAATGCTCTTCCTGTTCCCGTCTGCAGTACAAGCAAGAAAGAGCCAATTGAAATAGAACAAATGATTATCGAGGAATGTGCGGGGGGAAACGAAGCATTTTATAGATAAAAAAAATAGAACGATATAGTAACTTTTATCAACTACGAAATAATGAATCCACGAAATCATTGAGCCGTTAATCACTATTCCCACTAATTAATTGCAATAGATTTTTCCGAACTATATGCTTTCAAAAAAATGTTCTTTTTTTTTTTCCCTGAAAACTTATGATGAACCCCCCCCCCCCTCCCCAAAGAAAAAAATTTGTCGGCATTTTAAATAAAAAAAATAAGTAATATAAAAAAATTAAAGTTAATTTCTTCTCAGGTCAACAAAGAAAACTTTTATTTTAGTTACTTTAGTTACTTAAATAATTACCAACAAATTTTTTAAAGATAATTTCACATAAATTATTTTTTATTTGCTTCTTATTTCATTCTAAAAAAATTCAAAAGGATACACATTTTTACACTTATCTATGTCACCAAAAATGACGAATCGGTCTTGAGAAATAAAAATTCAACTTCTTTGAAACTTCTGAAACTATTTATTGTCATTAAATATTATTTAAAATATTTATATAGCATGGTGATTTTCCCCGCTACTCCAGAATAAATTTGAATTTTCTCGATTCATTTTGCTTTTTAGTAAGTAGCTTTTTTTTTTACTTCAATCAAAACTTTTTACCAAAATTAATCAGGCATCATTTTTGTCATTCATCGTGTACATGTTTTTTATTCCTTCCTTTAACCATTGTTTCCCATTAATTTGCATATCAGTACGCACATAATTTTTGTTCTGTTTCAATGAGATATCTGCAAGTGGCGTAGTGTGCGTATCTCGATCCTGATGGGTTGTTGAAATGGGACACTTGTTCACATTAGCAACTCTTCTTTCCTTTCCATTTCGAGTAAGCCACTCCCGACGAGTATCCATTCTCTTAAGTGACACATTCTAAATTCTTTTACAAAGATTTCAATTCCTTCACTCTATATTTACACAAAGACTTATATGCGTCTTCGTGTCTGTGTTTATGTTTAATGTAAATAATCAAATTATGCATCGAAGTTTCCAGGTACACAAAACAAAAAATATACCACGTTTACAATAAAATACATAAACAAATATTAAATTTAAGTGAAGTAAAAGACGTAGACGAGTATATTTCAACAGATTCGATGCTGTTCTGTATTTATCATTTCTAACTTATGTTGCTCAACTTTAATACTCCATTTTACTGATAAAGTTTAGCTGACGTCATATGTCACGTGAGGTCTTGATGTGCAACTACTCAACTACCGTTGACCTTAAATGACTTAGTTTCATAGGAGCAAGAAGTAAAAGCGTATCCATAAACACATAGTTTTCAGACAAATTCAGGAATGCTTAATGAGTGATGATTTACCACCTGTGGTCATGAGGGTGGTACGTTGATCATCTAGTTAACCGAACGAAGAAAAAAATAATTTATTATTAAGGAACGTGAAATAAATTCCTTCCTTTAATAAGAGCAGCACTAATGTTATCTTTAACGGTCTTTATTTTTTATTTTATTTCTTTATAAAGAAATGTGTAGGTAGGTAAGTACATCATTTACGTCGCACTAGAGCTGCACAAAGGGCTATTGGCGACGGTCTGGGAAACATCCCTGAGGACATATGCCATCACCATTTTGATCCTTTGCAGAGGGGATGGCTCCCCAGCTTTGGTACCCCGACGACCTATGGGCGAAGTCGAGGACTGACACCGCGCACCCTCGGTCCCTTCGCAGGCTGATCAAAGTGGTCACCCACCCGCTCACTGACAGCAGCCAGTGATGACTTCGGTGTTCTACTGGGAACCGTGTCTTTACAATCAGCCACTGTGGGACAAAGAAATGTGTAAATGAGTTGCACTGAAATCCGTTTAAATTAGATTTTGATCAAAGCGTGCATGAAATTGTGTTTGACCATTTGAGTATATTTTGTTTTTCTTTGAAAGAAATATAAATGACTTACACATGGCGATTAAAAAATTATTTTCCAGATCGTCACTTCTTTTGTCAAAAATGCTTTTTATTATTATTTTTGAATAAATATAGTAAACTATTTTATTCCATGCATGTTTCTTAAAAATGTTCTTTATTTTAGCGTATTAACGCTTACGCTCATTTGAAAAATGCTTCGGAAGAATTACTTATTAATATCAACTAAAATTATCAATTTTCGAAAAAGTAGCCACTGTTAAGTTGTAAAATTTCTCTAATTTTCTCTCTTAGAGAATACCCGCAAAAGTAAATAGAGGGTTCGAATTTTTGTCATGTGGTTCCGTTGAGCGTAACGATTGCCCAAATATCTCAAAATGGAAATGGAGATTCATTCAATTCCAGAACTTGCGGAATGGTCGTTCGCTTTTCAACATTTTTCACACAAAAGAAAACGGGAATTTCACGACTTTTGACCACTTTGTAACATTCTTTTTTTCCTTTCCCACCGATTTCTTTTTCTTTTTATTTTTATGAAGGGCAGGGAGAGGTGGGGTGAAAGCCACATAAAATGTTGAGAAATCATCGTCGAGTGAAAGAGGACTTTCTTCACCTGCTGGATTCTTCTTCTTTTAACATTTTTAGGGAAGGAGACAGATTTGAAGCCGGTTTTAAAATGTTGAGAAATAACCACCGGCGTTTTGCTGAGTCGTTTATTTCTTACTCTTTAGTCAACGGTTTCATTTTTATTTATAGACATTCCACTAAAAAACACATTTGATTTTCTGATTTATTTGACTTATAAAAATGAGTTTTTAAATATATATATATATATATATATATATATATATATATATATATATATATATATATATATATATATATATATATATATATATATATATATATATATATATATATACTTGTATATTACTGTGAATGACAGAAATTGGTGGTTGTTGACGTTTCACCAGTGAATGCTGACAATCACTTAGTCACTTCGCTAAATTTCCGAAATAATATACTAGGTCTAGTTAAGTGCCATTGCCCGGAATACTTTTGACCGGCATACACAACACTGCTGTTTTTTAGAATACAATGCCATTGACCGGTATACATTTGAAAGGTATACCTTACACTGTAACATAAAAAGCTTCTATTAATCTTTTTAGGTTCTTTCTTTCCTATAAAACTTTTTCCTAATTTATTATTCCAATCGATACACTTTCTCACACTTTTAAAAAGCCACATCCTGTTCTTAAATCTATTTTCGTCTCAAGTATGCATTCATTAAAAGTAAGACATTTATCCCTTTACTTTTGTGGGAATCGCTTGACCTATTCAATGAACCAATATTAATTTTCTCACGTTTTCGGATTTTTTGCAAGAATTTTCCTACCTGAAAGACTGATCGGAATCCTGTGTCTGTTTACCTGCTCGATCCGACTGCCACCTTGTGTGTGTATATATATATATATATATATATATATATATATATATATATATATATATATATATATATATATATATATATATATATATATATATATATATATATATATAAACAAAATAAAGATAAAACAAAGGAAAATTACAGTCATATGAAAAAAGGGAGAAAAATAAAATAAAAAATAACAAGCAACTGGGGGAAAAAAAATAAGAACAAAAATAAAAAAAATTCGAAGAAGAAATGATAGATTTTTTTTTAAAAAATCTGGAAAATGAAAGATATAATATTTTCAGCAGCCCACACGATTATATCCACAAAAAAGAGGGCTTTCTAATATTGTATCAATATAGCCAAAGCAAAATATATCAATAATACAATAGTGTGAGGAGCACTCAAAAATCTTTACAAAAATTGCAACAAATAAAATAGAGCTCAATAAATAAAACTAACATGTAAAAACAGAAAATAAAATATAAAGAAAAAACAGAATAAGACATAAAATATAATCTATAAAGCGAGTAGTGAATTCAAATGAACTTACATGAACGGGAAATTTTTCATGAATGATTTAAAATATTTTCGTAGCAAGATTGCAAAATATGAAAACAAAAGCGCCAATTGAGCGTAACTAGAGGAGTTTTGTTTTAAAGTGCGTTCTTGCTGCATTACTGAAGTGCGTTTGATTTGTTAGTTACTTTGGATGGGCCCGAAAATGGATGTGAGCAAGGTAATATTATACGGGATAATTTAATAAAGCTGACTATAAATAATTTTAGAAAATAAATATTTATTTAAGAAAAAAATATAAAATAGAAAAGAAAAGATAAAGAAAATTGTCAGTTTTATACATAATTGTAGCCACGGGTTCGCCCGAAACGGATTTGCACATGGAAAAATTATCTAAATTAACAAAGGAATTTTTTAGTAAATAATTTTGGTCACGGATTTACCCGAAATGGATTTGAACATAGGAAAATTATGCAAATTAACAAAGAAAATTTTTAGTAAATATATCTATAATAATATACGATTAACTCAATGATTTTATATAGAATTTTATTACTTTAGTTGGATATCCATTGTTTTTTATAAAATTTCGAAAGAGTTTATCAATTTTTTTTCCGGATAAATAAATATTACTACGCATTCTTTTAATTCTATTCATTTCATTATAAGTGGCATTTAAGTTGATGCTCCTAGAAACATTAGAATTCCAAGTAATTAGTTTATTTATATTAAAACTAAAATCATTTCTTTTATCGTATAAATCAACAAAGCAGATAGTTTCTTCTTTTATAATACCCAAATCCAAAAAATTGAAATTAATATTATTATCATGATTACGAAACAAGATTAATTCTTCAGGGTAAACGTCATTTAATAAAATAGTATAATCTTGAAAATTGAAGATAATTAAGTCATCAATATATCTAAAAACAAATTTAATACTAAGAGTATAATTTTTTTCATAATAATGCAAAAATAAGTTAGCTAAGAGATGAATAATTAGATCCTTGTGGTATTCCATCAATTTGAAGAAGAATATCCCTTCCATTGTAAAGATAATTATTAAAAAGACATAAATTAATCAGAATTTCCCAATAATCAAAATCACAACAAAGGATTTTTTTAAAATCATAGTAATAATTCAAAAGGACATCTTTTAGTTTGGAAAGGGGAATGCTATTGAAAAGATCCTGGAAATCAAAAGTCGCAATAGAATTAATTTTATTATGTTTAATGAATTCTAAAATCGGTTGATTATTAGTGAAATTCCAAGAGAAACCTTCTTTAGAAACATTGTTAATAATTTTATTTAAGTAGTCAGAGAAAATGATGCCAGGTTTAGTTAGATAAGTATTAGATCCACATGTGATAGTTCTAAATTTTACAGGAATTTTATGAAATTTAGGACTGATAATTAAGTAAGGAAATTGTATATTGCTAATTTTAATTTTTAATCTCTTACATAAAGCTAAAATTTTTTTAATGACGTATTATTCTGAAATTACTAAGTTTAAAATTTTCACTATTTTTTAATTCCGTATTTAAAAGTTCAACATAGAATTTTTTACAGAAGATTGCATAATTATTGTTAGCTTTGTCTATGGGAGTAATTACAAATTTTTTTGAAGTTACTTAATTGATTGAACAGTATTAGAAAAATTTGTTGGATTGTTACTGCTATTTAAATTATCCTTATCATTGAAAACAAAGTTTTTACGGTAATTATAAACACCCCATTCTGTTAACATACATAGGTAAAGAGAATCTGTTTCATATCTTTAAACAAAAACTATCGAGATCATTAAGAAAGTGCTTTAGAATTTTATTGATTGATATATGGTAAATGGGTCTAAATTTT
Organism: Parasteatoda tepidariorum; assembly: GCF_982258835.1. NCBI lineage: Eukaryota > Metazoa > Arthropoda > Arachnida > Araneae > Theridiidae > Parasteatoda > Parasteatoda tepidariorum. The sequence continues at coordinate 132,448,502 of NC_141756.1, read as the reverse complement.
GTGCCTTTTATCATTAAATTCCTAAGTTCTAAGTTTTCTATAATATTTAAATCACCAGTATAATATGTTTATGATGTTTATCAACAAAATCAAAATATTTCTCTTCCTCACAATGACATTCATAATCGGATATATTAATACTCCCTAAATTTTTGCTTATATCATTATAATTAAATATAGTTCTACCAAGAGATTTATTATACATTTAAAGCTTTTAATTATGTTAAAATCTTTTAATGGAAATAAAGTTTTAAAATTTTTGAAAATATTATGAAATTTGATCTTATCGAAAATAGGATTTTGAAAGTTAATAACGAAATGTAAATTATCTAAATTTTTCTTAATTTTTCTTTAATTATATTTAATTAATTATATTCTCGATAATTCATCTATATATAGATCTAGATCTGACCGAAAGAAACTCACAGCTGATCATATCATAGGTTTCTTTACACTTATTTAGAACGTGATTTGGTAAAACTGCTTCATTTTATTTTACTGGTGTTTAGTGTGAAAAAAATGTAAAAGGATTTCCCTTAAAACTACTCTACCTGTTTCGTGTCATTGCATGCAAAAGGCTACTAATTTTCTGCATAAATATACACATTTGTGTACTTAAATTGTAACTTCTTCGGAGAAACCAAAAATACTTCATTTTGCTTAAATATCTATGACATAAACATTCTTTGCATACCCTTTTTTAAGTCTACAGTTATTCCAACAGGTGGCGCAACAAATGTCTTGTAGACCACTTTTATAACGACAATTGTTAAAAATACGGATTTTACCTAATATACAGTAGGGCTCAATTACATTATTTTAAAATATCTTTCGATTAAATTTAATTTATATTAAAGTGATATATATACATACAGTCCCTGGCCGAATTATTAGACGTACTATTGGAGTCTATGTCAAATCTTAATTATCACGTGATACTCTACAGCTTTATTGTTTTGATGAGACTGCACTTGTTTACGTTCGTGTAACAATTGGTTAGATTAGAAAACATATAATATAAATTCGACGATATATTATATAAATATAGACTATTTATTACATGAGGTATTATATTAGCATATTACAATAATTCGACTCAATTATTATGCGCACTGTAGAGTTTTAATTACCGAGCTTTAACAAGTTCAAACCGGCTTTAGTCGTGTAAAAACAATACGGCTGTATAGTATCACCTGATAATTAATATTTGGCATAGAATCTTATAATTTGGCCAGAGTTGTGTACTTATGTCATCGAAATCTATATCGTAAATATGTGACCGTTAAAGTGACTTTTTTTTTTTATTCATTCTTAAGAAACTAGTTTTTCTCTTTACCTACTTTTAATTAACTAATCCCCTATTTGATTCAATCCTTACATAATTGAGGGGGTTGAACCAAAAGATCGCGTTGCCCAACAACACCTGCTCAGCGATAGAAGAAGGAGAAAAGAATGCAATAGATGAAATGCCTTCACTAGGAACAGATAGATGAGCCGGGATTTTCTACCTCCCGGGGGTTCTATCTGGAAAATAAAATAAAAAAGAAAGGAAAATATATCCTAGAAGAAGGATGTCGTCTGCGCGACATCTTGTTGTGTTCACCAAACTCTGTTCCGATTGAAATACCGTTCCCGAGAAAAGGAACCAACCCATTTAAAACAATCCAGTTTTTAAACTCACCTTTTTTTGGTTCTTTATTGCTTATCTCGGAGTGGTCATTGAAGTTGATCAATTGTATTCCCGTTTTCTGCCACTTTCATTTTCTTTTCTGGAAGAAAAGAGAGAAATGAATCTGAGAAACAACTTTAGAGGCTTTTTTCGGGATTGAGGAAGGAGATCCCCCTTTTTTCTTTCTCCAGGGAAAGATTAACCTTTCATTTTGAGATACCCCCACCCACCCCCTATCACACACCTTCGACTCTAGTTAATGTGTTGCTTTTCTCGCCAGAAGGGATAAACAGTATGGTTCACGTTTGGACTAAAGTCAGTAAAAAAAAATAATAAGGAAATATTTGCCATTTTGGATAGAGCATCTTTAGTAATGTTTAAAGTATAGTTTCAAGCGAATGAAAAATATTTTTTGTTCGGTAAATTGACTGAATTGATTTTATTAAGCATAAAAATATTTTAACATTTAAAAAAAATACAATAATTCTAATACAATAATAAAAAATTTAAAAAAATTCCAGAAAATCGATGCTTTATTGCGATCACTAATTACCCATTGGTCAAATGTAAAAATACTTTAAATTATTATGATGCAAATACGTTAAGAAATGACTGCCGGTGAAAATAAAAAGAAAAAAAGAATTCTAAAAAAATGATCAAACAGCAGTGGTCGCCATAGCTACGCATGCAATGACGACGCATGCGCACTGTTTACTATTACTCTTGAACACAGTTGAAAAATGTGATGACGTCCAAATAAAGTGCACACGCCATAAATCCCAAAACAAGACCCATTTTGCCAATGGTTAATATAAGATTGAACGCCCGTAGCACTGCATACACGATTTTTTTATATATAGAGTAACAAACATAGATTCTTATGTTCTATTATTTATGCTATCGTGTGTATGATGTCGTATTTTTATGAGTTTTGTAAACCATTTAACAAGGACGTTATCAAATAGCAGCGGTCGCCATAGCAACGCAAAATGCAATGACGATGCATGCGCACTGTTGACTTACTCTTGAACACAGTTAAAAAGCGTAATGACGTCAAAATAAGGTACGATCGCCATCAAACATCCTAAGCAACAACCATTTTGCCAAAGGGTACAATTACAATAATTGTAATTCTCTAATTATTATTGTTTGAGAAAGATAAAAAAAAAGGTGCTAGTATAGAAGTGATTTCATATATATATATATATATATATATATATATATATATATATATATATATATACAGGAGTGTGTTATTAAATGCATATCATCAGACCTTAGAATAAGCTTTAGCCCAAAACTGAAATTTTTTTTCTTTTTTTCCTGACATGGGAAAAGGTAAAGATAGGACAGGAATTACCTAACTGATGAAAACTTGTTCGCGTGAAAAAACAAAAGACTAAACTAACGACAGGCAGCAGCGTTAGTTACCTTCTTCCAAAATACCCCCTCCTCAAAAATAAAATTTTAAAAAAAAAAAGGAAATTCATTCCATCATTAGCGTCTCCAAGCGCCATCAGTAGTGGCCAAGAAAAACCTAAAAAAGTGCATTCTTATCTCCTTCATTGGAAAATGTAGGGATTACGTAGGGAGAAAAAAAAGTTATAGTAGGGGGAAAAAATGAGGGTGAGGAAAAAGCGTAATGTCGTATTCCTATGTGCGACGCAAACGACGTGTCCAGAATTGGCGTCGAAAATGAGTTCCTAACCTATTTCCTCTACGTGGTTTTCTGTAAATTGGCATGGAGCATTTCGTAGATTGTCTGTCTCTTATAAGCTTTTTTGCGCCTTCTATTATCAACGACCCCACCTCTCTTTTTTTTCGAACAAGGGAAAAACTCAAATTTCACGCTTACTTTCCGAAAATATGTCATTTGTAGAGGCTTATGTCATAAATTAGGGTCTCAATTTGTTTGTAAGAAGAAATTTAAAACTTCTAATAAGAGTTTTGAAGAAAAACTGCCAGTTGATAAAAATGATGCGAAAGAAGCCTTACAAACAACGTTATTTATTTTCTACAAAAACACATTAGTGGCAAATTTAAAAAAAAAAAAAAATCAGAATAGGTTTTTTTTTTCCAAAAAAAAAAGTGACTTTCAATTTTTTTTAACTTTTGGAATGTTTAAGGAGCGTAGATTTTTATTATTTACTTTTCAATATAAATAGTAGTTAAAAATGTTTTCAGGAAATTAATAAAAATAAGCTTCTGAGAGCGTTTACAAAACATACGTTTCAATTTTAAAAAAAAGTGCGTTATTTATTGATTTGTAAGCACAAAACGCTATTTTTATGTTTACAAACAAATACACATAGAATAATAGATGTCATAACAGACTTTATAAACATGATTTGAGACGAGATAGCCAAATGGGTAGGACACTCGGCCATGTCCAAGTAGTCGTGGGTTCGATCCCCAGCGGCGAAAACAGTGTGTTAAATGGTGACTGATGCACGTTAAGTCTGTCGAGTCACAAAGTACTCCATGTCCCCATAACAAATCATACCTCTGGAAGTACTGATCTAGGAGTTTCCTTGTCTTCTGGATTGGGATCAAGATGACAAGGTTACGGAGTTGAACATTGGTAGTCGTAAATCCTAAATTGGGTCGAATATATAATAAAAAATGCGAATATATATATATACATGATTTTTACTACTTTTCAAAATAACCTTTAGAATTAGCTAAAAATTTCATAACTTAATAGGTTATCTACTTAGAAGAACTTAGTACGACTAAATGGGTTACTACTTAATGTAATTTAGTGTGACTTAATTGGTTAATTAATTCGTATTTTTTCTCCCGATCTAATTCAACCGTTAAAGGAGAGGGGATGGCTAATTCTAAATTTTCTAAGTCAACTCTTACTTAGGTCAACAACAAAATATATATTTTTAAGTTACTTTTTATTAATATTATTAAAAAGGTTTTCTCCCATATAAAACTAAAATGAATGAATTAAATTTAATGAATGAATTGATATTAGAAAAAACTGTATTAACATCACGTGTCATCGACTACGCGTTTAAAAAAAGATATTTGAAGTTGAGTGAAGATGAACAAAAGTATTTTATGAACGGTTAAAAATTTGAACAGGATAGAAGGAGAGTGTGAACTAAATGCTGGAACAAAATTTGAGTTATAAAAACAGACTAGTGTTCAGTATTATGTTAGTTACTTATAGTTACGAATTGTAAAATTTTATTTCTTCACACATTTTCGAGTAAAAAGCAATCGAAGTTCAATGGAATCGCTATTTCTCCAATCTGTTAAAATGTTGTCTCAATTTTCCACCTTTTTTGAAATCCCACCATTTACGGAAGTCGTATTTGCGAATTTTAAACGCGTATAACTCGTTAAAAAAATTCAAACAGTTCTAGTCGTATTTTGTTCTTGGTGTACTTTACTCGCACTCCAATTTTTAAATTTCTATTTTATCAAATTGAAAACTGTTACGGTTATAACATATCCGCTCATAACTTTCGATTTTTTTTCATCAAATTGAAAACTGTAACGGTTTTAATATATCCGCACATAACTTTCGATTTTTTAAGAAAGTTTTTTAACGTACTAAAGTTTCTAAAAATTTGAACGCGGTGGGAATGATAACCGAACTTATTTTCGCAAAAAACTATGAGAAACCTCGCAATTCTTTTTAACTGAGTGTTCGGCTTTTAAAATCTTCAAAAGAGTTCATTTTTTTCGAACTGGAGACGCATTTAAAAATGTTTGTCTTAAAAAACTTAAATTTTCGAATGACTTCGAATACAAAATTTAGCTATATATGAAATATTTCTTTGCGCATAAAACTTAAACAATTTTAGTTTCGAACATATTTTTTTCCAATGCCCACTTGGAGAATGACCTTTCGTCATACAGGCATTTTACGGGGCAGATTTGTTGACCTCTCTTTCTGGGTCACCCTTTCAGATGGGCCAAAGTTGCTCCCATAGTAAGGACAGATAGTACAGAGAATGAAAGAACATCCGGATTCGAACCCAGAACCTTTCTGATGCAAGGCCAGTTCCCTGACCCCTACACAGGCCGGTCGGCTTTAATTTCGAACATAAAATTTAAAAAAAAAAACATAAATAAAATAACTTCACCTCTCTTATAAAATGTTCAAAAATATTTAAATATAGGTTACTTCAAACAAACAAAAAAAAAACATAAATATGGTTTTTATACATTATTGTTACCAAGTAAAATTACTTTTTATTAAAGTATATGGAAAAATGAAGGCTAATAAATGGTCGGAAGGAGGGGTAGGAGACAGTGTAGAAGGTTAAATGCTATTGCACTGACTGCATTTTAGTCATATAAATCATTTTTTTTTTAAATGGTTCATTGATTTGGCATGATTGAAAAGTAATAAATAAGTGAAATATTTATGGAAATACATAAGAGTCTTGCATAGTAATTTAAAAGAAGCAAAATGACGTTGCTTTGGAGGCGACCTTCGAAATTTCACCTGCCAGTCCAAAATACCAGATTCAAGGCCGTCTGTGAACTGCTTTTGTCCCCTAAGCATCAGCAGCAGCATGTGGTGCAGAAGAGGTTCGTGGATTCAAGTCCAATAAAAAGTTTATTCGAAATAAAGGAGTATTCAAAGTTAAATAAAAGATAGGATAAAGTAAGACACTCAAAAATTTCAAATCTTACTTCTTTCTTACTATTGAGAATATTTACGTGGATGAAATATCCCAGCCGAATTGGAGAACTCTTTTTTTCGAAAAAAGTTTCAAATAGTTTCTTTTTAATTGTTTATAATTACAATTTAGTTTAACCCATGGTATTAAATTTAAGTTATTCATTACGGTATTTTTTTTTATTTAAGCGTACACTAAAAAGCATCATTTGAAAGATGTAATAAAAGAAAAATATAATACATTTCTCAAGATATTAAAATTACATTCATTTCACGATATCTTATGAAAATGAAAAAAATAAAACCCGATTTTATAATTGTATAAAAAGCTGTTGAAACAACATAATCAAGTTTCAATTGTAAATTTGATTGTGTTATGGCATAATCAAATGACATATTCACGTTTAAATAGTAAATTTGATTATGTTATTTTAATGGTTGACTTATTAGTTAATAATATTAAAACTAATTTTTTAATTAAATACTGTTAAGTACGAATACTCAAACCGTCTTTTAAATAACATGATTCATGAAACTTCAAAATTCTTAGTTTTTTTTTCAAGCAGTTATTTTATTTTCTTAAAATAACTTTAATTAAAATAATGTTAATTAAAATAATTTTAAAAGCAATAATTTTAATTTTATGATACTTCATGTAAATGTGAATAATAAAACCTAATTTTATAATTATATAAAGAACTGGTAAAATAACATAATCAAATTCAAATAGTAAATTGAATTATGTTATTTAAATAGTTAACTTATTAATTAATAATGCTAATTTTTTGATCAAATACTGTTCAGAAAGAATATTCAAAACGATTTTTAAATAATATGGTACATGGAATTTTAAAATTCTTATTTTTTTTCTTTCTCTCAAGCAATTAAAGAAACCTTTTTTACTCTTTGGTTCAAATTTAGCTTGTTTTAAATTTAAGAAAATATCACATACATTTAAACAATTGTGTTTCTTCCATTTCATCTATTTTCTTTCAGGCTTTTTCTGTTTTTTAAAGAGTTCTGAAAGAAATAGGTTTCTTTCGGACAAAGTTCCGGACTCTTTAATATAAAAGAGCATTTTTGAAATGAACATCTTAATGGGCCTTCTCAAACAACATTCTGTACATTTGAAAAAATAAGCAAATAAATTTATTTTTATTGATTGGATTGCAATGTTCCAAGGGCAACTGTGACTTTAAATATAATAATTAATGAGTACTATTTACTGAAATTAGGTTACGAGAAATGACGTTAAAAAATACATAAATACTACATCTTTTTACTCGGAGAGATTTCGAAACTTTCGGTAACTAAAGTTTCGGCATTACATCATAATTGCAACATACCAAGTTTATCTCGAATCCATTTGGCACGATTCAGAGTCTACGCTGATACTTCGTAAATAAATACTTCAAAAAAAAAATCTTTTTTGACAAATGTGGTTTTTTTCGTGCCTTCTATAAAATGTTTGCGACACATATGTTGAGGAGGGGAAAACCTAGTTGGCAGGGTGCTGGACTCACGTTCGTGAGAACTACTGGAAATTGAATCCAGCTGACCGAAGACTCCCGGTGTAGTAAATGGTGACAGGTGCACGTGGAGGCTCAGGGGATAGAGCGTTAGTCTTTCAATGGGGTGAATTGAGTTCGAATGGCAGCTATGACTGGTCTATACGCTTTCCACTTCCGGCTCACACAGACCACAGTACTGACGTAAAATATCCTCAGTGGTAGAAGGATTGTGGGTTAGAGTTCCCTTGACTTCAAGCTAGTCGTGGGTAGTTTTCATGGTCTTCCTCTTTATGGAGCGCTAATGCGGGTTAGTTCCATCAGAATGTTCTCAGCGAAGGCGAATTTCTCCCAATACTTGATCCAAAAGTTCCCTTGTCTTCTGGATTGGATTCAAAATAACAAGGCTAAGCAGTTGAACATAGCACAAAGTTCTTCATGTTCCCATAACACATTTTACCTCTGGGGGAACTGAATTGGAGATAGATCGTTCTCTGGTGCAGGTCAAAATTACGATCAGTGGATGAATGAATACATGCATGAATGGTTCCGCCCTCTAATTGGTTGTGACGCATGGGTATAGTAGAAGTTGAATTCTTGGCCATCGAGGGCGTCACTGGAAAACAATCACACTCCTTGCCTTAACAGCCTACGGCAACAATAACAACAACAATTGAAAACAAACTAGGCAATTTTTTTTATACATAATTGTCATTAAACAGCTGAGAGAATTTGCCTGCTTATGACTAATAATGTTCAACTCTGTAGCCTTGTTATTTTGAACCCAATTCAAAAGTCAAGGGAACTTTTATATCAAGTATTGTTAGAAATTTTCCTTCATGGAGGACTTTGTGATGGAACTGACCCGCATTTGCGTTACACGGAGGAGGAAAACCACGAAAAACTCCCACGGTTAGCCTGACGGCAAGAAGACTCAAATCCATAACCGTCTACCACTGACGTCAACACTGTGGTCGGTGCGAGCCGGGTGCGGAATTCGTATCGACTAGCCATCGCCGGGATTCAAACTCGATTCAACTCATTGGAAGACGAAAGCCCTATCCCTTGAGTCACCACAACTTGGACAGCATTATAGAACAATTCCACCCTTTTCGAATATCTTACGTCAGCACTGCGGCGAGTGCGGAATTCGTATCGACATGCCATCGCTGGCATTCGAACCGAGTTCACCTTATTAGAAGGCGAACCCTAAAGGCAGCTCTAAATGCAAAAGTTGCTACATAAGAGAGGCATTCGATGCATATCTACTAGCATTACGCATTTTAAGGGTCAGACGATTCCATCTTTTATATTCCCTTTTTATCCCCATATTATACTAGAACATTTATGATCTCTCCCGGAACGAGTTTTAAATATGAAATTTCTTTCCGGAATGTTATTCCAGGCCCTCTGTTGTCATTCGAGATTAAAAGAAAATATTCTCTCCAGACATAATCTTATCATCTTCCCTATAAAATCCACGTCCACCCGAAGAAAATAAGCGGGTGCACTGGGGGTGGCCATCTCTAATTTTCTTCCACGTCCAATCTTCTGAAAAATGTTCGAAGAAGCATCGAAGAATGTTTGCAGAACCCTTTTGGGACGGTGGATAAATTGTCGAGGAGGGAAGGGTTTGTCCTCGCAATTAAAAGGAGACCCGTTGTTTGCCCTGCCATCCAAATCCTGGTCCTAATCACCGGTGACAGGATCACCGAATAAGGCCCTAATTAAGTTTACCCCGACCCTTCATTGTTTATGGAAAAATGATTGTTTGACTTCGGCCTTGTACTTGTGTTTTGGGGGAGAGTTGTTTTTCTTCCTTCCTCGAAAAACACTCCACCCGCCGCCTTCAGCTGTCAGGGGTGATGTTTTCCCAAATAATATTTTCATAACACTACTGGGCAGCCCTTTTTACTTCAACCATTTTCGTTCGTTCGAGAATTCGTCGCATTTTGGGAGAAATGAATACTTTTACCGAATACTTTTTTTTGATTTATACCTGAAACAAATGTCATTTCTTTTAAATCTGATACAGTTTTGAAATAAGCTAAAAAGGAGTGTATTAAAACTAAATTAGCTTTTGATTTATTATAATTTCTTTATAAAACCCTGTACGCTGGAGCTCCCAATAATTGTCGTCAATAAATTATTCTCAATCACAAAAATACTTTAACTGAATAATGGTTACGTATCACTTGTTTTGTGAAGCATACATAATGGAAGTAATAAGAATAATTGATTGGCTAATCTAGATCTTAATTTAATAACAATAATCAAAATATGTTTTTCAACGCTTCCTATCATTTTTTTTATTTATTTACATTTTTGTTAAGACACGTCTTTAATCATTACCTTAATTTGTTAAAAAGTTACTATTGACCGATGGATTTCAATCAAAAACTTTTTTTTTTATCAATTTTTATGAAGATAGTCAATATTTGAATTTTTTTTATGCACCAGGGGGCTAAGCTTCCTGTTTGCTGCGCGATAATTTTTGCTTCGCGGCAAAAAAAAAAAAAAAAAAAGTTTTTCGGTTAAAATTAAAATTATGCACTTGTAGCGTATCTATCACTACGAATATTAACAACAATTCACTGGTATATAAAACATGCTAACTTGATTCAATCGCGAGGTACCTTTTGATAGATGAAGGTTGGCAAGGTCGATAGCTCCGCCCCCACACACTTAACTCGTACGTCCTAAAAAGAATTCCGTTTGCTTACGCTTGTATCTGCACTTCCTACATCCAAATATTATAATGTATTAGTATTACAAATATTTAGATCTATTGATGAACATATGTCATTTTTATAAACAATCATTTTTTTAAATAACATTTTTATTGTTATAACAATGCATAACATTATACTTAATTTAATATTTTTGCTTACGAAACGGGCGGATATATTAAATATTATTTTTGCGATTTTTGCTTGAATCTCATTGTGCATGAAGCTGATCATTTAGTTATTCACCATCTATCCTAAAAAAACAAACAAACGCTACCGGAAGTCTTGAGGTCCTCTTCTGACGTCATAACATTAAAGTGACCATTTCTTTTTTTGACGCTCCGGATTTATTTGTATATACTCGGAATACTTAGTTTTTCTTAATTTAATTTTTGTGACGTGATTTTGTGAAAAAATGCGTTCTTCGTATTTTAAAATATCATATAAAGATATAAAAAAAGTACTTTGGGAAATTATCCTGAATTGATTTGCAATTACATGATAGTTAAGATGCGGATTTACGCAATTTGGTTTACGCCAGCAGAAATTCTTATACCTGAATCTTATACCGGAAGTTGAAACAACCTCTACAAACACTGCCCCCTACCGTGGAAAACATGAAACGCGGTCGAGAATAAGGTGAATAAATCATTTAACACATCTCTTTAACTGTCATTTATAACAGTATATTAATTTTATTTGCATCAAAAATAATAATTATATAAATTGTTAATAAGATTAGACTACCTTTCTAAAAAACTTTATCTTAATATGTAGAGAAGAATTACATTATAAAAATAATAATAAAGAAAACAATTCTATAAGTTTCAAACTCTTGAATTTAAAGCGTAATAATAGCAGTACAGGAAAATAACTTTAAATAGGGAATAAAAGAATATTTATGGAAAAACAATACATTTATGGCTTTTATTAATTTTATGCTGATGACAACCAAAACAATATGGAAATGAATAAGGAAAAACTGGATCCTACCACGTGATTTTTCAGCCAATAAAAATGCCCGGACAACAATGGAGAACTGCGACACCACCATTTGATTTTTTATACATAGTGAGAAATACGGTTAAAGAAATGCATGACATCTATTAATTAACATTTATTACATGAAACAATTTTCTCACGGGAAACACATTTTAAAGATGTCTGTATCCAATGCATGTATTACAACTTACTGCTATTTTGATGTTTTCCAGGCAATATCATTGTCATCATTTTGATACTTAACGAAGTAAGATTCAAAAATAATACGCCACCATCATTAAATAAATTATCAGAGGTCTTCTGTACTAGCGATCGATGGTATGCTGCTTTCATTGTCTGTTCCTGTTGTTGACGTATGCCTGTTAAGGCGGAGGGGTGCGATTGTTCTTGCTTTCCAATGGCACCATCGACTTCTGCCACACCCATACGTCACGCCCGTTTATAGGGAGGACCCATTCATACATTTATTCATTCATCCACAGATCCTAATTTTGACCTGAACCAGAGAACGATCCATCTCCCATTCAGTACCCCCAGAGGCCTTGATTTGTTAGGGAACAGGGAGGACTTTGCGACTCGACAGGTTTAACGTGCACCATTCACCATTTTACTACACGGGGAGTGTTCGAACTGCGTGGATCAAACCCACGAACTCTCGGACGTGGGACCAGCGCCCTACCGACCAGGCTGTCCCCACCCGTTTGCGTGTTCTTCTCACCAAATAGCATATTTTTTAAAAATTTTCAACATTGCATTGCATTGTATATTTTCTTTTAAACTCATTTTATTGACTTAAAAAAAACGATGTAATAAAGACACGTAACTGGACCAGTGATGATGTGTAATGACTGGTTATATCTTTTACCCAAGTAAAAATTCTTTATGGTTCCATCAAATCATTTTGATGGTTTATGTTGGTGTCAGTGCGATTCCAACAACATTTGATGGTCATAACCGTGAGCGAGTAATGGAAAATGTTGGATGGTGGCATCCAACATTTTCCATTATTCGCTCACGGTTTTTGATACGTCAGCAAACTTCCATCATTCCATGAATGGAAAATGTCCCTTTAGTACTATAATGGGTTACCTATCAAGAGAAGTTTGATTCTCAGTTACCATCAATGCATAATGATCGGTGATGGTTCATGATGGTTCAAACTATACATTTTCATGATGGTTTAATGGGAATTCATAAATCAGTCCAAATTCCTACAGTGGGATGATGGGTGTTCATGACCGTTCCAACATTTGATTTCTACGAAACTATGAAGGGAAGTTATGGTCGTTTAACATCAACAAACATCAAAACAAGTTGATATTCTTATGTTAGACCATCATAAATCAGTCCGAATTCCTACACTGAGGAGATGGTTACTTATGTTGGTTACCAAAAAATATAATGGTTCATGAGAGAATTATGGATGGTTACCATCAATATTATGTTGATCCCTCAATGGAAAACCATCAAAATTTTGACTTGAGTAGTTACTCGTCCTTTGAACTAGTGACTAAATTTTCTCAATTTTGCTGTACCTGTTACTTGCATTTGAAAGCAATGTTTTTTTCAGTAACAAAATATCATTTAGACAAACTATGTCATTCATGAACCATAACTTTAAAATTTTTTCTTTCTTTAAATATTCCAATCAATTACACTGGAGAACAAATTTTTCTGTTCTACTTAAACAAATACTCGATCTTTCCTAATTCGGGGGGGGGGGGAGAATTTCAAATCTGAAATTAGCTATGCTCCTAAAGCAACAGATGTCTTGTAAAACAAAATTTTTAATCTATTTTTGTCGAAATGTACAGGTTTAAAAATGTCATATGTGACATGTTCACGTAAATGTACTGGCAAACTACTAGGAAAGTTCAAGCACATGATCAGGATTGAAACTGCTTTAGAACCCATGATTGTAAACGTCATCGTTCGCTGCTAGGGGTGCATCCCTATTATGACCTGCTCATGAAAACATGAGGAGAGATCCTCCTTGGGGCGTATGATGACATTTCTGTGCTTGGTTTTCTGTGCGATTTTAATCTTGATGATGCAACGATATCTCTATATCTAGTTTTCAATCCTTAGTAAAATTCTTTTTATTCATCGATTCAACTTCAAAAAAATTTTTTCAAACTTGTAGAGTGGATGACGATTGATATTAATACAGTTTTTTCAAACGTTAATTCATTCATCAAATAGCGATGAGCGAAACACGAAATGGAATTTTCTGATGTGTAAAGCGTCAGTCATTGCTTCAAATTTTACTATAAGCGATTCAGTTTTTTTACATATTTACGATAACATCAGTGATCATTCCTAACTTATAGTTTCCATTTGACCAAAACATTGTTTATTGCGCCCATTCAAATATTTAATTATTTTATAGTCGCTGTGTCAGATCAATTCAATGAAGAACATGACGTGTGGTCCACGTCACCCAATTTATACACCACGCGGCGTTTTTTTTTTTTTTTTTTTTTCAATTCCTACTATGAGTTCACACTCTCCCTATTATCTTGTTTAAATTTTTAATCGTTCATAAAATACTTTTTATTCATCTCCACTCAAGTTCAAATACATGTTTTAAACGTGTAGAGGATGTCAATACAGTTTTTTCAAATATTAATCTATATTGTATAAAACGCTAATACGTACGTATGTATCAATAAAACCGATGATGTTTCTTTTCTCGCGTTGGCAACAGTTTTCATTTTTAATTGATAGGCTTCGGCGCGCAAGAGCACGTAGTGAGCATCATATGGCTAATCGGGTGAATTCACACCGAATTATCAAAAAAATTCTCACAAAATTATCTTCATCGAAGTCGATGCTTTACATCCGGCGTTCAGTACTATTTCATATTGTTTTACAACACATGGTTTTAGCCCTCTGGTGGGAAAGACTTTAAAACAAAACTTACAACAGTTACTTTTCTCAACAACTGAAATTTAGAATAGTGTGATTAAGAAAAATATACGAAATGTTTTCAGTTTCAAATTAATATTGAAATGCGCAGGTTTAGAATTTTCTACAGTGAAAAGTTTTCGGAACTTCAGTGTTCAAAAAAGTATACAAAAGCTAGACGTTAAGAACGTATCCAATGAGCGAGTAGAGCGAGTATCGGATTGCGAAGCCATCCGAAATGAACTGTGAAAGCAGTTCCGGGGGTTGGCGAGCGCCAGCGAGCAGGGGGCGGAGCCTCCTAGTTTCTTATATAAATTTAATTCATTAATTTTATGCGAGAGAGATATTATAAGGGAGAAAATGTTTTAATAAAAAGTAACTAAAATAAAAAATTTCTTTGTTGATTTATATAGGAATTGACTCAACACTCTTTACAATAAGGTCGATTATTAAAATGAATTGCGTTTTGTATCCGGCGTCTAAATTGTGAACCGTTTGTTTTATAGAGATGAATAAATTGGGCATCAAAACACCCTAGTTGAAACAGTGTTTCATAAATAAAACCTTTCTGCACGAAAGCAGTCTTTTACAGTGTCCATTCTAAAACATGTGTAATATATGTTGCTTTTTTAAATGAAGTAATTATTTTGCATTCAGCAAATAATTTAACACTCGAATGCGTACTGTACGCATCTCGATCCTGATTGGTTATTGAAACGTGGCCTTTGTTTACGTTAACAACTGTTTTTTTTTTCATTCTATTTTGAGTTAGTCAAGTCCGTCAAGCATTAATTCTCTTAAATGACACATTCTATATTCTTGCACAAAGAATCTAACTCAAAGATTTCACTCTATATTTACACAGAGACTTAACACAAAGACGGGCACGAAGTCACGTGCAACATAAATAAACTAATTATGCATCGAAGTTGCCAGGTACACAAAAAATACACAAGCAAATAATGTATCTAATTTAAGTAAAAGAAGTAGACAAGAAATAATTATACTTCGATGTTGCGATACGGTTCTGTATTGAGTTGACATTTCGTTAATTAACATTAAAACTTAGCTCAAGTTTAATACGATATTTTGCTGATAAAGATTAGCTGGCGCCATAGGTCACGTGTGTGGGTATGGAAGGTCGTCTTCTTCTTGAAGTGCAAGTACCCAACTGTCAACTAAAATAAGCAAATGACAAACTACTTCCACCTTTTAATTGCTTACGAAATGCCTGAGCGAACCATAATTAATGCGACTCATATAAATTGAACCTGACGAAAAAAAACTAAGAAAAAATATGATTTCAAAACGGAAGTTAAAAAAAATTTCCCGATTATGAAAATGGCGATTTCTTTTTAAACTAAAAAATAAAGATGTATTTACAAAAAATCGTTGGCACGACCTAATACGGAAATTTAAAAACCTCTCCCAATCACACGTTCTTTTTTTTTTCTTTCTGACAAACGTGATGCGCTAAAATATATATTTTTTAATGCATCGCGCATAGTCTATGCTCAAAATTCGATCATAATATAAAAAGAATGAATTAAAAAAAATAATAAAAAAGCTCAGGAAATGTCCGAACAAAGTCTATTATTCAGTAATTACGAACCTTATCTCAATTTTCTTCCCGAAAAGTTTTTTTTTTTCCGCTTAAGAAAATTTCGGAGATGGCCTTTTATTCTTTTTTTTTTTTTTTTTTTCGAACTTCTTCAGCTTGTTAACCCAACTTGGTGAAGCCTACAGAAAGGGGAATGGGAGGAATGTTTTTCCCTAATAAAGAAATCAAGTTTTGATAGATTATCCTCCCTCTCTTTACCTTCCCTTCCTTCCCTTCCTTCTTTTTTTCCCTTTTTCATCCCAATCTAAAATAGGAAATTACAGAGGGGATAGTGTGCGAAGAGAAAATAAAGCAAAAAAAAAAGAAAAAAACACTCCGTTAGAGGCAAATGACTTTTAAATGGGCCCAGTTACACCAGAAAGAACCAAAGAGTTGAAGACTTTTCAAAATATACATGTGTCCGCTAAAAAATATATTCAATAGATTATCTAGGTTATATGCGGTGATATCAGTTATCCAATAGATAATCTAGGTTGTGTGCGGTGATATCAGTTATACAATAGATAATCTGGGTTGTGTGCGGTGATATCAGTTATACAATAGATAATCTAGGTTATGTGCGGTGATATCAGTTATCCAATAGATAATCTAGGTTATGTTGCGAAAAATCAGTTATCCAATAGAATATCTAGGTTATGTGCGGTAAAGCAACGCCTTCTATAACTGAAAGCCTCCTCGCGGTTTCTTTCTTATAGCTAGTCCGATTAAACCAGTATAGAGGTAAACCAGTTGACACGTAATAGAAGATCTAATAAAAAAAAAGAAAGTGGTAACAAATTTAATTCTAAAAATTGTGTTTAATTTATGAATATCAGTGATTTGTCTTATTTGCTTGTCAACCACTACAGTTTTATTCGATGTTTAGGGGGGGTGGGGTTAAGCCTTCGGACATATATATATACATACTTACACACACACACCTGCCCACTTGTACTGTCGCTGAAGAAGATTTTACAAAGTGGTAGTAAAGGAACAAGTAAAGTTGGAAAGATTTTTTATTAATTAAATTAGTTAAACATTGAAGAGATAAGTAAGCTAACAAATAGATCATAGCATTGTGCAACACTAGAGCTGCACAATGGGCTATTGGCGACGGTCTGGGAAGCATTCCTGAGGATGATCCGAAGACATGCCATCACCATTTTGATCTTCTGCAGAGGGGATGGCACCCCCGCTTCGGTAGCCCGACGACCTGCACGCGAAGTCGAGCACTTTACGGTAGCACAGTTTAACGAGGACCCATACCGCACACCCTCGGTCCCTACACAGACTGATCTAAGTGGTCATCCACCAGCACATTGACTGCAGCCAGTGATGCTTGTTCAAAATGATTTTGAATAAAAAAAATTGGTTTACATTAATTATAAGGGAATATGATTATAAATTATTTATTCATATTTACAAGAGACAGTTTGCCAAAACATTTTTTTTTTTTTTCGAATTCGTTCATTTAATCATCCGCTTTTTATAACTTTTTTGCCAGTAAATATTTAATTTAAGAGAGGCGAAACTTTCAAGTAATTGCAATTTTTTAATTGTTTGATGCTCTTTCATTTCCTCTCTAAGCATCAAAAAAAAATTTCCCTTCCTTTGAAATATGTGCTAAGTATGACCGAAGTTAATAATTATCTATTTTTCGTAATGGCTAGTTTATATATTAGTTTTACGGGATTTTAAATACGTCATTTCTATGAACGATCAGCCGCAGCGTCATTTTCAATGCATCCATTGACGGAAGATTTATACCCATCAAATTTGCGTTAGAACAGTGTTGCTATTCTTAGCCCAGGTTAAAAGTAGTTATTCTTTTGTAGCGCACTACTCACTACAAACTACGCAACAAAATAGCGACTACAGTAGTTTCACTATTTGTAGTGCGGACCACTGATCTATTTTTCGTAATCCTTTATTTCCCGGATGATTTAATTTCAAGCGAAGTTCGTTTTATATTGTTATAAAATGGGTACTAGAAATTTTATGGGTCAATAGACCGCTTGGTTTAATTCAACATTTTAATCAAATATCTCATTGTGATGGATCTGAGGATAGAGCGCTCACCCTCCATTAAGGTGAACTGGGTTCGAATCCCAGCAATGGCTTGTCGGTGCGAATTCCGCACCAGTCTTACACCGACTACAGTGCTGACATAAAATATCCTCAGAGGTAGACGGATCATGGGTTACAGTCCCTTCGCCGTCAGGATAACCGTGGGAGGTTTTCGTGGTTTTCCTCTCCACGTAACGCAATGGAGGGTTAGTTCCATCAAAAAGTCTTCCACGAAGGCAAATTTCACCCGATACTTGATCCTGGAGTTCCTTTGTCTTATGAATTGGGTTCAAAATTGCAAGGATACCGAGTTGAACACTAGTAGTCGTAAACCCAAAAAATTGGGTCGACTGTTCAACGACGGTTATGAAATAAAATAAAATATTTCATTGTTAAACTTGGGCAAGGGAAATCATGACAAAACCAATGTTTAGAATTCAAATTATTTATATCAGAAAATGAAAATTGTATTCTACTTACTTAATAATACAAAATTTTCTCAAGTTCTCCCTTTATATGGGCTATATTCTTAATAATCAATGATTAATTAATAATATCTAACTTCGATTAAGCCAATTTCAACACTATCCAAGTTTTTTAAGGACCGTGCGTGCGGGTCTTTATCGAAACTGCTATAAGATATCCTTTTTTTTTTCCCTTCTTTTTTCCGGAAAGGGGGTCGAGACCGAAGGGCGGATCGATGACTGCCCTTGAGGGACGGGGTTTGGATAAAGAACTAGCCGTGACCGCTAACAGTGGTCCTCCCACTCATTTCCTGATTCTTAAGTGGCCTCATCAAAAGTTGACCCCGGGCCTTCTTTTCTTTTGAAATGTTTTTTATTATTTATTTTGAAGAAACTTTCAGAGAGCCCGGCAGGCATCGGAAAGAAATGCCTCCGTTTAATCAAAAAACCGAGAGTATTCTCTTTTTTTATTTTACCTTCAACAGTAGAAGGAAGATATTGAAAAGAGAATTTTGTGTTCTTCTCCACTTGGAAAGCTTTTTTTTTTATTTCTTGTTTTTTCCGCTCTCAAAGTAAGTTAAGAATACTTTTTTTTTTTCTACAAGCCTTATCACTCAAAAACACAGTCTTAGATTGCATTTTTTTTTCTTATCCCCTCGGAGAATTTTATGTTTCATTTTCAAACAGCATACAAATAGTTATGGTCAATCGTTAACTAGATAAAGATATTTGAGATGAAATTAAGAAACAAAAATTTTTAGAGGGAAATATTATATCATTTTAAACTCGAGTTTAATTTCAGTTTTAACTTCGTGAAGTAATTTGTTGCATAAAAACTGCTTGATGCCGTGAAGTAAGTAAAAACAAGTTTAGACAAAACTCACAGACTGTTATTTATGGCATTAAGAAAACTCATTTCTGAAGTTAAAATTTTTTTTTAAAAAAATGGTCTCTGACTACTTCCACTAAGTATAGAATGGAAAAAAAATGATCTCTGACTACTTCCACTAAGTATAGAATGGAAAAAAATGGTCTCTGACTACTTCCACTAAGTATAGAATGGAAAAAAAATGATCTCTGACTACTTCCACTAAGTATAGAATGGAAAAAAATGGTCTCTGACTACTTCCACTAAGTATAGAATGGAAAAAAAATGGTCTCTGACTACTTCCACTAAGTATAGAATGGAAAAAAATGGTCTCTGACTACTTCCACTAAGTATAGAATGGAAAAAAATGGTCTCTAACTACTTCCATTAAGTATAGAATGGGAAAAAAATGATCTCTGACTACTTCCACATCTAGAGACATGGTGAAATACGCAAAAAATAAAATTAACGTAAAGGGGTCCAAACTTTAGGCAGCTCTCCTGACTATGAGGACACTATTTCACAGACTTCGGCTACCCCCCCCCCCAATATTTTGGGGGCTCGAAATCCTAATCCCCATCGTAAAAATAGTGTGTTTATTCGGAGAAAGTACGTTTCTGTGTCTGATTTCATAACTTAGAATACCGTCTGCACTAATTAATTGGCATATTTGATATAACCCCTCGAACCATGAAGAGTGAGTCCTAGAACGTAAAGATCCAATCACTAAATCAAAAGTTAATACAGGTTTTTTTATTTTGCTAAAAGTGCATCCTTTGATATAAAACAATTTCCGAGTGTTTGGATACGGAGCATTTTAGTTGAATTTGTGTTTAAAAATTCAATAACATATATTTTATTCTCACATTTTCTTTTCATCTTAATTTTGTGTAAAATATAATTAATATATTTAATTCGAAATTTACTAAATGAAGTTAGTATTCTGTCTTAAATATTATGTTTTCCAACTACACTGATGAAAGAAATTAAGAGAATTTGCAGTCTATTATCTCCAGAACTACTGGACCGATTTTAATGAAATTAGATATGTACATACTTTGATACAATACAAAACAAATGACCATTCAACAATTGTAATGCACACACGCATGATCGTGCGTGTAACACTCGTTGGAGTCGGAAGGTATGAAACAGCGGTTGCAGAATAAACAAAAAAAGGGGTTAATAGGGAGTATGGCCCCTTCTTACAGATATACAGACCTTGATTTCATACTTGAAAAAAGGCAGTTTATCATCATTTCCTGTAGCAATTTCATACCTTCCGACTCCAACGAGTGTTACGTACGATCACACGTAATTGTACAATTGTAACACACGTGTGTGTGTTACAATAGTTGAATGGTTATTTGCTTTGTAGTGTATCATTGCATGTACTTCCCAAATGTCATTAAAATCGGTCCAGTAGTTCTAGAGATAATCGACTGCAAATTCTATTAATTTCTTACACCAGTGTGGATCACACTAACTAACATCATCTCTAACAGCTGCTCACTGAGGAGCTCTTTCGTTAAGGAGGAGCAGTTTAATTTGGCGTTTAACTCTACTAATCTTGCTAAAATTCGTGACAATTACAGGCACTGAGCTTTTGTTTCCCCCCCAAGAAGAAGAAATCAGGCCATCTAAATAAATGGTCAACTCTATTATTTTTGCTGAAGTTTGTTACAGTTACCGCACTCATGGGACGGAGCAGTTCGTACAAATTAACGGTCAACTCGCCAAATTTTACGGAAATTTCTTAGAGTGGAAGCAATTTAAGAAACTAGATGTGTAAAATAAAATGAACAGAGAAATAATTATTTAAGAAATGACTACGCGTGAAATAAACGAGAAAGAAAAAAAAATCTCTTTTTCTGGACTAATAAAGGTTCATAAAATTCGTTAAAAAATAAAATCAAAATAAGTTTTGTAAAAGTTGTCCGAGAACTATTCATTTTTACAAACAGTAAATTTTAAAATACTTTCGATAACTTTAAAACTAGTATTGTTTTGCATTAAACTAGTTTTTTTTTCAAGTTGCAAATGCCGTAGGCAAATTGAAAAATTTATATTTGCAAGTGCCACCCTCATTTTGAAATGCGACAGGCTGATTGAAAAGGTCTCCTGAGTTTTCTAATCAGCCTAATTATTTTTAGATTTATTGCTATGATCCCGGATGCTTTAAGGCTAATAAAATAATATATTTTCCATTGATCTATTAGTCTGATTTATTTCAATCTTGATCTTCGTGTATCATTCATTGTTCAATATAGACCAATTCCTTATGCTTCTGTATTTAAAGTGCTTATTGTTTACAGAATAAAAACTCGTTGATATTATCCTAAACAAATTAAAGCTGATTAAGTAAATCTTAAAAATTCTTTTCAATGAAAGACATCATTTACCAACCATAGCCATGCACCGAACCCCATTTTAAGGATCTGTCTTGTAACGGCCATGGTAGGAATTCCATGTAATTTTGATCCTAGTCAGACGACGTGGACAACACCTGAGATCTTATCCTTTCCTCCAACTTCTACGCTATAACCAACTAGAGGACTTTCAGCCAAAGCTGATTTAACGTGCACCTTGCTGCGTATACGCAGGTTGCTTTTTAGGCCGTCAGGATCGAACTCATTACCCCCAACTATCCAACAAGCGTTGCATGCGACGCCTTTACCAACAACGCTATTGGAACGGTCTAATTTAAGACATATGATCTGATTTTAATAAGCCTGAAAAATATTAGGGTGAATAAAAAATACCGATGCTTTTCCGTCTATTCTGGCGCAATGCAAAATGACGGCAGCATTTGCAAAACGCATGATTTTTTAATTAGCCTACGATTTTATTACTTTAAAGTCAAAAATATTCAGAACATGTTTTCAAGTTACTTTTACACCAATGAGTAGGGTGATTTGTTTAATAGGCCTACGGCATTTACAACTTAAAAGTGGAAAATATTCAGTGCGCGGTTTCAAGCTGTAAATGTATATCAATGTATTTCATTGGTTTATGACAATTACAACTTGAAAGTTAACTATATTCAGTTTACGGTTTTAAGTTGTAAATGAATATCGATGAGTATGCTGATTTTCTTTCATAAGTCTACAACATTTACCACACCACTCGCTTCGTGCAACAGAACGACATTATTTTCATTATTATATCTATCTGAAAAATTCATAAAATCTAAATTTTATAAGTAATGAAGTAGAGAAGTGCTTTCACAAAAAGAAACTACCATTACGAAAACTAAATAAAAGCGAGTGTATTAAGGTCATAGAAAACATTTAAAAAAAAAAAGACAAACTCCAATTTAAATATTTCATTTTGATTTTTCTTCCTTACCACTTTCTATTCATCTATGCACGAATTTCACACACTCATCGAATCTAATGCACTTATTTTCTTCTAAACGAGAAGTTCATCCTTCCTTGTGTATAATAGAGAGAGGTATGGAAATCTAAAAAAACGGAATTCCTTGATGGAGGCAGGCACATTTTCCGATGGAGCAATATCAATATTTCACTATTTATGAGGAACATTTCAATTTGAAAAAAAACAGATGGACTTATTCAGCAATATATACTTTCCGTATGTTTACAGAATTGAATTTTAAATTATATATATATAAATGTAGAAGAGCGGGGAGGGGGGGAAAGGAGGGAGCGTAATCATCCCTGATATTGAATTGATTTCTTTTTCTGTTACACAAGATCCCCGTCTCTTTTAATTCCACTTTAGAGGGTAAAAAAAAAAATGCTGACAAAAGAACTTCTTTTTAAGTTATTCATCTTTTGTCGGCAATTTTTAAGCCGACACACTTTTATATTTCACTTTTGCCTCAAGGTATTCCAATGAGTTGCGATCGGCACTTAGTTTTTAAAACAATCAGATGTGTCGTTGCTCATTGCCATTTTTTTTTCTTTAAATATGATATAATTGTTTCAGCATATGTTGTTCGAAATTCTGTTACCTACGATATTAAGACAAACGATGCTTAAATGACAAATATAAAATTAAAATTTGTTCTGCTGTTACCTACGATTTTAAAACAAAAGACGATTAAATGACAGATACGGTCATTAAAATTTGTTATGCTGTTACCTACGATTTTAAAACAAAAGACGATTAAATGACAGATACGGTCATTAAAATTTGTTCTGCTGTTACCTACGATTTTAAAACAAAAGACGATTAAATGACAGATACGGTCATTAAAATTTGTTCTGCTGTCACCTACGATTTTAAAACAAAAGACGATTAAATGACAGATACGGTCATTAAAATTTGTTCTGCTGTCACCTACGATTTTAAAACAAAAGACGATTAAATAGCTGATACGGTCATTAAAATTTGTTCCGTTACCTACGGTTTTTGAAACAGAAGTTGATTAAATAACAGTTGGAAACCTGAAATAGGTTATTACCCATGTTTTAAAAACGAAAATTGGTAAACAGCTGTTTTGAAACTGATGCATATGCTACCGTGAATGACTGAAATCAAGAGAATGTCGACTTTCACGGCTGAATGTCAACAATCACATAATCGCTACGGGGAAAGTTCAAAATATTGATTATATCCAATTTGATCAAAATTTATTCATTAATGTTATTATATTTATTCGATATTTTAATGTCTGCTGAGGAAAGATTAGGAGAAACATCAGTGCTTGGAGTACCGGTTAAATGCATTCTGGGCAACGACACTAAACCTGAAAAAAACATCAGTGTAGGGTATACCTTTCAAATGTATACCGGTCAATGGCATTGTATTCTAAAAAACAGCAGTGTTGTGTATGCCGGTCAAAAGTATTCTGGGCAATGGCACTTAACTAGACCTAGTATATATTTCGGAAATTTATCGAAGTGACTAAGTGATTGTCAGCATTCACTGGTGAAACATCAACAACCACCAATTTCTGTCATTCACAGTAATATATATATATATATGTATATATATATATATATATATATATATATATATATATATATATATATATATATATATATATATATATATATATATATATATATATATATATATATATATATAATGAGAGAGAGAGAATTCGGTTGATAACGTTCTGAGGTTTCTGAAATTGTCGATTTTTCTCATAGACTTAAGCATTAAGGTGCAAAAAGTTATAGACAGTCTTTTTACACAAATTTTGAAAATTGTTTGCTTTTAACACGTTCCACACAAATAGAATCGTTTTAAATTACAAATAAACAAAAATGAGGGCAACAAAAGAATTTCAATCCCCTATTAAAGGAACGACTTTGTTTGAAGTCATCCAATCTGATGACTACTTTGCTCCTCCCCCCCTCCTCAAGAGAGTCCTAATTAAAATCTCGATCTATTCATTCAAAGGAGGAAGAATTAAAATAAAATAAAAAAAAACTACCATTTTTAATCAGAAATTCCAAAAATGCAATTATCGACAAATCTGTTTACATTGTTTTGCATACAAGAATGCCTGTTGAACGTCTTCTGCAAACATCATTTTTGGCGATGTTATATTATTCCATTACTCAATTTAATGTCTTTTCTTCTATTCTATTTAAAATACTTCCCTTTCAGTGTGGCAACACTTGAGTTAATTATGATGGAAATTGAAAATAACGTTTGCTTTATCAGTTTCCGGAATTATTTTTTTTTCTTCTTCACTTCAAATCAAATAGCTTTTCTCTTTAAATTATCGGCCCGAGAAGAAGAAGATGCCGATTATCGATCTGCATTAATCGACTCTCCTCTATAACGATCTCTTTTCAATATTGCGAAGAGCTTCTAATGATTGTACATTTGGAGACCAAACTAATTTGGTAATTATTCCGTGTAATTTGTTGTTGAGGGTATATCGAACAATTTATCGTATGAATAGAATTTCCTTACTTTTATAATCTCGGGAAAAGGGAGATGCTAATTGGGAAAGACTTGTTCAAATAATTGGACACTATACACTCCCTTTTCCCGGAACAGTTTGGAAAATTATTACGGATAGATAGCGTGTGTATTCCAGATTTTCATCCGAAATAAACTTTTATCGATGACTCGAAATTTACTACAAATGTCCGTTTTTAAACTGTATTTTATATTTTAATGTTTAATAAATGTATGTTCCAATCGATTTGAAAGTTTTTAATTTCTGCATTTATTGATATTAATTTTTCCATTACTTGATGGTTAATAGAACTGATAAATCTACAGTCCGAGCGATTTGATTTTATGTATTTATTATTAGGAGTTCATGCGTAACTTGCATTATGATGTTTAAAACAACTGATAAATCTATGCTAAGAGCGAGTTGATTTATTTGAATGGATACATTTATTGATGCATTGGGCAAGACGCACATGATTGGGTTTTTTTTAAAGCTTCATTTCGTTAAATGTATTTCTTGGTTTAATATATGTTTAGTTATGCAGCAGAGTTGCCAGATAAGCAAAACAAAAATATTCACAGTCACAATAAATTTAATTAATTAATCTAGGTCAGACAGTAAACGTAGACAAGAGAGAATTACATTTTAGCAAATGTAATATACGATATTTAATTAGTAAGTGTAATATGCGAGTTGTAGTATTGAATTAACTTTACGTTAATTAAGATTCTAACTTATGTGAGACACTTAACTGACAATATCCTAAATATTAACATGACATCTTGTTTATAAACAATTAAACTCACAATTAGCTTAGGTTAGGGGCAGTGGTCAGTAAAACTACATTATTTTTACAGCTTACTACATATATTTTGTTAACTACAATTTTTTTTTTTAAATGTAGTGACTACTGCAAACTACTTTAAGGAGGCGAACTTTGATCTTAATTTTACACCGATGTTCAAAATGGTTTTAAATAAGAAATTGACTTACATTATGCATAAGGGAATAATTGAGAAATATTTATTCACTAGTGGGCTGTGCCCCCTGCTCGCTAGCGCTCGCCAACCCCCGAAAATTGCTACGCAATCTTATATGGTTTGCTTCGCAAACCAAGCTCGCTTCGCTCGCTACTAACTTAGGTACATTGCAAATGCACAAAATTTTTAGAATTCAAAACAATCAATCAAATCCATATAACAACTATTTTTTTTAAAAAAAATTACATCTTTTAAGTAAATACTAAGTCATTAAAATAAATTTGAATTCAAATAAATGACATGTAATTCGTTAAACCTATTAGAAATGTGCTATAGTATAAAATCTTAAGATATAAATTTCTGAAACTGATATCTCTTTAAAAAGGTTAAAATTTTGGCTATAATTAAGTCTATTAAAAATTTAAATAAGAGAAATTGCAATGGAAAAACCCTGCATAAACAAAACATTGAATTTCGGAAGAAATCTCGTTTGGTGAGAATGCTCTCTCTTGTCAAAAAATACAAAATAAACTGACCTCAAATAAAACTCCAAGGACTTCGAATCAAATAATTAAGGAAACTACTATCACGTTTAATATAAAGGGAAGATTTATTAACTAAACAATAAAATTACAGCATTGCAGTTCCAAAAAATAAATCTCACACTCACTCAAAAAAACAATTTACCTTCTAATTAGTCACCATAGCAACCACAAAACTCTTCTCGTTACCATCTATAAACTGATATATAATAAATAAATTATTTAACAAAAAATACGATGCGCATAAGCACATAATATTTTACACTCTGGTTATTTCAGTTTCCGTTTTTAGAAGCGCTATATGTTGAGCCATCCAACCTAGATTTGGCATGTGACATTTTTAGCGGCAATTATTGGTTGAGTTTCTAGCGTTGCCATTCGGAGAGTTGTAATGAGGCTTTTTTTTATCGCCGTGTAAGAGTAATATATATATAGATGTTTACATGAGCCAGTTTGTTATTCCAAAACGTTTTCTTCGAATTTGTTCATTTAACCTTCAACTTTTTATGCCTTCCTTGACAACGAATATTTAATTTAAGGAAATATCAAATGCTTGCATTTTTTAACGGCTTAATGCTATTTCATTTCCTCTAAGAAATGAAGTAGGGTAAGCTAACCAGTGAAGGAACACTTAAGCTTCGCTTGCCTTTTAGAAAATCATATTAATTTCAAAATTCGTAATTTTAGTTAAATGACAGTGTCATCATATTTGTTACTAATTGCAAATTATGTAAAAAAAAATTGTAAAGAATTTAAGTAATACTGTTTTAAAGTTTTGGAGCTTCAAATAACAAGTAGTAAGAAGACTAAGTGAATGAACAGCTCTTACCAGTGAATGAACACCCAGTAAAGGAACACTTAATTTTGGTTATTTTTCAATGCTCTTTATGAATTTATATGCCATACAAATATCAAAAAACAAGCCTATTCTTGAAATTATAACGTACGAACACTTGGAAAATGTTTAATTTTCAATTCATGATTACAGAAAAAAAAAAGGTTAAGTGTCGACATATTAACACATACTGTTCATTCACTGGGAAATCTATGCCCAGTAAAGGAAGATGCATGTTCCTTCACTGGTTAGAAGTTGTTTTTCGTATTTTTAACATACTTTTGATGCGGAACATCACTAAGGGTACAAGAAAATTAAAGTTTATCTTTTATTTTCATTAACTTAGAAAAAAATCCAGTAAAGGAACACTTGTTCCTTCACTGGTTTTTCAACGTTTGGTGATCCAGTGAATAAACAACCCCTTATCTCAGTACTTTATTATGCTATGATGCTTAAAAAAAATAAAACGTAATTTCAGTAACTATATTTTGAATTCTCTTTTTCACAGTGAGAAAAATAAAACTATTACATGCAATTAATTCCACTTCAAACATATAAATACAAACACTCACCTTATAATTTTTTCAAAGAAACAAGGTGTTGCAGAGATAATAACAAATTCAAAAAATTTTTCCGGAGAAGTCTATTTGCCTAGGTAATCCAAAACATTGCTAGATGACTTCCTATTGTTTGGCAGTAAGCTATTGTTACTAATCAATCTAAAGAAAAACTTTCAAATTCTTATTTTTAATTAATATATATGAAATGTTCCTTCACTGGTTGGTTTACCCTACATTGAAAAAACGTCCCCTTCTTTTGAAATAACATCAATGTTTCATGAGTGTGCATTCGCATGTGACAGAAGTAATTCAGTATCTATTTTTCGTAATTTGTTCAAATATTAGTTACACATAATTTTAAATATTTAATTTCTGTCAAAGCTCAGTTGCAGCCATTTTTCATTGCATCCATTGGCGGACCAGCGAACCCACCAAATGTGAAAAATGAGTTGCGTTAGAATCGTGTTTCTTTTAAACTGATGTTAAAAGCTGATCGGCCAGGAATCGCTGCTAACTACTGGTTTTTTGGTATCGCTCTGCTCACTACGCTACTTTTTATAAAAACTACTTTTTATACTACACTACAAACCACGAAAAAAAGTAGCGACTGCAGTAATTTCACTACTTGTAGTGCGATACTACCGACCGCTGGTCATGGGGTCGTGCATGAGTGATCTTTTTATCGAGTTGGGAATATCGCTTTGAGAATTTCGAATAAATTTCAGGATCGAGGGGTGAAATTGGCCCTCTAGACCAGGGATGGGGAAACAAGGGCCCGCGGGCCAACTGTGGCCCGCCGGAGGATTTTATCCGGCCCGCGGATAGAATTTTTATTTGCCGATCAGCGGCAAATATAAACAATATACATCCATTTTATTGTCGACTATGTTTAAAATTATTTCTGTTTTTCCTTTTTTAACAAAGTACTGATGACATTTTTACTTTCTCTATTTTTGTTCTACAAAACATAAATTGATGGAAATAGTTAGCACAGACAGCTTCTATTGGTAAAATGTTGAAAGCAGAAGTTCTTTATAGAATAGCCGTAGATTGGCTCCAACTAGCGTTTGTCCTTCTCGAGGAGCTGACTTATGGAATCAAATATAGGTAAATTGTACTTCACATTTGGCAGACTGCGCATTTTACGCTCCAAAGAGCGGACAATCTAACAATCATCTGAAGCAGTTGTTTCTAAATATGCCTAAGTTTGACAAATCATTACCAAAAGCTAGTTTCCAAAATTTAAAATTTCACGCCCAGAAAATCAGTGCTATGTTAGCTTAATCTTATATACGTGAACAAGAGTTTTCAATTATGAACCTTAGAAAAAATTATTTCAGAAGTAGACTAACAGAAAAGGATTTAGCATTGTTCCTGAAAATGAGCACATCTCACTTCGAACCTTAATATAAAGAACTTTTAGAAATGAAATCGCAATTTCCTTCATCCCACTAACTATTTAAATTAAAACTTGTATATCGCTTTTTTTTCTTTCTTAAATTTTGAAAATCTTACTTGGCCCACCGAACATTTTTTTTTCTTGATTTTTGGCCCTCGACCAAAAAAGTTTGCCCATCCCTGCTCTAGACAATTAAGTTAGTCAAATTGTTTCTGCTATTCCAAGTGTCTTATGTGAGAGGTTTTTACTTGAAGCAATAGGTTATTGCATAACATACTTTAATTCCTTCTAATATTTTTTATTTATTAATCTCATGACGAGACAATTCGATGTTGAAAACATTTAAGTAGCGGAAATAAGCGATAAAACTCAAAAGACAGCAAATTGCTCGTTTTATTTATGTTTAGACCCATTCAACTCTTATGAATTGTGTAAATGACTGTAAAGGTGTGTAAAAACTCTTATGGAAATGGTGTGTAAAAACTCTTATGAATGATGTTAAGAATCTTGTGAATGGTGTGTAAAAATCCCAATCTCCCTGTTCACAATTCATCTCGTACGCACAAAAGCGATACTCCTCATCAGTTTCAGAAAATGTTATGAACCATAAACTGGGGTTACTTCCGTATCGTGATCTGTCGCGCCAACTATAATTGCCAAGGTGCCAAATAGGTTTTAAACTTGCATTAAAAAAAAAAAAAAAAAACATATAGATGCTTGCCCGTGGGTGGCCACGAATTATAGTGACCTTTCGAGTTGGTCACTTTGTATGATGTTTTTATTTTTCTTATTTTTTTTTCAGTTTTTCGCCGGTATCTGTCCGGGAGTTGCCAAAACTTGGCAATCAGTATGCCATAGATCATGATACTGATACCCCCCCCCCCTTGAACTTATTTTAAAGGGAACTTCTTATGTTGATGTTTAGTTTAAACATA